>NC_060274.1:54593281-54917896 GCF_021613505.1 Equus quagga
AATGCAGCAGGAATTTACAATTTACGGAGTATGTTGAAAATGAATATGTGGCAGATGGAGATACTGAACAAAATCATTATGATTCAAAAGCACAAGATTGGAATATGGAATGGCATGAAGTTAAGAAGAGAATTGTTGGACAGCACAGAACCAAATGATTGAAGAACAAGTGGATTTGCTGAGGCATGGAATTCAGTGTCTACATTGTGACATACAAAAAAGGAAAAATTTCTTACAGAATCGTGCCTGAATAAGGACTGGTGGAAATTTAAATATATGGCATTATATTGTCAATTCAGATATCTATATGCTTATTTTCAAGAAATAGCACCAAGAAAGAAAATATTCTAAAAGCTTTAATCAGCTGTAATGCTTGACTGTCTCACAAAAATCTCTTTTCAAAACTAGTAGAATACCTTTATTACTTGTGTTTACTTTACATTAAATCAAATTGAAATTACTGTAATCTTTGGTTTCCCATCTTCAGTACACACGTGAAACTTAAACATTGGTCTTACGTAGGACTCAGATAAGCTTTAAGCAAACTAGAACTGAAAAAGATGGAATGAGTAAATATGGGAGCAATTATCTTTCTTTTATATAACGTTTTTCTTTTTTTGACTTCAATAGTTTACATCATCGTAAAATTTCAATTGTACGTTATTTCTTGTCTGTCTACCACATACATGCCCCCCTTCACTCCCTGTGCCCACTCCCCACCCCTCTTCCCCTGGTAAACACTGAACTGTTTTCTTTGTCCTTGTGTTTGTTTATATTCCACATATGAGTGAAACATGGTGTTTGTTTTTCTCAGTCTGGCTGATTTCACTTAGCATAATACCCTGCAGTTCCATCCATGTTGTTGCACAGGGGATGATTTTGTCTTTTTATGGCTGAGTAGTATTCCATTATATATATACCACATCTTCATTATCCAGTCATCAGTCGCTGGGCACTTAGATTGTTTCCATGTCTCAGCTATTGTAAATAGTGCTGTAATGAAAATAGGGGTACATATGTTACTTTGGATTGTTGATTTCAAGTTGTTTGGGTAGAAACCCAGTGGGGGATACCTGGGTCATTGGTATTTCTATTTTTAGTTTTTTGAGGAATCTCCGTACTGTTTTCCATAGTGGCTGCACCAGTTTGCTTTCCTCATACAGTAGTGTATGAGGGTTCCCTTTTCTCCACACCCTTTCCAACATTTGTTATTTTTAGTCTTAGTGATTATAGCCATTTTAACAGGTATGAGGTGGTATCTTAGCGTAGTTTTGATTTGCATCTCCCCGATGATTAGTGAGGTTGAACATCTTTTCATTCTTTATTGGCCACCTGTATATCTTCTTTGGAAAAATGTCAGTTCATATCCTCTGCCCATTTTTTGATCAGGGTGTTTTTTTGTTGTTCAGTTGTGTGAGTTCCTTATATATTACGGAGATTAACCCCTTGTCAGATACATGATTTGCAAATGTTTTCTCCCAATTGGTGGGTTGTCTTTTTGTTTTGATCCTAGTTTCTTTTGCCTTGCAGAAGCTCGTTAGTCTGATGAAGTTCCACTTGTTTATTTTTCATTTGTTTCCCTTGTCTGAGAAGACACGGTATTCAAAAATATCCTTTTAAGTTTGATATCAAAGAGTGTACTATTGGGGCCAGGCTGGTGGTGTAGCAGTTAAGTTCACATGTTCCACTTCTCAGTGGCCCGGGGTTCACCGGTTCGGATCCCAGGTGCGAATGTGGCACCGCTTGGCACACCCTGCTGTGGTAGGCATCCCACATATAAAGTAGAGGAAGATGGGCATGGATGTTAGCTCAGGGCCAGTCTTCCTCAGCAAAAAGAGGAGGACTGGCAGCAGTTAGTTCAGGGCTAATTTTCCTAAAAAAAAAAAAAAAAGTGTACTACCTATATTATCTTCCAAGAGTTTTGTGGTTTGAGGACTTATCTTCAAGTCTTAGATCCATTTTGAGTTTATTTTCGTATATGGCATGAGGTAATGGCCTACTTTCATTCTTTTGCAAGTGGCTGTCATCCCGATTTCCCAACACCATTTATTGAAGAGACTATCTTTTCTCCGTTGTACGTTCTTGGCACCTTTGTCAAAGATTAGCTGTACATAGACGTGTGGTTTTATTTCCAGGTTTTCAGCTCTGTTCCATTGATCTGTGTGCCTATTTTTGTACCAGTCCCATGCTGTTTGATTACTATGGCATTGTAGTACATTTTGAAGTCAGGTGTTGTGGTGCCACCAGCTTTGTTCATTTTTCTCAGGGTTGCTTTAGCAATTTGAGGTCTTTGGTTGTCCCATATGAATTTTAGCATTCTTGGTTCTATTTCTGTGAAGAATGTCATTGGGATTCTGATTGGGGTTGCTTTGAGTCTGTAGATTACGTTGGGTAGTATGGACATTTTAACTATGTTTATTCTACCAATCCATGTGCATGGAATCTCTTTCCATATCTTTATGTCATCATCTATTTCTTTCAATAACGTCTTATAGTTATTGTACAAATGCTTCACCTCCTTA
The DNA here is from genome assembly GCF_021613505.1 of Equus quagga. Lineage (NCBI taxonomy): Eukaryota > Metazoa > Chordata > Mammalia > Perissodactyla > Equidae > Equus > Equus quagga. Next base: position 54,595,804 of record NC_060274.1, read on the forward strand.
GTTAGATTTATTCCTAGATATTTTATTCATTTTGTTGTGATTGTAAAAGGAATTGTATTCTTGAGTTCTCTTTCTGTAAGTTCGTTATTACAGTGTAGAAATACAATTGATTTTTGTAAGTTGATTTTGTATCCTGCAACTTTACTGTAATTGTTAATTGTTTCTACTAGTTTTCCGATGGATTCTTTAGGATTTTCTATATATAATATCATGTCATCTGCAAACAGCAAGAGTTTCACTTCCTTACTCCGTATTGGGGTTCCTTTTATTCCTTTCTCTTGCCTAATTCCTCCGGCCAAAACCTCCAGTACCGTGTTGAATAAGAGTGGTGTTAGTGGGCAACATTGTCTTGTTCCTGTTCTCAGGGAGAGGCCCTCAGTTTTTGCCCACTGAGTATGACGTTGGCTGTGGGTTTGTCATATATGGCCTTTATTATGTTGAGGTGATTTCCTTCTACCCCCATTTTGTTAAGAGTTTTTATCATAAATGGCTGCTGGATCTTATCAAATGCTTTCTCTGCATCTATTGAGATGATCATGTGCTTTTTATTCCTCATTTTGTTGATGTGGCGTATCACATCGATTGATTTGCGGATGTTGAAACATACCTGTGTCCTTGGTATAAGTCTCATTTGATCATGATCTATGATCTTTTTGATATATTGTTGTATTTGGGTTACCAATATTTTTTTGAGGATTTTTGCATCTATGTTAATCAGCGATACAGGCCTGTAGTTTTCCTTATTTCTGTTATATCCTTGTCCAACTTTGGCATCAGAGTGAGGTTCTCCTCATAGAATGTGTTAGGAAGCACTCCTCCTTCCCTGATATTTTGGAATACCTTGAAAAGGATAGGTATTAAATCCTCTATGAAAGTTTGGTAGAATTCTCCAGGGAAGCCTTCTGGCCCAGGCTTTTATGTTTTGGGATGCTTTTGATTACTGTATCAATCTCTTTACTTGTGATTGGACTATTCAAATTATCTATTTCCTCTGGATTCAGCATTGGGAGGTTGTAAGAGTCTAAGAATTTATCCATTTCTTCTAGATTGTCCATTTTGTTGTCATATAGCTTTTTGTAGTATTTTCTTATAATCCTTTGTATTTCTGTGGTATCTGTTGTTATTTCTCCTCTTTCATTTCTAATTTTATTTATCTGAGCTTTCTCTCTTTTATTCTTTGTAAGTCTGGCTAGGGGCTTCTCAATTTTATTTATCATCTCAAAGAACCAGCTCTTTGTTTCATTGATCCTTTCTACCACCTTCTTTGTTTCAATTGCAGTTATTTATGCTCCGATTTTTATTATTTCTCACTTTCTGCTGACTTTGGGCTTTGCTTGTTCTTCTGTTTCTAATTCAGTTAGGTGTGGTTTGAGATTGCTTATTTGGGATTTTTCTTGTTTGTTAAGTTGTGCCTGTATTGCGATGAATTTCCCTCTTAGTACCAATTTTGCTGCATCCTATACGAGTTGGTATGGTATATTTTCATTTTCATTTGTCTCCAGATATATTTTGATTTCTCCTTTAATTTCTTCAGTGATACATTGGTTGTTCAATAGCATATTGTCTAGTCTCTACATCTTTGTCCCTTTCTCAGCTTTTTTCTTGTAATTAGTTTCTAGCTTCATAGCATTGTGATTGGAAAAGATTCTTGTTATTATTTCAGTCTTCTTAAATTTATTGAGGCTTGCCTTGTGTACCAACATATGGTCTCTGCTTGAGAATGTTCTGTGTGCACTTGAGAAGAATGTGTATTCTGGTATTTTTTGATGGAGTGTTCTATATATGTCTTATAAGTCCAACTGATCCACCTTTTCATTTAATTCCACTGTTTCCTTGTTGATTTCTGTCTGGATGATCTATCCATTGATGTGAGTGTAGTGTCGAGGTCCCTTACAATTGTTGTATTATTATTAGTATCTTCTTGTAGGTTTGTTAATAGTTGCTTTATGTACTTTGGTGCTCCTATGTAGGGTACATAGATGTTTATAAGTGTAATGTATTCTTGCTGGAGTGTCCCTTTGATCATTATATACTGCCCCTCTTTGTTTCTCTTTACCTGTCTTATCTTGAAGTCTACTTTGTCTGATATAAGTATTGCAACACCTGCTTTCTTTTGTTTGCCATTAGCTTAGAGTATCATCTTCCATCCCTTCACCCTGAGCCTGTGTTTCTCACTGGAGCTGTGTCTTTTGGAGGCAGCATATTGTTGAGTCTTGTTCTTTAATCCATCTCACCACTCTGTGTCTTTTTATTGGAGAATTCAATCCATTTATGTTTAGGGTGATTATCAATATATGATGGCTTAATGCCATTTTATCACTTGTTTTCCAGTTATTTGCATTTCCTTTGTTTCTCATCCTGTATATGTTGGTCTATCAATTGGGTTATGTAGTTTTTTATGTTGTGTTTCTTTGTTTTCTACTTATTTGTTATCTGTGTCTCTGTTCTGCTTTTTTGTTTTGTGGTTGCCATGAGGCTTGTATTCAAAATCTTAGATAAGGTAGTCCATTTTCTGATGACCTCTTATTTCCTTAGACTAAACTGATTCAGTCCCTTTCCTCCTCCACTCCTAAGTTGTTTTCTCACATCTTATTCCATTCTGTGTTGTTAGTTTGTGGTTAAAATGACAAGATTGTATTTGGTTTTGGTATTTCCTTCCCTTTATCTTTAATGTTATTCTTGAGTATTTGCTAACCTGTTCTGATGTGCACTACAACTTTCTGATTTTGTCTGACCATGCATTTTGATCCTTTTCTCCCTTTTTTTTCTTAAGTACGAGGGCCTTCTTGAGGATTTTGTAAGGTGCGTTTTGTGGCTATGAACTCCCTTAGCTTTTGTTTATCATGGAAAGTTTTTATTTCTCTATCATATCTGAAAGATATTTTTGCTGGATAGAGTATTCTTGGCTGAAAGTTTTGTCCTTCAAAGATTTGAATATGTCATTCCAGTCTCTCTTAGCCTGTAAGGTTTCTGCAGAGAAATCTGCTGAAAGCCTGATAGGGCTTCCTTTGATAGTTGTTTGCTTCAGCTTTGCTGCCTTTAGTATTTTTTCTTTGTCACTCACTTTTGCCAGTTTCACTACTATATGCCTTGCAGTAGTTCCTTCTACACTGACATATTTAGGAGATCTGATAGTCTCTTCCCCATGGATTTCCATCTCCTTCCCTAGGTTTGGGAAGTTCTTTGCTATTATTTCTTTAACAAACTTTCTGCTCCATTCCCCTTCTCTTCTCCCTCTTGAATACATCTAATTCTTATGTTGCATTTCCTAATTAGGTCAGATATTTCTCAGAGACTTTCTTCATTTCTTTGTAGTCTTAGTTCTCTATCTGGTGCATTTCAATATGTTGATCCTCAGTTATGCTGATTTGTTCCTCTATCATGTCCACTTGAGTATTCAGGGAATCTATATTTTGTTTTATCAATTGTGTCTTTCATCTCCAATATTTCTGACTGATTCTTCTTTATACTTTCAATCTCTTTTGTAAAGTAGCTCCCGAACTCATTGAATTGTTTCTCTACATTTTCTTTTAACTCATTGAGTTTTTTTGATGATAGCTATTTTAAATTCTCTGTCATTTGGATTACATATTTCTGTGTTCTCAGGGCTGATTTCTGGGTACTTGTCATTTTCTCTCTGGTCTGCAGATTTAATATAATTTCTGTTACTGCTAGTGGGCATGGCTGTGTTCTTTTGCATCCTGGTATTATTTGGTCACAGTTATCAACTATTGCCACTGGGTGGAGGTCAAGAGCTGCATAGTCTGAGCCCTCTGCATTCTGCCAGGATCCCAGGCACTGGGCAGGTGGGAGGGAGGGGCGCTTTCTTATGCATGCTCTTGTGGGCTTACTAGTTCTGTCCTCACTACCTGCTGACTTGGAGTGTTGGCTTGATGAGGTCACCCTCGCATTGGCTTTCACCTTGGTTGAGGCTTGCCCCTAGGCTGCGAGGGACCTTGGGGATCTTTTATGTTCCCTCAAACAAGCATCCCCTCCCTCCTTCCTTCCATCTTAGAGGCCATGCACAGTCCAGGATCCAAGTCTTTTGGGGAGGAAGTGAAGTTTTCTCTTACCCATTCCACCTCCTCCAAGGGAGAGATCCAGTCTCCCCATCCCCTGATGTCTGGCTGTGTGGGTCTCTCAGATGTCTTTTGTGTTGTGTGGATGTCCTCTGTTGGAGTATGAAGGTCCTTTTCATTGTATGGTGGAGGGGAGAGATCACCAGGAATTCTCACTATGCTATGATGCTGACGTTACTCTCTGTTTTTCTTTTATAAGAGATACATGAGTAAAACAATCATACTATTTTAAAAGCTATAAATTATTTTCCATCATGTCTTCTCTTAGATTTCTTTACTAAAGTTATAAAGTATTTCTCACAGAATTACAAAGCATGTATGTCTAGACTTATCTTGCCTTTGGCTATATCATACTTTGAAACAACCGGTTGAGATGAGAAGATAAAAGATAAATCAGTAAATCTGCTGGAAACTAGGGTTTGGTAACATAATAGAAATGACATAAACATCTAAGAAGTAGAACATATTGATAAGAAACAGTAAAATTAGGGGCTAGCCCCGTGGCCAAGTGATTAAGTTCATGCGCCCCGCTTTGGTGGCCAAGGGTTTCACCAGTTTGAATCCTGGGCATGGACAAGGCACCGCTCATCAAGTCATGCTGAGGTGGCGTCCTGTATGCCACAACTAGAAGGACCCACAACTAAAAATACACAACTGTGTACCAGGGAGCTTTGGGGAGAAAAAGGAAAAATAAAAATATCTTTACAAAAAACCCAGTAAAATTGGAGGAGATATTAATATATATATTCGTTATTTGTTCTAATAACAATATGCAAGACTCAGTGTTGACTTTAATTATGTTATAATACATTCATTTATGCTCTGTCATTTTGGCTTTGGTCATCAAAACTTTATATAGGAGCCTTCTTTACATTTATAATTTGTGGTATCAGTTGGGGAAAGCTTCTTCAATAGTATGTACATATATATGTATATTTTTTCATGAGGAAGATTGGCCCTGAGCTAACATCTGCTGCCAATCTTCCTCTTTTTGCTTGCAGAAGATTGTTACTGAGCTAACATCTGTGCCAATCTTCCTGTATTTTATGTGGGATGCCACTACAGCATGGCTTGACAAGTGGTGCTATGTTCACCACTATGCCACTGGATAAACCCCACCAATGGTATATTTTTAAATACTTCAAAGTTAAGATTATTCATGGCAGATTGAATTACAGTTCATTCAGATGAGTTGTAATGTTCAACAAGTGACAGCAGGAGTTCATGTAGCAATATTTCACACAACAGAACTGCAGAAATTTTCCTCATAACTTTACAAAAGGGTAAAGAGACCTCCAGAAACTTTATTCTCCTTCAGTTTTTCTCATTAGAGAATATGAATCATTCTTTTTAACTGATAATGTTAATATCAATGATAAATGTACCATTGTATAGGCAAAGATCTCATTGGTGAAAAATGAATGACATATAAATACATGAAAATACATTAAACTTCATTAGTAACTAAAGAAATAAAAAATAAAACCACAAGGAGATATCTTAGTAGATACAAATCTGCCAGTTAGTATAAATTAAAAGCCTGAGAATAGAAAGTATTGGTGAGTATATGAGTCATAAAATGAAGATGGGTGAATGTATTGTTATAAGCACTGTAGGAAGCAATCTGATAATGCCTAGTAAATTTGAAGATAAGCATTCCCTGTGGCCTGGAATTCCACTTATAGGTGGATGCATTAGAGAGATTCTTGTATGTAGGAACCGGGAGATGGGTATAAGGATATTGATAAGCATGGCTTATACGTGTCCAAATGCACAAAGATCTCAATTATCTGTCTACACAAAATGTGCAAATGAAATGTGATACAACAGTAGAAATAAAAGATGTATAGCTACCTGCAGCAAAATATATGAACCTAAAAAACAAGCAGTTTTGAAAGTAGAGGTAAATAATTGAAGAATACATTTAAAATAATTTCATTTACTCAAAAGTTAAAATATAAATCAAGATAGTGATTACCTCTAAGAATAGATATGAGGAGACTGAGATCAGGAAGGAGCTTATACAGGACTTCAAACTTCCTGAAAATTTTCTATTTGTTAAGCTACCTCCTGGGTGTATTAAGTAGTCTTTAAACTGTAATAAATATTATATACTCCTTTGTAGGCATGATATACTTCACATAATAAATAGGGCCATAAAGAACTTCTAGAATTATAAAATATTAACTGGAATTTAAAACTCAATAGGCATTTGAAAAGTCAGATTAAACACAGTGAAGAAGATAGTAACCTGGAAGATTTACTGAGGGAATTACCCAGGATGAGCCCGAAAAGATAAAAGAAAGTATGAGCGAAAATGAAAGATTGGAAGACAAAAGGAAAAACCCTAATATATGACGAAAAGGAGTTCCATATGGAGAAAATAGAGTGAATGGAATAAACGTAGTACTCAAGTTGAAGTTGGTAATAGTTTAGAATATTTCAGAATCAATGAAAGATATGTATCTTCAGATTTGGAAAGGATACAGAGTAAAGAAAAAGATAAGTAACAAATAGTTATCTCTAGACAATTCATAGTGAAATGCTGAAAATCAAAGACAGAAGAATAACCAATTTACAAAGGATACTAAAAAGAAAACACAAATTTGATTGAGATTAAATTTTTTAAAAGAAACAATAGAAGCCAAATAAATAAATAAATAAGACATCTTCAGAGTGTTGAGAGAAAACAAACTAGAATAGTGTCCCAACTAAGATTCCATTAGAAAGTTAGAGTGAAATAAATTTTCAGATAGAAAAATACTGGTTTTACCACTAAGAGATCCTCATGGAAAATTGCTAAATAAAATTGACCCCAGAAGGAGGAAATAAATATAAGAAATTATGGTGAACTAAGAAACTAAGACCGTGAAATAAGCCTGCCAAGCATTTGCCAGCCTGTAGCACAGGGTACAGTCACTGACACAGGTGATGCACACAGGCTGAGCCCCACATCCACCCAAGCTTCCTCCCAGAAGTAGACCTATACACATAGACATTTGAAAATTGAGAAAAGTAAAAAAAAATTAGATTGCTGTCTCATCACATACAAAAATAAATTTCAGGGTAATTAAAACATAAATGTGAAAAGCAAAAGTTTAAATGTTGTAGAAGAAAAATAAGGGGTAATTTTATGATCTTAAGGGAGATTTCTTAACTAAGACAAAGTACACAAACTAAAAAAAGACTGAGTACATTAATAAAAAATTTATATATGCATCTCAAGAAATCATAAAGAAAAAGAAGGGACCAGCCACAGACTGGGAGAGGGTATTTGCTAAATGCATAAACAAAGAAGTATTGTTACTTCACATATGTAAAAGACTAAGGGAAACCTTACAAAGTAGAACAAACAAAAATTTAAAACAATTAGTGAAATAGAAAATACAATCAAGAAAGAATTAAAACAATCAATAGAATAAAAGTTGGTCAAAGGCTTTAAACAGATGATTAATAAAACAGGATAATCAAGTAGCCAGTGAGCTTACAAAAATATATTTGCTAATAATCATGGAAATTCAAATTAAAACAATGAAGTATTTTGTCACATCATCAATGGGCCAATAATTTTAAAACCTTACAAAATCAAATGATGACAAGTATGGAGAGCAAAGTACATCCCTATATACTGTTTTTATAAAGTATAAATTTATACAACCATTCTGGAAGGAAAAAGATATTGAAGCATTGTTTGCAATATTGAAATATTGGAAGTAATCTCACTATCCATGAATAGTAGAAAAACTGTGTACATTTTGGAATATTAATATACACATATAACAAAAGTTAAGATATATGAACTAGAGAGCTGCCACATTTTCAACGTGGATAAAGCCTTAAAGCCTATTGAATGATATGATGAGAATGGCACTTCACCTCTGTGGTCTTCCTCCCCAAACACATAATCCCAGCCCAGCAATGAGAAAAACATCAGGCAAACATCAACTAAGGGACATTCTACAAAATATCTAAATAGTAATTCTCAAAACTGTCAATGTCATCCAAAACAAGGAAAGCCTGAGAAACTGCCACAGGCAAGAGGAACCTAAGGAGACAAGACGACTAGTTGTAATGTGGCATCATAGATGGGATCCTGAACTAGAAAAGACTATAGGTAAAAACTAAGGAAATCTGAATAAAATATGACCTTTATTTAATAATAATGTATCAACGTGGACTCACTAATTGTAACAAATGAGCCATGCTAATGTCAGATGTTAACAAGAGGCCTCTTCTAAATCCCTGCTCCAACCACCCTCAACACTGTCCGTTGAAAATAGCACACCTTCTTTAATTGAGGATTTTGAAAAGCAATTGCTGATTTACCAATTTTGCATTTAAAATAATTCCGTGTGCTCATGAGTGAATGTGTGTTAGTATGTGGTTTTAGGGAGAACCCATAACTTCATAACTGAAAGAAACCAAAGTCAAAAATGTAATTTTCCCTGTTAGGTTTTTAAGATTCAAGACTCCCTTCTCTTCCCAAGAAAAGTTCTTCTCTGAAATAACACCCCGAAGAAATCACGGCTTTAGTAAGTTAAATAAAAATTGAATTCTCCAAGGGATTATATTAAAAGAATAATAAATTAATTCAGTGGGTTTAAACACCTAGTAAACTTGGTTAACTCTCTCAGAGTTATAGTAACTTTTTAACATAACTTTTATAATTGACTGTAAAGCCAGAGACGAAAGTAATTTCAGAGGATTAACTTGTGATTTACTGACTTAATGCTGTCACATGTACCTGTTTCTTATAGGTAATCTAAAGGCCTATGTTGACTTTCATATCTGAGAAGTAGTAAGCTCCTATAGCTTGGGTAGTGGGATTGGTAAGCATTTTGATTTGAGGTTACCCAGGTTTAGGTAGTAGTATGTTGTGGTTGAGATTACAGGAGTTTTAAATTGGTAGTTGGATTCAAAATCAATTTTCAGATCTTCCTTGACTTATGATGGGGTTACATCCTAATAAACCCATCGTAAATTGAAAATATACTAAGTCAAAAATGCACTTAATACGCCTAACCTACCGAACATCATAGCTTAGCTAAGCCTACCTTCAACATGTTCAGAACACCTACATTAGCGTACAGTTGGACAAAATCATTTAACACAAAGCCTATTTTATAATAAAGTGTTGAATATCTCATGTAATTTATTGAATACTGTACTGAAAGTGAAAAACAGAATGGTGGTATGAGTACAGAATGGTTGTAAGCATATCAGTTATGCACCCTTGTGATCATGTGGATGACTGAGAGCTGTGGTTCACTGTCACTGCCCAGCATCATGAGAGAGTATCATCATGCATAGCGCTAGTGGGGGGAAAGATCCAAATTCAAAATTTGAATAATGCTTTCTACTGAGTGTGTATGGCTTTTGCACATCTTAAAGTAAGTTGAACCATCATAAGTTGGGGACCATCTGCACATTATCTTTCCCCTCTCTTTTTTTGTTTTTGAGGAAGATTAGCCATGAGCTAACATCTGTTGCCAATCCTCCTCCTTTTGCTGAGAAACACTGGCCCTGAGCTGACATCTGTGCCCATCTTCTTCTACTTTATACGTGGGATGCCTATCACAGCATGGTATGCCAAGCAGTGCCATGCCCGCACTGGGATCTGAACCGGCTAACCCCAGGCCCCGAAGCTGAATGTGTGTGCTTAACTGCTGTGCCAGGGGGCTGGCCCCTCCCCTCTCCTTTGTAGTTATATTTTTGCCTAGTTTGTAAAAAGCTAGGAGGTAAAGCCAGATTCAGATATTGCTGAGTATGTCACCAGCTGCTTCACCTTTTAATACAATATCAATAGCTTCTAAGAAATATATAATCCAATTGAAGTTTGAGTAGACTTAAGCACTAATTTTTAAAAATTGAAAAACTTTATTTTTTAGAGCAATTTTAGGTTCACAGCAAAATTGAGCAGAAAGTACAGAGAGTTCCTGTATATTCTCTGTCCCCACATATGCACAACCTTTCCCACTATCAACATTCCACATCAGAGTGGTCCATCTGTTACAGCTGATGAATCTACATTGACACATCATTATCAACCAAAGTCTATAGTTTATATTAGGGCTCACCCTTGGTGGTGTTCATTCTGTGGGTTTGACAAATGTATGATGATATGTATCCACCAGTATAGTATCATACAGAATAGTTTCACTGCCATAAAAATCCTTTGTGCTCTGCCTATTCATGCCTCTCTCCCCCTTAACTCTTGGCAACTACTGATCTTTTTACTGTTCTCCATAGTTTTGCCTTTTCCAGAAAGTTGGAATCATACAGTATGTAAGCTTTTTCAGACTGACTTCTTTCACTTAACTATATGCATTTAACATTCCTCTATGTCTTTTCATGGCTTGGTAAGATTAACTTTTAAAAAGACCTGGAGAAAAAAATGTAATATAAGAGAAGCAAGATAAAGGAACACAGTTTAAAACTTTTACCCAGGACTGCCTCTACTTTGTCATAGAATCTGCACAGCAATCCTTTCTTGCTACTTTAAACACAGCTCACAAAACAAGAGTCAGAGCATAGTAATGTGAAGCTTGAAGGGAAATCAGGTTACATTTCATTTTTGTTTATTGGTCTAGATATCCAAGTAAATCAGATTGTCTTAACTTTGTAAATAGCAGTTGGTATATAAATCCAACTTTGCCATAAAATCTACTCCCGTTGTATTCCCTACTTGCATTAGTGACACCACTGGTCAGCAATATCAGACAACTGGCAATGGTCTTTGACTCTTCTGCTGTCTCTACCCCCATATCAAATGGTTACCAAATCCCGCCTCTTCCATTTACTATCTATTATTTGACATGTCGTATTCTCTGTAGCCCATACTGGGAATATAGTAATAATAATACTCTAGCTGCTCTTCCACTCTACAGTGTATTTTCTTTTTCCATCTTTGACATTGCTTCTAAAGTTAGTTAGCTGAAAATAAAAGCCAATATTGTCATTAGCGTGAAGAAAATACTTCAAATATTTAGCAAGATGTACAATGTTCCTAATGATTTGACTTCTTGTCCTTCATTTTTTGCACCAAACCTTCACTGTAGACATACCAAACTGCCTGCACTTCTTAGTATATTTGATGGTCCTTCCATGCCCGTTTACTTTTACCTTGTGAACTTTGTTACCTTTATCAACTTAGTGAACTCTTATTTGTCAAAATACATTCATTCAGTTAGTGAACAAATACTGAAAACTTACTCTGTGCCAACCGTGGTTCTCACTCTGGGACTATCAATTTAAAATAAAATAGACAGCACACAATAGAAAGAAACATCAAAGTCATGGTGCTCCTTCTAGTGTGGGAGACAGAGAACAAATAACAGAGGAAAAATTATCATATAATTTCATAGTTTCATACAATGCTAGACAGGAAAGTCACTGAGTCCTGTGATAGAGAATATCTGTGGACATCTGGGGGCCTATCTTTTAAAAGATGGTCAGGGAAGAGCTTGCTGTTAATTGAGCTTATAATTAAATGATAACAAAAGAGTAGTCATGCAGAATTTAGGGACGAACCATCCAGGCAGACAGAAATGTAGAGAGAACTGCAATGAATAGGCCCTAATGTAGGAGGGGCTCTGACTGGTGCTAGGAACTGATGGCTGACTAGTGTGTCAGGTGCAGTAACTAGGAGGGAGTGGCATGAGATGAGGTTGAAAAGAAATCAAGAGACAGGTCACACAAAATATGGTGGGACATAAGGAATTTACATTTTACTCCAAGTGCAGATGAAAGTCATTGGAGGTTCATAGAGACAGTATGATCTGATTTATATGCTAGTGGATATTCCAATCACTATATGGGGATTGAATGGGAGAGAAGAAAACATAGAAATGAGAAGTCAGTTTGAAAGTAATTAAAAGTAGTCTAAGCAAGAGATGGAAATGGCCAAAGCTAAGCTAGTAGCAGCAAAGACAGAAATACATAAATACAAAATTTATTACAAAGGTAGATGCTAAAACTCCTTATGTACCATAAATATGGGAAATAAAGGAGGAGGTGTGTGGTGGTAAAAGAAGAAATAAATCAAAAATAATTCTCAGTTTGGGGGATCCTGTAAGTAGGTGGACTATACTACCATTTACTAAGATGAAGAAGCATAGGGACAAATCAGACTGAGGTCTAATCAAGAGTTTTGTATTGGATAATTTAACTTGAGTTTTCCTTAGCGTGTCCCACTCAACTTATCAAAGGGACAATAAGTTATATGGATTTAGATCTCTCAAGCGAGGTCTTCATCAAAGAAGTAAAATTACGTTACCAGCATGTAGCTATTATTTAAAGCTGTGGGAATAGAATCATCTCCCAGGTAAAGAATGTAAATAGACATGACAGGAGGTCAAGATCATACTTTGAGAAACTCCAATATGTATAGTTTGAGAAAAGGAGACTGAGCCAGCAAATGAACATTCTGGGAAGTTGGAGGCAAATCCAAAGAACGTGACATGAGAGTGAAGATAGTTTCGAGAAGGAGAAAAAGGTCAAAAAGTCACATATTCCCAAGAGTCAAGTATGATGATAAGCAAATAATGTCTTTTGAATTTGGCAATATAGTATGGAGGTCATTGGAGGTTGTGACCCCAGTGGAGTTGTAAAGACTGAAGCTAGATTGGATAGTTAAAGAACAAATGAGAAATTGTTAAAGAATGTTAAAGAATGACTGTTAAAGAATGAATGAGATGTTGCTAAATGAAATCAAGATGGATAAGCAGTTTTAAGAGAATGTTTTTGTAAAGGAAAGCAGAAAAACCGAGCAGTATCTGGAGGTTGACACAGATGGAAAGGAAGATTTTTAGTCCATATTAGAGCCAATAGAGTATGCTGATGGTAATACACTATTAGAAAGGATGAAATAGAAGATTCGGGGAAATGTTTGAACATAATGTGACCTTGAACATAACTCAAAAGTGCATTGTCTGAAATTTCTTTTGGTATATAGAAAGATGTTTTCTCTTTGGAAAACCTTGGTAGCTGCAGGTTGACTTGTGGATTTGGTTTAGAAAAGATGAAGGAATCCATGTTTGAAGTATAAGGCCATCAGCCACAAGGTTGGGTGAACAAAAGGAGTGTTCAGGGTTGGGGAACAGCATTTTCACTGTAAATGAAGCCCTTGAAATTGTTCAGGGTGGTGCCCCACAGGGTGCAAGAGGTTTGAGAGGAGAGGTATAACCTCCTCACCTTGCAGTATGGGATTGTAAAAGCTTATGAAGAGAATATAATGGGATCTCAGGCTGGTATTGTTTGCCTGCATGAAATTTATGATAATGAACTTAAAATGAAGTCAAGCATCTCAGTTTCTCAATTTTTCTCTAGAAACATGTAAAAGATATAGGCCCAAAGGAGATGGATAATTTGGCTCAGATCAAGTTGGATTTTTCTTAAATAATTATGATACAGTTAGAAGAAGACAAGGGTACTAAGGTGATTCTCAATGTTGTGACATAATAGATCATAGAATTCTAAGCTGGACAAGGAAAAGAGAGGAGGAAGCTAGAAGTCATTGAGAAAAATGGTGAGCTCAAGTTCATGGATAATCTGAAGAATTGTGGTAGTGGGGAGTACTAGAGCAAGTGAACTGCAAGAATAAAATTACTGGATCAGAGAACAGGATAAACAATTTGACATAATAGATGTGATATAATTTCTGATAATAATGGTTCTATTGCATATAATGATAATGGGATTAAGTGATTATGACAGAGAAGGTAATATAACCCTCCATTATCTATTCTTCATTCATTTCTTATTTGTTTGTTTGTTTTTGCTGAGGAGGATTTGCCCTGAACTAACATCCATGCCAATATTCCTCTATTTTGTATGTGGGTTGCCACCACAGTATATCTGCTGACAAGTGGAGTAGGTCCACACCTGGGAACCGAAGGCAGGCCGCCAAAGCAGAGCGTTCTGAACTTAACCACTAGGCCATGGGGCCGGCAACGTCATTCATTCCTTTTGATAATAAAACTCCCATGATTTTTCAGAATACGTGGCAGCTTTTCTAGAAACCTATTTCTCTGCCTCTCTTCATCTTATTTTGGTCTTGAGAATAAATTTGTGCAAGGGACTATGAGCAGAATTTATGCGGACAACTTCAGGGCAATATCTTGTAAAAAGAAAATTGTTTGCCCTCTATTTTCTATCTTCCCCCTCTCTATGGATCAGTATGGGGACAAGATGCTAGTGAGTATGCTCTGACCATGCTGGGTGGAGAAAGACCTAGGGGACGGGAGAGCAAAATTTAAAGGAATTGGTGTCCATCTCTCATATTGTGGAACTGAGCCATAGTGTTATCTGTAACTGGTAATGTCGGGAAAAAAATAAGCTTCTGTCCTCTTTGAGCTGCTATGCAGTAAGAAGGAATGAGCTAGCTTACTCATTCAGGCTTTACATTTTGCAGTGAAAGTGGCATCTTGAGGCAGTAGCCCTATAGGGCCTTGCATGGTAAACTCAGCTCAAAAGTCCCCACCTACTCCTACCCTCTGCAAAATCAATAACTGCTTCTTCCTTGCTTTGTAGCCTCTCCAATATTACAGGTGTCAAGAGTAGTAATTATGTGTTTGCTTGTTTGTACAGTGAGGCTGTGTGCCATTTGAGGGCAGGGACTGCCTGTTTTTCATCTTCGTAACCTCAATGTCTAGCAAATGAAAGGAGTGATTTAACATTTTTTTGAGTGCCAAAAGGAACATAAAATTGTGCTAATTGTTAGAAGAAACATGAATGAGACACTGTTTGTATCCTCACAGACTTTACAGTGCAACTGCAAAACCATAAGAAGAAGGGTAGCCAGCAAAATGATGACGAGGAACAGCTCAGAAGAAGTCTTATAATTCTGCATGATGGAAGAAAGAAACAGGTATTAACACTGAGAACCCCTGAGATCCAGACTTACAAAACCCATTGCCTAACGTTACTTGTATTTGAAGTTCCCACGACACCTCACACACAACATGTCGCTCCTACTCCAGCATCCCTTTTTTGGATGGTGCTTTCACCATCCAATTTCTGAAAAAATAAGACATTGGCAGTTACCCTGGATTCCTCCAATCCTCTCATTTGTAGCCACTCAGTTGGTTACTGAGTTCTGTGAATCATACCTTACACATATTTTATAAATCTGTCCCTTCACTCTATCCAAAACACTGCTTGTTTAGTTCAGGCCCCTAATCTTACTCCTGTAGATTATTTCACATCTCTAGTTTCCCCGCCAATGTTCTTTCCCTTCCCAATACCTTCCCAAATAATTTCTCATGCTATCCCAGCGGGTCACATCTGAGATGTAAATAAGATCACGTTGTTCCTTTGTTTCATAACTATCACTAGTACTAGGTCGTGTTGACATAATGACATATAAGACGCTCCGTGATTTAGTCCCTGAGTTCAGCTGCACCTACCCGAAGTATCCCTGCCCAATTTTTACATTTCAACATTACTGAACTACCTCTGTTACCCATCATTACATCCGTGTGATTGTCTTTTTTGTGCTATCTCTGCCTGACTCTTTATAGTCCAAAACTGGCTTCCCCACCACTCTCATTCTTGGCCTTCCTTACTCCTAAGTATCTCATCTTCCTGAAAGACTTCTATGTGCTTCCATAGTATCTTATGCATCTCATTATTTACTAAAATGTACCTGAAAATATTTTATTACTGTATGTCTTCTCTTCTAGATAAGCTCTTCAAAACATGTATCAAGACTATTCATTGCTTAAATATACCAAATAAGAATAATCACAGGTGTTCAGATATTTGCAAAATTGTACAAAATAGTATAGAGTCATCAATGAGAAAGAAAGGAAGAGATCTGGTAATCAAAAATTTCCTCCTAGAAAAAGTCTCAATGAAATTGAATACTGATTAACAGTGAGATGTTTACTTGCCATATAAAATATTCAACATTTACATGAAAAAGTTTATTCTTCAGCCACAACTTTAACTGTTAAATTCAGTTGGCCGTTGGTAATACCTGCCGTTAGGTGCAAGGACAACACAATTCCACCTACAAATTCAAGAGTTCTCTCTGTGGATTTACTATGAAGTATAGCATTTTACATTTACTATATGAAGATACCTCTTCAGACTACCTGCAGGATTACAGCAGAGCTGAAGAGATGAATGGCATAAGATGCATCGATAACTTAGGGAAAAATACGAAATAAGCAGACTTTTTCTTGGCCCCATTTTATGTTTGCATCACCCCTCTCACTGTGATCAATGATCTAGCTGGCTCTACCTCTACAATTATCTTCAGCTCACGAACATCTCTTACCATGACACATGTCCCATGATTCTTTCTTCATGCCTTCCCAATGAAAGGTATCTTTCCCAACTCCCAAGTGTTTTGTGAAGTGATTTGCAGTGTTAGTCTTTGATAAATTATTATCTTAATGGCTTAAAAATTTATCCAGCTTGAAGGCATATGGATTTTAAAAGTAAGCTTTTCATTGTAAAACTGTCTCAATAAATACTGGAAGCTTTCCTTTCAGTGAGTGATGCTGGATCAGGGAAATTTGGAAGCTTTTTTAATCAAATCACTTAGATGATTTACTTCCCTATCCTTCTAATAGTTAAAAAAGGCTTATAGGTTATAATGGATAATTAGGTCAATTATGTACTTAATTTTTAAAAACCAGAACATAAAACTAGGGTCAAAATATTCAACCATAAAATAAAATAGGTAGAAAAATGAATATCAAAAGGATAAAATAGGAAAAGGTATAATTCTCGTGCTTTAAACCTGATTTAAATTTTCCAGGAATTGGATGAAAATATTTAAAAGTTCTCCATATGAAAGTGGAATTATTAATTACAGTATTAGGCATGAATTTGTGTAGGCTAATTAAAGCTCAATGAAAACTTCCTTATAAGGCATTATCTAATTAGACTTCAAAATATCTTGTTAGGAATATTTCTAGACATGTTTTTTTCATTCAACATTAGTCAGAATGTGTTCGACTCTTTAAATCATATAGTTCTATAATACTAGAAGGAAAGAGTATTAAACTGTGATTTGTAACATGGAAATCCCCAAAGAACTTCTATAACTATTATTGGAAATTTTCTTCAAAATATTTGTGTCTGGGTATCCTGGATGGATAAAGTATTCAATGCAATTACTGAGCAGAGGTAAAATTGAAAGTCATTATATGAAATGAAGCAAGACAATCCATGAATAGGAGTGTGTAAACAGATTCCCCCATATACACAATTCAGGGGATGAGCTAAGAGTTTCAGGGGATGGGATCACCTTAGGGCCCAACCTGTATACCAGAAATTATTTTACAATTAAATATTTATTCATATTTCACCCTTAGCAATATATAATCCTTCCAAACATTTTAGGTGCAGAATGACATGCCAGCAGAGCCTGTATGACCATTAAAAACACATTAGTAAAACCAGTTTTTGCATGTTATGCTGATAAAATAACAACTTAGAGTGAGTGATGACTAAATGTTTCATTTTTCTTTCAGATATCTGGGCACCTTTCTGAACTATGCCACAACATAAGCAGCACTCCATAGCTACAACAACACACTTGTGTGTCTCTTAAAGGGAAGTGTGCCCCTCGTCCTCATTGTCAGAGAGTCAACAGTGTTTCTCTTCTTTACTGGAGATCCTGCCCTTTCTCACTGACAGACCCAGGTTCCCCCTCTGAAGTTAAATATAACAACATACGCAAACTCGTCTGCCTATCTCATGTTACTGTTGTATGACGCTTTCTTTATTTGAAACAAGTTAAAATATGAGACCAAATGTAAAGAACTATACTCACATATATAGTCCATATTTTTGTATATAATCATTAATTCTCAATGATTAAGACTGAAATGGAATTATCATTTATATCCCACACACTGCACATTTAGGACAAGGGAAATCTATATGAATTTTTATGGAGACTGATAATACCATTGAGATAGTCATATAGCAATTTGAGACAACTGTTTTGCCTCATGGATATTTAGGTGCCCCCAAATCAACCAAAGGAATCCTTAGCTAAGTGGGATGTAAGAAAGCAATAATTCACAAAATAGAGAAAACAATCAACAATGAATAATGAAAAAATGGGGAGCAAAGTTTCCTCAGAACTATATGAAGCAATGCTAATTAAAATAACCATGAAGTATCAATTTTTTCATTAATTAGATTGTTAAAGGTAAATGAAGTTCCATATTGTTAGTAGGACTATAATCAGACTGCCTTTTCAGAAAGCAATTTGCTAATGTGAAACAAAAGATACAAAAATATTCATATTCTTTATCAAGTGAATCCAAAAGTGTTATATCTATCCTAAGGAAATATGGAAAAAATATGAAGATGTAATTTTCATTACAATATTAATCCTTGTACAAAGAAAATGGAAATTGGCTTTACAGTCCAAGATTGGTGGTGGCTAAAAAAATTTTGAGAGATCTGATACATGACAGAACATTATATTGCCACTAAATATTATGGGTATTATTTCTATTTTTATGACATGAAAATGTTTACTTAACGTGTTAAGTGAGACGGTACCAATCCCAAAAATTCACATGTTAAACTATGTGCTACATATACATGCTGAGGACAAGCCAGAGGAAGGTAAACTAATTGTATTAAAGGATAATATAGTGATGGATTTCAATTATTTTCCTTTCTATTTTCCCTAAGTTATGACAGATGGTTATGGTACCTGTATAATAATACTACTAAATAATTAAACAAATAAAATATAAGTATAGTAGGTAGACTTCAAATTTAAAAAAGAATTGATGAATGCAGTGTTGAATAACAGTGTTAAATTGAACTTCCCCAATAATAAATGAATAATGACTGATTAAAACATCTCCATGCCGATTTGATAGCATTTAATCATCAGTTATTTAACACATTTTATATTCTTTCATCACATACTGTAAATTGCTTATTAAAAAATGCATTCATTTCTTTTGGATTGAATGGAGAGAACGGAGTGAAGTAAACTTAGTCACTGACTTTTAAATGATATGTGTTAATTTTTTGCTCACTCTACTCAATCTTTCACTTTCCCTCTTCCTCTTTCATTCCTTCCTCCCCTGCGGTCCCTACTGTGCTTTTGAAAGTCTGTAAACTTCAAACTACACAGGCCAAAGAAATCAGTATGGGATTTCTGATAAGAAAGCCACCAAATATTGCCAATAAAATATTACTTAAAAGTTTATTAAAAAGCATATTTCTTGGGGCTGGCCTAATGGCACAGTGGTTATGTTCACGCGTTCTGCTTTTGGGGCCTGGGGTTCACAGCTTTGGATCCTGGGTGTGGACCTATACACTGCTCATCAAGTCATGCTGTGGTGGCATCTCACATAGATAACAGAGGAAGACTGGTACAGATGTTAACTCAAGGACAATCTTCCTCAAGCAAAAAGAGGAAGATGGGCAAAAGATGTTAGCTCAGGGCCAAACTTCCTCACCAAAAAATGTTTATTTCTTTTGTGTTTTGTTTTTTTTTTTTTAATCAGTTTCCTTGTCTTGTTGTTTAGCTGAAAATTTTGGCTTCCTTACAAGGGTTGGAATAATAGAAACCAAAGACATCCTCTACTAAAATATGTATTCTAAACCGTAATTATCATGAATTAAATTCTCTACTACGTTTTCAGTTGACATCATGCAAACACGCATGAGGAAATGTTCCCATTAAAAATGCCTGCTGGTTTAATATCTGCTGGGAAATATAATAAGGGCCTATCTCTGTTGTTAATGTCTATATTTTAATTTTGTGTATGTCCATCAGATTCATATTTCTCATTCCTACTCTAAAGTAAGGAATGGGAATCTTTAGCAAGAGGAAAGAGAGCAGCTAAAATCAGATAATATCAATTGTGTTTCTATTCACTAATTTCAAGATATATAACTGTGCTTGCTCTGGAAAGTCCATGATTTCACTCTTATGACTGTGGCAGGCTGCTCAGCCGATAAGGACCCAGGACAGACTCCAGGGATTTACTCTTCGTTTCAGGGAGGACATTTCATGTCCTGACCTACTTCCCTAAGCCCAGCCACTGTGGACCACAAGCCAAAGTATGAAAGGGTGACTTTTAGTTTCTAAACATCTCTGAAAAATATTTTTATATTTGAGACTAACTTGCAGTGGGTCATTAACTTCATGGATTTAAAGAACGTAGGAGTCGGAGATTATCTAGTCCCAATCTCTCATTTCACAGACAAGGAGATTAAAACTCAGAAGGAGTGAAGCTTGATATTTTTTATTGAAAACCACACATTTTTATTTGAAAGTGGACACTTTTTATTTTACTAGTGAGTGCATCAATATTGTTCTTTGAATACTTTTTTCCAAATATATATGTATATGTGTGTGTATATATATATATATATATATGTATCTAAAGAAGTAGTAAAATCAGCTTGAAAGTTTATAATTTTTCACATAAAAAATTTAAAATGTAGCACCAGGATCAATTATCTATTTTCTGAGTTCTCCAGGTAAATGGCTTAATACATTATGGCTGTAATTAGCATCTTTATTATTTTTCTTTTTTGTCTATCCATTATCCATGCCCAAAATTTTCATCCTAGTTAGATTTAGTCTTCAGACTGTGAACCAAAGCATTCTTCTTTTTCCCAGCCAAGGGTTTGTCATGTGTCCAAAGCTAAGTCAATTAGACTCTCTTTGGAATTTGATTCTTGAGCAAAGAGTCTCAAGGAAAGAAAACACTTGAAGAAGATTTGTTCAGAGGGTGGCGGCCTGATGACATTGCCTTTTAAATCATGAGACCTTCCCTGATCGTGATGTTTGGGAAGCCTGTTGTTCAGCCTGTTTACACTTGAGTAAATTCTTGTGTTACTTAAGTTAGCCAGAATTAGTTTCTGTTACTTGCAACTAAAGAATCCTTCGTAATTCATTTTCGTTCACCCTTCTCAACTTTTTAAGACTATTTGAAATATGGGACAAGCATGGCTAACAACTCTCTTGCTCTTACCTGACATAATCAGAAAAGAAGTATAAATAAGAAGAAATATATAGGAACCATAAAATAAGTGTCTAGACTGAATGTTTCTGTCCTCCCCTCCCCACAAATTCATATGTTGAAATCTAACTCCCAGTGTGTTGGTATTTGGAGGTGGGGCCTGTGGGTGGTGATTAGGTCATGAAGGCAGCGTCCTCATGAATGTGATTAGGGTCTATAAAAGCAGTCTCAGGGTGCTCCCTTGCCCCTTCTGCCATGTGAGGACAAAACTAAAAAGATAGCCATCTATAAAGCTGGAAGGAGGCCCTCACAGGATGCTGAATCTGCCAACACCTTGATATTGGACTTCCCAGCCTCCAGAACTGTTAGAAACAAATGTTTGTTGTTTATAAGCAACCCAATATATGGGATTCTGTTATAGAAGCCCAAATCAACCAAAACAGTAAGTATTAAGTGGTATATAATAATTGAAATTCCACAGACTTGCAAAATTCCACATTTTCTAAAGTCCTTTATCTCACTTGTGGTGACTGAAGAGATGGAAAGATTTTGCTCACTGACTCTAGTGCCTACTATTTACTACCATCTTCTTCCTCAGGTCTTAGCGGTGAATACTCTCCTGTTGGACAAAACAGGAATTGTTTGTTTCATGCATGGTTTGTGAATTATTGAAAACTACTTTTCACAAAGCAAAATTTCTGTAATTATCTTGGTAAAATGCCATCATTCTTTTCTCCTCAGGTGCTGATAACTTTACCTCACCAGGGCTTTATACTGAATAATGTCACTGCTTCCTTCCTGTGGAGTGTCACATTGCAAATCACTAGTGTGTTCCTCTTGTCTATGGTACTTGCAAAATCTCACTTCATCCCCCACTATTGATGGTAACTGCTAAACTATAATTGTAATTCTGATGTTTCTTTATATTTCCCCTTGATTCAATGCAAATTTTCACTTAATAAGAACAATAAGTTTATGCTAATATATCTTAATGCATAGATTATTTCCATTTTCAAAAGCACTGTCTCCAATTTGAGACTTAAATATTCAGGTGTGAATTTACTAACACCCTCTTACGGTGTTTACTTTGAGTTAATTCAGGAAATATTAATGATTCAGAAGATAAAATAATGTAAAATGATTATAAAGTATTGTTTTAAATAATCTTTCTTAAGGTATGTCAATCTTTATCCCCTCAAAAAAAAAATCTTGATCCATTTACGCAGTTTTCAATACAGAAATACAATAAGAGAATTCCTAATAATAATTATTATGAAAATAGTTAGCATTTTCTTTTTTTTAAACTGTATTTCATGTTCTTTGAAAACCATTTTACATATATGTGTTTCTATCTTCATGCCCCTAAAAGCAAGTATTCTAAAGTATCATAATTATTCTCATATTATGAATGGAGACTCTGAAGCTTAAGAATTCTTCCAGAGACTTGTGATGATACCAAGGTTTTTAACCCAGATCTACCTGACTATAAAGTCCATGGATTTTGTCTCTAGTTGAAAAAGATAAACTGGAGATAAGGGAAATAAGATGGTCTTCAGATTGTTAAACTTAAAAAGAGAGCCACATAGGGGCTGGCCCTGTGGCCGAGCGGTTAAGTTCGCGCGCTCTGCTGCAGGCGGCCCAGTGATTCGTTTGTTCCAATCCTGGGCGTGGACATGGCACTGCTCATCAAACCACGCTGAGGCACCGTCCCACATGCCACAACTAGAAGGACTCACAACGAAGAATATACAGCTATGTACCAGAGGGGCTTTGGGGAGAAAAAGGAAAAAAATAAAATCTTTAAAAAAAAAAAAAAGAGAGCCGTATAACAGTCAAGTGATGAGACATCTGAAATGGTAAACAAACTAATCTCTGTAACCACGATCATCAAGGACTCAGGATTTGCATGAATGTATTTAGTTAATTGTGAAGATTCTCTTTTTTCTTTTTGACAAAGATTAGCCCTGAGCTAACATCTGTGCCCATTTTCCCCCCATTTTATATGTGTGATGGCTACCACAGCATGGCTTGATAAGCAGTGCATATGTCCGTGCCCAGGACCTAAACCGATGAACCCAGGGTGCTGAAGTGGAGCATGCAAACTTAACCACTATGTGACTGGGCCGGCCCCCTCAAGATTCTCTTTTTGAAATAGACAGTATAGAGAAAGCAAAAGAAGTAGCTAGCCATAAATAAGAAAAATAAATCCTGAGGGGATAGAAATAAGCAATGTCCAAAGGAGCATTGCCCAGAGTCTAGGCTGCCCAGGTAAAGGGCATAACCTGTAGAAAGGGATGCATTAAGTTGTTCAAGCCTGGTGTCATTAAACACATGAATCACACAACAGATTCCCATTATTTTGATTCCAGTCTCATCACATACTTTTAATTTTAATTTGGCTTTCCGTGTAGCATGACAAACAAATATAATGGTCAGATGAGACAAGCATTCTGGACTGTTAGTCAGGACTCCTTCTGTTACAAAGGACTGATATGTAACTGAAATTGACTCAGGAGAAAAGAGACTAATGGATTCATGAAACCAAAACATCTAGGCCGGTAGAGTAGCTGTAAATCTGGGTGAATGCCATCACTCAAAAGACTTAATTGGAACTTGATCTCTCTACCCTTAGGCTCTGTTTTTATCTATATTGGCCTCATCTCAGGCAGCTTTCCCCCTGTGATGGTCAAAAGGTACTTTGACGGTTCCAGTTTATATCCCATCAGCTAGCATCGCTTTCCTGATAGTTTCAGAAAAAGTCCTAGGGTTGAAGACACCTTTGTCTATCCTGAGTCATGTGTCCAGTTGTGGAGCAAGGCTTTGGCTCTGTCTCATCCAAATAACTTTTTAGTGGGTTTAGTTCTCCAAAGGAAAATTGAATTGCTTTTACCAAAACCAGGAGCAAAGTGATAGGGTGTAGGCAAAGGCAACAAACGTCCTTTACAATATGACAATCTAATTTTTTATTATAATTCATCAAACACTATTCTGCATTTTAAACATCAGTTTCTGTAAGCTTGATTAACATGATTATAAATCTGAAAGATGAAACCACATTTTAGGATACTAGCAATACAAGTTGTCCAACTGTATTAGATCCCTTTTGTGCTCCATCTCCAATTTTCTCAGTCTCTGCGACCCTCCCCTCCCTTCTTTAATCATTGCTGCCTCTGCTGTGTTCTGTGTCTTTTGCTTTCTATCCTGTAGCTTCTCTGACATAAGGCCTATGAGATCCCACAGATCACTTCACATACATGAACCTGGAAGTGTAAAGTGTAAAGTGCCCATGGGGCAATCCTTGATCAATGGAGCAGCAAAGCCTGTGGATAAATACTCCCCTCTTCTATCCCTCAAGTGGACAATTCTTAGGATCCCTGTAGGACTCAGCTTCAGTTGCCACATGGTGACCAGCTTATTAGCACACATTTGATTCAATTTGCTTTCTCCACCTCTCTAGTTTCACTTTTCCCACTTCTCCACTCTTGCTCCCTTGGATCACTTCTCCAAATAAACTACCTGTACAAAAGCCATTGTCTCAACTTGTGTTCTCTGGAAGAAACCCAGGCTGAGACAGCCATTGTGTTAAATTCTCTGAGAACATTTCACAGAAACTAAATGTAGCTAACATTTATTTAGCACATACATATTGCCAGACTCTTACCAAGCACTTTGTATGATATATAATCATATTTAAAATTCAAAACAACCCTTCAAAACAGATATTATTTCAACAGTAAAGATGGAATGCTACAGCTTAGGGAATATTGTATTCACTAGCAATCTTGTCAAAACTTCCAGTTTTCCTAATTCCACACTCATGATAGGATATATTTCCCTGCACCCTCTGAAGTTGGACATGGTCACATGAAGAGTAGGAGACTTTAAAAACCAATGTCTCACTATCTGTCTTCTCTTTCCACTGCCACATTGCGCAGGGAAGAGACTCTGTCAGTCTGAATGTCACTGAGAACGAAAGAAACAGATTTGAAACCCCGGCCAGCCTGCTAGCGACATATAGCATGAGAGAGGAGCAACATTTATTTTTTAAAGCCACTGAGATTTGTGGATTGTTTATCACTTCAGCTTAACTGACTGGGGTGTGGATTTGAACCCAAACAGTCTGAATCTAGAAACTACCCTTTTAATAACTATATTATTCTCATAGGCCTTGAAATGGACACTGCAATGTAGATCAAATTGAGTAGTTGAAAAAGAGTTGAAAACTTTCCAAAACAAAGGAAGAGTACAGCAGTAGGCCGAAATCAGGAATGTGCTGGCAAGTTTAGAGTTCAGAAGGTTGATTATATAGGTGGATCCAAAGGTTTGTTTAGGGGAGTAACCTAAGCTATGTGTAGCGAGATAGGATTGGAGCCAAAATAGAGAGGAGACTGGATATCAGTCTAAAAATTTTATTTAGAAGTTAGTGTTGAAGCTATTAAAATTATCTGTTCAAGCAAAGAAACATTATAGGTTTTATGAAATTATTGAATACATTTGTGTGAGACATGATTCAAGAGTACCTGAGGAAGATGTATTTGGCCCTAGTGTATAAGATAGACCAAAGAAGGTGAGCGTGGAGCTCGGAGGTCAGTAGGGAAGTCTAGGTATGACATCTGAAATATGGACATAGTAACTGGAACAGAACTATTTCACAGGGAAAAATGATGGCACTTTTCCACTGAGTGATTATAGAAGAAGATAGGAGGCCAGAAATTACGGATGACTCAAGAGTTAAGTATGGGCGGCTAGAAGTAAGTTAGGGTAGAATCATTATAAAAATCAGGAACCCCAGAAGGAGGATAATAGGGTATTAAAAAGGAAATGTCTTGAAAATTTTCAACTGAAGCTCAGGACAAAACTCAAGACTAGAAGTGTAGAATTGTTATCTTTTTGACACAGTGCTGGTTTTGTGAGTTATGTGTAAATGATATTTGAATCAGTGGACTAAGAATAAATGAAAGCAAGTAGGTAGCTTCTTCAAGGGGAGAATAACTTTTCCCCCCATAAAAGGAAATTTCATACTTTAAAGGTATGAAACACATTTATATGTTGTTAATTGTTAAACGGAACTGGTTAGGTTTACATGCTCACGTCTATCTAATTATTAATTTCAGGTTAGCATGTATCATGGGTCTAAGTCATTGAAAATGAGAAGCCCAAAAGCAGCTCAATTTTTTCTATTACTGTGTCAACTATAATACCAGCTAAAAATGTAAGAATACTTTGTATTAAAAACTCTCTCTTAATTATAGAAATATCATATTTATTTCCTGATTATTTTATGTTTAAGCACAATTTTCCTCTTCAGATTTTATGTAAGGAAAGACTTCTGTATATACTTAAGTCTTTTTGTACTTAGAGTCAGTCTTAAAGGGCTGAAAGTCATAGTAGTGAAAAGGAATAGGGTAGTAAAGAATGTCATTCTCCTGGTGGGAGGGAAGTGGGGTAAAATAAGAATGCTTCTTGGCAACATCAACTGAAACTCAACCTACACTCTTTTGTTTTCCCTTTGTTCTACCAATGACCAGCAACCTTACCTCCCATTAATCAAATGTGTTGCACAAGTCTGGAGCCAGCCTTTATAGATCTCTCTAGGCTCCTTTCACATTTCTCTTCGGGGGTAAAAATAATTATGCTCTGTTCCTGTCCAAACAGGTACCCACTAACCTTTGGTGGAAGCCAGCAATTTGTAATCAGATGCACGCTGAGATCTTAGATAAGCAGCTTCAAAAAAGATTTCTGGAATCCTTGGTAAAGCATTATCTACTGGATCTTCCACACTCTGAGTATTTACTTCAGTAGTCATTTAAAAAAGGTGAAGTGCAGTGGAAATGAAATGGAGTTGCATTTTATAAAGATGGGAGAAGCAGAATGTTGTAAAATTATCCTGTTGTATCTAAAAGGCAAGAGAGAGAATTCTATCTTTGATACTTCATATCTCAAATCATAGAGAAATTTGGTCAGTAATTTCTACCACTAAGATAATAAATGGGGTAATTGTGCAAGGTACAGATCATAGTGTGATGAAAGAGAATGATACTTTCTAACTTTGGGACTCTACACAATGAAGTCATGTAAGGTCAGG
This sequence comes from Equus quagga, assembly GCF_021613505.1. Lineage (NCBI taxonomy): Eukaryota > Metazoa > Chordata > Mammalia > Perissodactyla > Equidae > Equus > Equus quagga. The sequence goes on from NC_060274.1 coordinate 54,622,929, forward strand.
GCTAAGATAGTACCAAGCCACACTTGGGGGAGTTTATGTCACTGTTCTAGTACTTTACATCTTGAATTTTACAATGAAGTTGAAAGAGGAAAGGATTCACTGAATATCCTTGGATGTCTTATAATCTATCAAGTAGTATGTTTAATTTTAATACAAGTTAATACAATTATGCCCAAAGTAACATGGTGAAGTGGAAACACACTGGAGTGAGGTCCTGAGACCTGGAGCTAGGGTTCCCTCTGCCGTATCTCACTATGTCACTTTAGGCAAGCCATTTAAAATCATTTCACTTCTCTGGGAGTGAATTTCTTCACTTGAAAATTCAGAGATTTCTGTTAAATGATCCCATATATCTCTTCCTATTCAAAGGACTGAAGATTATTTTAGACAATTGTTTTTTGTCAATGTGTAAAATATGGGATGGATTTTGAGTCTCTGTTCAAGTTGAAAATTCTTAAATAAAGAATATAAAATAGGAAAAAATGAGACTAGTCATTTTTAGTTATGAAATGGAAACCTCTTAAATATCTACATGAAGAAAAAGTATGATTCCAGTAGCTCTTACTAAACATTTCACAGATAAGGTAATATTTCCCTGCAACAGAGAAACCACACACAAAATCAGGGAAATTATTTGAAGTTCTCTTGCCCTAGAGATGATTAAAGTGACACATTAGTAAGGACAGAAACAGTCTTAATGTAGGAAAAAACAGAGAGATGTTTGTCAGACCTAAGTGTATGTGTGATATTTGATGGGTTTCTTACTAGGGTAAACCATAGGCAGAAAGAGGAAAGTATCAAAGAAATGAATTCACTATTCACTCTACTCACCTAGTGTTTCCATTTATGTAGAGAAATCTTCAGTGAAATGTAAAACAGAATACATTTCCAAGTTTAATGCAGAATTTTAGATAGCAATACAAAATTTGATACCAATGAAAAGTTAGTGTAAACATTTTCAGAAGAATATGATTTGCTATGATAGTCATGGTACCACTCAGTGAGTTTTACGTTATTAAAATTCTGCATCTGCCATTTGAATTTTGACATGTTCCTAAAAATATCATGATTCTATTATGACTAAAATTCTCATCACTTCTGGTATTTTAATCTTTTATTTCACTTTTTCTAATGACATGGGTGGATATGTAAACCAGAAACATATGAGAGCTGTGAGCTCCAAAAGAAACTACAAATCTTAACACAGAGTTATTTACTTCTACTGGGACTAAGCTATAAGCAAACTCTAGATTGGTGGTCTCCAAAGAAGGTTTTGGAGTCATGCATTTCTTTTGTAGAATTCATATAGAATGTCAGTCAAAATTACCAAACTAAAAATCTTCAAGTCTCTAAGCAGAAGTTAGAGTTCCAGAAGGGTAATTTGGAAATTAGGGTCTAACTGATAATATAGTCAGGTGTTTTTTTCTCTTTAGTTACAAAGGCTTATAAAAAAGTATTCACCAGTATATCCAAGCACAGAGATCAATCAAGCTGCAATAAAATATTCTTTCTTAGATGATGCATTACAATTTAAACATTGCAAAATAAGATACATAGGGAAAGAACTTTGTCCAATAGATTGTAGTTAGGTTTCCTAGAGGAAATTTCTTCAGTGGGTCACCCTGTAAAAATGACTTTTTAACATAGTAGAACTACTAGTAAGATGGAGCTCAGTTATAAGGCAGATATAGTTATGATTTAACTTAAAAAAATTAACGCTAGAATAGTATCCACATAGCTATGGTGAAATTACATAGGAATAACTGTTCAAATTATAGAGCAAGAACTCAAAAGTAACAGTATGACCACCCACATAATTTTACCATGACTCCTAATGGCACTGATGACTGAATTTTCTTACTCCAGTAAGATTTTATTAACTTGGCTGAAAAATGAATGGAAATATACCACTATTTTCTAGATGATTATACTACATTTAATGATATAATAGCTTCAGAGATAAAATGTCTATCAAAACTAAGGTACAAATCGACAAAGGCAGGTACAATGAAATAAAGCATGACTACCCAATGAATTTTTTTATCTTCATGCATTTATTATTCATTCAACACATTCATTGAATACCTCTCGTGTCAGACTCTGAGGATATGATAGTGAACAAAATAGAATGGCCTCCATTTGTCCTTTTTGAATTTACAATTTATACTTATCACTGGTTCTTTCGGAATAACACTAGCATTTATAGGAAGATCTTAATCTTTCTACATGTAAGAAGGAGTGGTCAGACATAAAGGCACTAGTGATAAGTTGGAGCACAGTTCATTATAAGGCAACAGCATAGCCTGTAAAGTGCCAAAACACATTCCCCAAATAGTACTAGTGCTAGACAGTCCCTCATGACTGTGAACACTGATATTTCATAATTTTTGATTTCCAGTTCTGTAGCAACTTATAAAGTAATATAGAAACGGCTCTGGGTGAATGAATCCTGCAGGCAAGACATAATACTGTTGATCCTAGTTATGCACAACCATTGTCAATCTAAATTTTCCTTTCTTGTTCTGAATGAAAATGACAATGAACAGGAGAAGATGAGGTAGACAGTGGAAGAAAACAGTAGCGTATAAAGAAGCTTATCTCTTCTCTACAACAAAACTGAAATATTTGGTTTTAAGTTAATTATAAATACATTATATGCATTCATTGCATATATACATAGACACACACACATATGTGTATCATGTGTTTATATATTTGTATATATTTTTTCAACTCCTGAAATTCATGTCAATTCTATTTTCAAAACAATGAAAAATTACATTACTATTTCTTTTCCACATAAAGACTACAAACTGATGGTTTACTGTCATGATCTTATCAGATTTACATTCTTTCTAGATTTCTATGACTATATAAATAAAACATAAATAGAAAAGTTCTGAACCAAACAAAATAGTAAGTCAGAAGCCTTTCCTGCAGGAAGACACAACTATGGTTTGTTTCACTGAAACCCTTGCTACTCAAGAGCATATTTTCTTTAAATCAAAATTCTTTGCTTATTGATAACCTCTTTCCAAAAATATTTTTTCCTTTCTATGTCAACTCTAATGCTTTGTTATGGTCAAGAGTCATTCAAATACGTGCTGGACCTTGAAATATACTGAATAATATGGGTTTTTTTTGTTTTAATGTTGAAGATTCTTGTGTTGTTATAAAGAAAACTGATCCTGTTCAAAGGTCAATTCTATACCCCATCTCCTGTCACCTCAATACACTAAAAAACTGAATGAAAATAGTTTTAAAATAACTGAAAGCTTTTTTTTCATAGAAATTTGGTCTTTGATGGATAGAAAAAATATCCACTGAAAGTCAAATATTTTTATAATGGAGGAATGGAAAAGTGATTATTTTAGTAAAGTGTTTTTATTTGATTGCCAGAAAGACACCCTTGATATTTATTTTATTCTGGTAGCCAAATCCACTGAAGTCAAGGTTCTTATTTAAAAGCTCATTGCAATTACTGAGACCAAACATAAATAATGGAGAGGAAGGATAGCCTATCAGAAATTCCATGCTCTGTTTTCACAGTACACTTTTTTGTCACTATTTCTGCATGTGGGAAATGAAGTAAATACTCTATGGGAAAACACCTTTATAGCCTATATGATAAGAACTGAAATCCAGAGGAACTTATACAGCCAGGTTTCTAAATGGTAGCGCATTATTTCTATTAGTCAGTTATGCTGTGCTGATTTATTTAGGATTAGAAACTAATTTGATTCCCTAAAGAAACACATTATCTCATACAAGTGACAGGAAATGACCACTGGCAAAATCTACTCCTCCAACTCTCCCAAGACACCACCATGAAGTCTTACTTTTTGTCTTATAAATTCAGAAAGATTTGTATTGAAAGAACTTCATAAAAAAGACTTGTCACACATCTCATGTTGAAAATCCTATAATATGTCCCAGGGAAAAGCCGGAGACAGAGTTTAGGGTTTGTATGGGAAATTTACAAAGGAAGGAAATTGTAAGTCTGAATTTCTAAGAAAACATCCTAGACAAGTTGACCCCTGCTTCTAAAATATTCTTTAACAATATTATTTTCTGTCCCTGGTCAAGTGCATCACAGAGAATGAAAAACATGACATTTCCTCTCATTCTTTTCTCCAAATTCTAGAAGTAAAATGCAAGAGGAATATATATATTTTATTGGGGTAGGGAAAATACATAATTTTGTTAATAGTGTCCAAAAGTCTTGATTCACTCCAAACACACAGAAACCACCTCATTTAAGAGCAGGAAAAAAGAAAAGCTAAGTCTGGTCTATTATAAGACTAAACAGCTTGAGTAGGACATGGTACCAGGAGCAATGGTTTAAACTGGTGTGGTTGAATCCACTTATAAATTAATCTGAAGTAGGAGCTTGGTCATTTCTCCAAATATTTTTCACGTGTAATCCAGAAATTAAGAACCACTGTCTTAGCAGGTGTTAGAAATCTACTTTTAGTGTAAGTATCATAAAATGTCTCCTAGACCATATATAGTTAGTTAAACAGCAAATTACATAATATTCATTTTTTCCTACCTTATGATTTCATATTTCCTTTTAAAAAATTATAGTATGGCAGAAAAGTAAACAAAAGAAACTAAGAAAGTAAAATAGTTCTAGCAAAGTGAAGAGAGAAGATAAAATTCATACATACAGTGACTAACAATTTATATATTTGCAGTGTTTTTAACCTTGTATCCTACAATGTGTGGGATATAGGTTAAATTGTTTAGCAAACATTAAAGTAAGTGTCCCAAAGAATTTTGATTGTTCTTTTGTTATAATCATGTTCATAAAACCACTCATATCACACATATTAACTTTTTTCTCTAATATATGGACAAATTTAAGAGAAAAGTAATTAGTTCCTTCAAAATATTCTATTAAATATAGATTAAAAATTTTTTAAAATGCTTTCTTCATAGCCTTCTAAAAGTACATGTAAAAATATCTTTAGAGGATATGGTAATCTATCCTTATAAGATTTATGAAAGCAGTTATTTATGGATGAAAGTCTTAGTGTATAACTGATATGGGAAATACTTCTTTTGTCATGGAAATCCCATACCCCCCTATCTCCACAGTCCTCCCATTAAAAAAATAAACAAACAAACAAATGAACAAAGATATAAAAACTGCTGCAATTGATAAATTTCAGGCAGAAGGAAAGTCAACTCCTCAGTGTTAACTGGATGCTGTTGCTTTACTGCTCTTATCTTCAGGCCCCCCCATCTGAGCATATAAATGCATGAGGTGACTAGTCAATTAGTCTTTCCTCTCAAGAGAACTGACTTTGGCCATGCACAAAATAAAAGGAGTCTATTAACTTCATTCTATCTGCAGTTTGTGTACATGACCCAAGACACCTCAAAGTAAATTATGATTAGTTGTCTGAACCTATGAAAGAAGTAGGACTAGAATCAGACTTAAGGCCCATAGGGAGATGGTAGAACTGTGAGGGAATGTGTACAGCAGCTGCCCGCTCTCTGCCCTGCTTAGTCAACTGCATCTTCATGGGGCACTGGAAGGAAGGCTGGAAGATCACCAAAAGCTGTTTACACAACTGGAACCATTCCATCTCAACTCAAGTGAAGCAAACGACAGTGAAAGGGTTCTCTATTCCAATCCCCCAGCAAAAACAATATGAAGTGGACATCTTGGGAAGTAAATCACCAGGAACATTAAGACATCAGGGACAAGAGAAATTAAAAAAAAAAAAAAAGTAGTTCAGTTAAGCAAATTTTGCTAAGTTTATCTCTAATTTTTGCTGTGGGATCCATTACTTTCTCTAAGAGCAAGACAAGCGATGGGATGTTAATGTGTTATGCACAAGAAAGTGAGAAAAAAGTATACTCGAGTTATGAGAAAGTGAAATCTTTCTTTTCTCATCACGTGCTGCCTTGAGCGAGTTCTTTAATTATTCTCACAGCTTCTTGTAGCCTTGCGTATCTAAGATTTCCAAGCACACAGACTCCTTAACCTATATTTCCCACAGGGACTTTATATAAAATCTGGTGTGAATATCCTTTTTAAATAAAAATGTAGTTAAAATGAAGATCTTGGATTTTTTTCCCAACTCGACTCCTAAGTTTAAAATCCATGATATTTTTCTCTTTTGAATTCTTGCAATTCTCATTATAAGCATATATTTTGTTATCAATGTTATCTTTTTACACTGGACTAATTGCAAGATTTCATGTTCAAAGGTATGGGCTTGGCAGAACTGTATAGTCACAAACAGAAAACAAAAGCAAACAAATACTGTATGAAATGTCATACTTTATAAATGGAAACTAGTTACAATTTACTTTCTCTGTGCCAGGTACTGTGCTAGGTGTTTTATATGTGTTATCTCATTTAAATCCCAAAATGTCAAGAGGCAAACAAATATTAATATTAATAATGTAATATTATTATTCCCAATTTGACAGGTGAAAAAGTACGGTCTTAGAAATTAAGAAATAGCAACAACTTTGCCCAAGCTTACACTACCACTGAGAATCCGACTGGAGATTTGGCTGGTGTTTCCAAATTCAGAATTCAATCTCTTAATCATGATTTTTTTATATTACCAATTCTACAAAATTTTGGATAGGCTTTCTAATTTATAGAATAAATATGACTATGGGGCCAGCCGGTGGTGCAGCACGTAAGTGCGCACATTCCACTTCGGCAGCCTGGGGTTCGCTGGTTTGGATCCTGGGTGCGGACATGGCACTGCTTGGCAAGCTGTGGTAGATATCCCACATATAAAATAGAGGAAGATGGGCGTGGATGTTAGCTCAGGGCCAGGCTTCCTTAGCAAAAAGAGGAGGATTGGCAGCAGATGTTAGCTCAGGGCTAATCTTCCTCAAAGAAAAAGAATAAATATGACTAAACTGTAAAAGGAAAAATATAGGAAAAAAAAATCATTAAAGAGGCAGGACACCGTGGAAGATAAAGAAATATTATAAGGTCAAATATCTGATAAATATGAAATGATAGAATAAAATCTTCTCATGATAAAAAGGAGACTTTTCCAATTAAGAACTCTTTGAAAATTCTTATTTAAAATCATGTAAACCAATAACTGTGTGAGTGCATCAGTTCTTACTATATTTTCAGATCATATTCAAGAGGCGACATAACTTAGTGGTCAAGATTTTAGGTTTTGGAGTCAGATTGCCTGGCTTCAAAATCCATTTCTTCTACCTATTAGTTTTGTCATCTTGAGTAAATTAATTAACCTCTTTAGGCCTCAATTTCTTCATTAGTAAAATGAGGGAAATGATTGCGACCCATTTCTTGGGTTCTTGTGAGAATTAAATGAGTCAATTCATATAAAGAATGGAGAACACTTCTGGCATATATTAAGCACTAAATAAATGTTAACCATTTACATATTTAGTTTTTGGGAAGTCTTTTCTGTCTAGTTCACATACTACACAGTGTGGGTACAGCAAAGAGGTGATCTGAATGAATTTAACATGATTAATATGGTGTTCTTAATCTCCTTGGGATATCTACACATTGCTGTGTCCCTTTAATATTTCAAGAGTTCCTAGCTGCTTTGAATACTCTGATTTCAATATTAATGATGCAGTGATAACTTTGTTGAGCAGCTGATTAGAATGGAACTCAGCTGTGATAATGATGTAAGCCATGACCTCGATAGAAGAATAAACTAATTGTACTGATAGTCAAAAATAGCTGAAATGTGCAAGCTTGGGGTACCAGCATATGAAGCTTGAGATAAAATTTGTTCACAAGTACTATATTCTTTTTTCTCAGACTAATAAATATTCATGTGAAATCAACTGAGTTCTTAAAATACTGCAATGATACTTCTTTTGATGTATTGAAAACAGGCAATTGTATAAACATGAGGCAGATTATATACGCCAAGGATGAAGAAAGCACAGTTGGAAACAATGAAACATTGAAGCACTAGTATAATGAGCAGGAAAATACAGCAATAAAATGCTTACATCAGCATTTAGCAATCAGTGACTCAGAACAAATACATCATGTTGACCATCAGATTAGCAGACATTTCCACAGGTAGACCCAGTAAGTAGAGAAGACTGAAACTATGCAAAGCCAGACCATAAACTGCTGTATATGGCATCCAGTTATTTAATTATCTATGCTTGTTAGACTGCTTTACCAGATTTTTCTTTTCTTATTAGAAGAAGCTGTGATACATCTCTAAAAATGTATGTCAGTTGTTGAAGCTGTGCAAAGGTAATCTGTGATACCCTTCCACCACAAGAAAAGATGTGTATTTCAAACAGAGGGAAACAAAGATTTTCAGTTGTATATGAACCTTTCACCGAGGCATTACCCTTAATAAGGGTAACTCTTATTCCTCTCATATACATCTAGAAATAACATATCAAGATTCTTTTTAATGATGTACATATACCCTCTATGATTGTTTTAATAATTTATTCTGCAAATCATGCTTTTTACTATTCTATGATTACTCAAGCAGCCTTCTTTGAAACAATACCAGGAGGGATATAAGGAAATCTTAGCATAACATAGATTGCTGCCAAATTGTCAGCTGTTGCTGGTTGAATGGTGAGACCAAGACACATTTTTACTCCCCTGGGCTAACTATTTTAGATGACACATCTGTATACAGTTGTCCGGTTAATATTAGTATGTCTTTACTTTTGACGTAAATAATATAACTTACAAAACTACGGCTGCAGTGATGACTTTCTTCTGGAATGTAATGTGAGGCTTATAACCAAGGCAGTTACTCCTGTTGATCAGTCACAAGAGTTTAAGCTATTCGGAGGGGACTGTTGAAAGCACTGCTAATTTTTCATGCCTTAAGTATGTATGTAGTTATATCCTAGAGACTTGAGTTACATACTGATAACAATTGCTTCTTTTCTAGGAAACAAACCACACCAACCACAGAAGAAGAGAATTAAAATCTCTCTCCATAAATTTCTTGTGGACACACACAACAATGTTTGTATTGAGGAATATCATCTGCTGCCATTGTCAATGGTCTCTTCATCCGGAGACAACTGCTAGCCCTGCACCCCAGAGGCCTTTTAAGTTTTAAATGTATGATTTCACACTTGAGGCAAGTCTGTTGTCATTTAAAAAGACAAATGCAGATTCCAGAGAATTAATTTCCCCTTAAATACAACTGAAGAGGCATCTCATGATCTTTTGTAGTCTTTTAAAGAGGATCTCCCAAGATTAGCAGAAAATTGAAAGTAAATATGACAGTAGAACACACTAAAAATTCCAATCTTTTGTGAAATATAATGCAGAACATATGGTTTTATAAATTATATTTGTAATGCCCATTTGCAAACGCCACTGTGTGGCATTTTAAACAAAATTGAGAGCCTAGCCCTCAGGACCAAATTGAAGTGAAAACTTAAGTCTATTATCAGCATAATTAGTTAGCTAAGTAGTTTAGGTAAGTTGTGGTTTGATTTTGATGATTTCTATAATTGTTTCAGTTTTTTTTTTAAATTCAAAATTCATATATAACCAGTTACTATAAAAAATCAGCTGTTTGGGGTAAAGTAATTCATAATAAAGACAAAGTACCATATTTTCCAGTGAAGTGCAAATGACTTCGTAAACTTATTTAAAACTTGAGTAATACTAGTGCGAACAAAGCTAAACAATATAGTTTATAAGAGTTTCTCGATAGCTTATTATATTTAAGAAAACATCATTAAATTATTCTATCATTATTATTATATTTGAGCACGGCTGTTAGAGATTCATACTCTATTTTAAGGTTAGAAATAAAGAAGACAGAATGTTTCTTTATAATACTCATATTTTGAAAACACAGGGATTAAGAATCTTACTCTCATTCCTCCTTTGAAAAAGCCCCTATATTATTCTTTGCCTCAATTTCTATGTCAGTACTCTATTAAAAGGATTAATAATTTAACTTGTTACTTTTGAGAGTATTCCCTTACATAATGGACAAATATTTTAAATATAGAATTTCTCTGTAACAACCTACTCACTCTCCATATACTAAGAGCCAACACACAAAAACTAGTGAGATCATCACCAACAATTCCTATCTGAACCATCCTGCTACATAAATGCAATAACAATCTTGAGAGTTCTTGACCTAAATATATGCAGATGCATTAGCACTTAAAAATGCTGACTAGGGACTGAAACTCTACTTCCAGACTGACAGACATTTGTTTATATTTATTTCTCCTTTCTTCTCAGTTCCTCTTACCTATCACCCTTCTTATCTCATCAATGCCATCAGAAAGACTTCCCTGTTTCTTGCTTTGCTCCAGACTTGGTGGAAGAGTTCTTCTGTAGCCAAAGTCGTGGGGAAGGTAGGGAAATGGCATCCTTCGGTGCACATCATTTTCCCTGAATTGTGTCTCTTCAGCCCCCAGCTTCTCCTTTCCTTACTATCCATCCCGCAGCTTCTCTTGACTTCTCACATCAAGACCTCTGACAAAATTAATTCATTTATCAGAGAACCCACAAAATGGAGGCCGGCCTAGCTCACAAATGTAAACCTAAGTCAGCCGGCATTTACAGGAAACTCCTGTCAAGGAAGCCTAACGTATGCCAATCACAATCCTCCAACTCAGCTTTAGCTAGTTTATCTCACCCTAGAAAATAGGACCTGCTAGGCTTATAAGGAAATACCCAACCTCCTAGCCGATGATGCTATTTCTACCTTATCTCTTCTAATGCTCTGTTAGAACTCGCTCATGCCCAAAATCCTTTGGGAGAGGGCTCTACTACTTGTGAGGCACTGTACTCTCCCAATCCATAGATTGTTTCCCCTTGAATAAAAACATCAAACTTGCTAAATTTAGTTTTGTCATCTGGAAGTTTTGGTGATGAGATGGACCTGAAATTTCAGGGATGGCTCCTAGACACAGAGGAAGGTACCCACAGAGTCCTTTTGGTTTGCCGCCTCTTGGGCTGCTCTCTGGGATATCCGGTAGCTTCTCTTGGATTGAGCTCCATTTCTTTTGCGTTCATTCTTCCGGGTGGAAAATTGGGGTGGGAGAGACTCCAGGTTTTCACGTTGAGACTTAGTGGGCCACAACATTTGGGTTTGTTGCCTACGTTGTCTACAAGGTAAGTGTCTTCTAGAGGTCCTGAGAGGTCTCAGGAACTGTGCGCAAGCAGCCAGAAACAGTTAAGTCTAGTTCACTCAGGGAGGATTAGTTCAATAAGGGAAAATAACGGGTACCCCTCAAATTAAAGAAAGTAAGATGGCATCCATTGGGACTCACAAAGACCTCCGGGTAAATCGACAGCACAAACCACTGAGGGATTTAGGAAAATAAATTGACAAGAAAATTCAGACTTTTTATTCAATGGCACACCAAATCCTAGGAGGCACAAGTCAGACTATTAAAAGCCATTAGGTGATCTACAAATGGCCAACAGGTACATGAAAAGCTGCTCCACATCATTAATCATCAGGGAAACGCAAACCAAAACCACAGTGAGATATCACCTCACACCTGTCAGAATGGCTATTATCAAAAAGACAAGAACTAACAAGTGTTGGTGAGCATGTGGAGAAAAGACAACCCTTGTGCACTGTTGGTCAGAATGTAAATTGGTGCAGCCACTATGGAGGTTCCTCAAAAAGTTGAAGATAGAACTACCATGTGATCCAGCAATTCCACTTCTGGGTATTTATACAAAGAAAATGAAAACACTGACTCAAAAAGATATACGCACCCAAATATTCATTGCAGCATTATATACTGAACACACACAATGGAATATTATTCAGCTATAAAAAAGAATGAAATCTTCTTTTCTCTTTCAATACAAAAGATTTATTTTCTAATCAATATTACCCAACATCCTATCACCCAAATAAACAGTAATAAAAAGCATCACTGATTGAAGTGAGATTATTAGTATAGATAATGAAATATTTGAATACTGTTACCTAATTTGAAGGTGGATATGTCAAAAAAAGAAAAAAACGTACAGTTATTGCCCCTGGAAATTTGCAAAATAAATTCCCCCATAATGCAGCAAACTATTTGGGTTGTGGATTATCTCCTCTGTTGAAACACTGTTGCCCATGTTAAAATATGGAACACGGGATGTAGTTATTGGGAAAAGAGAATGATGCCCACACAGCTTAGATATAAGTCAGTCATTGAGGGTATCAGTGACTGTAAGCACCTATAAATTCCTGAAAGTTACAGAATAATCAGTACAGCCTATAAAACTGTCATTTCTTGGTATTCTGCACACTTGCATATTTAAACCATCTTTTTTTTTGGTTTGATTTATATATACTAGGAAATAATTACAATGATCAAATAGATTATCATCTCATATAGAAACAGCAAAAAGAAAAGAAAAAAAGAATTTCTCCTTGTGATGAGAAGTCTTGGATCTACTCTCTTAACTCTCCTATATATCACACAGTAGCATTAACTATAGGCATCATGTTGTACATTACATCCCTAATACTTACTTATTTTTTTGTACATTGCATCATCATGGCTTATTTATTTTATAAGAGAAAGTTTGTACCTCTTGACCCACTTCATCCACCCCCCAAACTCCTCCCCTCTGGCAACCATGAATCTGTTCTCTGTATGTTCAAGCTTTGTTTTGTTTGTTCATATGTTTTGTTTTAGAGATTCCACATATAAGTGAAAACATATGGTATTTGTCTTTGTCTGACTTATTCCACTTAGCATAATACCCTGAAGTTCCATCTACGTTGTTGCAAATGGCAAAATTTCATTATTTTTTATAGCTGAGTAGTATTCCATTGTGTATGTATACATCACATCTTCTTTATCCATTCATCCATCAATGTATGCTTAGGTTGTTTCCATATCTTGGCTATTGTAAACAATACTGCAATGAACATAGGGGTGCATATATCTTTTTGAATTAGTGTATTGATTTTCTCTGGATAAATACTCAGAAGCGGAATTGCTAGATCATGTGGTGGTTCTATTTTTAATTTTTTGAGGAACCTCCATACTGTTTTCCATAGTTGCTGCACCAATTTACATTCCCATCAACAGTGCACAAGAGTTGTCTTTTCTCCACATGCTCAGCAACACTTGTTAGTTCTTGTCTATTTGGTAATAGCCATTCTAACAGGTGTGAGGTGATATCTCATTGTGATTTTGGTTTGCATTTCCCTGATGATTAGTGATGTTGAGCATCATTCAATATGCCTGTTGGCCATCTGTATGTCTTCTTTTGAAAAATGTCTGCTCAGATTTCTTAATAGGATTTTTTTTACTGTGTCATATGAGTTCTTTTTATATTTTGGATACTAACTCCTTATTGAATATTTGATTTACAAATATTTTCTCCCATTCCGTAGGTTGCCTTTTCATTTTGTTCATGGTTTCCTTTGCTGTGCAGAAGCTTTTTAGTTTGATATAGTCCCACTTGTTTATTTTTGCTTTTGTTTCTTTTGCAGTCAGATCCAAAAAGTCATTGCCAATACTGATGTCAAGGAGCTTATTGCTTATGTTTTCTTTTAGGAGTTTTATGGTTTCAGGTCTTACATTAAAGTCTTTAATCCATTTTGAGTTAATCTTTGTGTATGTATAAGATAGTGGTCTAATTTCTTTCCTTTGCATGCAGCTCTCCAGTTATCCCAGCACCATTTATTGAAGAGACTTTCCTTTCCCCATTATATGTTCTTGACTCCTTTGTTGTGAATTAATTGACCATATGTGCATGGGTTTATTTCTGGGTTCTATTCTGCTCCACTGATCTATGTGTCTGTTTTTATTCCAATACCATACGGTTTTGATTATTTTACCTTTGTAATATAGTTTGAAATCAGGGAGCATGATACCTCCAGCTTTGTTCTTCTTTCTCAAAATTAGTTTGGCTATTTGGGGTCTTTTGTGGTTCCATACAAATTTTAGGAGTGTTTGTTCTATTTTTGTGAAAAATTCCATTATAGTTTTGATAGGGATTGCATTGAATCTGTAGATTGGTTTGGATAATATGGACATTTTAACAATATTAATTCTTTCAATCCATAAGCATGGAATATCTTTCCATTTATTTGTGACTTCTTTAATTTCTTTCATCAATGTCTTATAGATTTCAATGTATAGGTCTTTCAACTCATTGGTTAAATTCATTTTCAGGTATTTTATTGTTTTTGGTGCAACTGTAAATGGGACTTTTTTCTTAGTTTCTCTTTCTGATAGTGCATGTTAGCATAGCGAAATGCAGCAGATATTTATACATTGTTTTGTTTATTAGTTATAATAGTTTTGTGGTGAGATTTTTAGGGTTTTATATACATATGTAAATCATGTCATTCACACACAGTGACAGTTTTGCTTCTTCCTTTCCAATTTGGATGGCTTTTATTTTTTTTCTTGCCTAATTGCCCTGGCTAGGACTTCCAATACTATGTTGAATAAAAGTGGTGAGAGTGGGCCTTCTTGTCTTGTCCCTAATCTTAGAGGAAAAACTTTCTGCTTTTCACCATTGAATATGATGTCAGCTGTGGGCTTGTCATATTTGGCCTTTGTTATGTTGAAATATGTTCATTCTATATCCACTTTGTTGAGAATTTTTATCATAAATGGATGTTGAATTTTGTTAAATACTTTTTATGCATCTATTGAGATGATCATGCGATTTTATCCTTCATTTTGTTAATGTGGTGTATCATATTGACTAATTTGCAGGTGCTGCAGTGTCCTTGAATCCCTGGAATAATCCCACTTGATCATGGTGTATGATCCTTTTAATGTATGGTTGAATTTAGTTTGCTAATATTTTGTTGAGGATTTTTGCATATGTATTCATCTGGGATATTAGCCTATAATTTTCTTTCTTTGTAGTGTCCTTGTCTGGTTTTGGTAAAAGGGTCATACTGTCCTCATAAGATGGATTTGGAAGCATTTCTTCCTCTTCTATTTTTGAAAGAGTTTGTGAAGGATTGCGATTAATTCCTCTTTGAACATTTGGTAGAATTCACCAGTAAAGCTAACTTTTGTTTGTTGGGAGGTTTTTGATTATTGATTCAATCTCCATACTATTAGTTGGTCTATTGAGGATGTACCAAGACCTGTCAGTATTCCAAAGGGAGGGTTCTCATTCAGCACCTAGTTTCAGGCTGATTGGAAACCAGACCCTCAGGCAGTGGTCCTATGGCACCACAATCGTAAACCCTGCTAGGCTCCAGACCAGGTGATCTGGAGGTGTCCCCTTGGTGACAGTTGCAAAAATTGAGACTCCAGATGAGTGTATAAGCTCCTTTCTGGTGAACTGCAACAAGGCCAAGGGAGAGTAAAAAGATGGTATCCCTCAGCCTATGTTCCCTGAGAGCATTTCCGTAGCCTTTGGATATGTGGCAAGCCTGAAGCCCGTCCCTCAAGCTGAAGATTTGGACAAGTAAATAGGTCTTTTTCACAGGAAGACTGAGGGTGTGCTTCAGTCTGCTCTCTGTGCAGTGCTTTGGGGGCGGTAACCTGCCCAGAACACTCTCTCCAATTGTTTCAGTCCCATGGGGTCCAGAAACACAAGCACCCCTGGTCACCAGAGCTAGGTGCTCTACAGGCATCCCCTGTGTGGACTGCGTACACCCACTGGTTTTAGTGAGGTCATGGGAGAGTGTGGGATCAGGGTGCGCCTACCACTGCTAGCAAGGTAGGGGAGAGTGAAAAACTGTCATTCTCCAGTTCCTCTGTCTCTGGAGAGAGTCCCAAGAGATCCCTGCACCTCAGGCAGATGCTTTAAGATTAGCAAATGAATCTCTTTCACATAGGGCCTAGGCACTTTTCAAATTGCTCCTTTTGCACTGGGTCCTGGGGCAAGTGAGTCTGCACGTGAGCCCTTTAAAAGCAGAATCTCAGTTCTCTACAGCTCTTTTGAACTATCTTACTTATGTTTCCTGGACATAAGTCCCATTGGATTTCAAAGCCAGACATTTTGGGGGCTTGTCTCTCCAGTGAGGTCCCAAGGGTTAGGTTGCCTGAAGTGGGGCACAAACTCCTCACTCCTCAGGGAGAAGCTCCATATGTGTGTGATCCTTCCCTGTTTTGGGTTGCTGTGCTGGGAGTAGGGTTTAGGAGATACTGTGTCTCTACTTTACCTACCCGTCTCAATGTGGCCCTTTTATCCTTTCTTGTAAAGGAGCTGTTCACCTAATTTTGCATCTTTTTCAGAGGGAATTTTTTTTTTTTACCTTCAGATTTGATGTGTCCATAGAAGGAGGTGAGTTAAGGATTTTCCTACGCCACCGTCTTGAACCCATCTCCAAAAAGAATGAAATCTTGTCATTTGTGAAAACATGGATGGCACTTGAGGACATTATGCTAAGTGAAATAAGTCATACAGAGAAAGACAAATACTCTGTGATCTCACTTTCATGTGGAATGCAAAAAACAAACAAATAATAGAGCTCATAGATACAGAGAACAGATTGGTAGTTGACAGGGGCAAGGGGTGAGGGATGGACAAAACAGGTGAAGGTGGTCCAAAGACACAAACTTCCAGTTAGAAAATAAGTCATGCAGATGCAGTGTACAGCATGGTGACTACACTTAATAACACTTTATTGCATATTTGAAAGTTTTTAACAGAGTAAATCTTAAAAGTTCTCACCACAAGAAAAAAATTTTGTAGCTGTGTATGATGGCAGATGATAATTATACTTATTGCATTGGTCATTTTGCAAAATATATAAATATAAAATTGAAGCTAATATAATGTTATATGTCAATAATATCGAAAAAAAAGGCCATTCGGCATCCATCACTATAAAGAAATCTTCTCATGAAAGGAATAATAGGTCTATTGCTAAGGTGAATCTCCGAAGCCAAAGCTGCAAAATTGGCGACCAAGGGTCAAGTACTTAAAAGCTGTTAGAACACTGACCCACTAACCCTAAGATTCCTATGTTAGGATAAGTTGGTCACAGAAGAGGTAACCTCTTCTGTCACCAACTCTAGGTCACCTCCAATTTCAGGAAAGTTTCTATGCAATGAGGTACATTGTAAAGCACCGCCAAGTCCCCCACCCAGCAGCACATCCCTCTTAGGTATTAATTTGGTTCAAAGAGACCCAAGGCTTAGCTAAGGAATGGGATTCTCAAGTTTCAAAGAACTGAGTGCACTACCTTCCAGCACACCTGCATATTTTATGTCTAAGAAATGTGGTCTCAGAAGCTGTATATATCTACAAAAATGGCAGTACATTACTAAGACAACCTGGAATTACAATGGCCATTATGTGGAATGTTCCAATTAGACAAGATCTTTCATTTAAGAAGTGCATTTGAAAGCAAGGACTGCCAAATCAAACAGAAAGGGATACCTATTTTAATTGGCATGCAGAAGCCTCCAAGAGGCTTCAAGATTCCAAAATAGCTTCATTGAAAGAGTCATTGCAAAAGGCTAATGAAAAATTAGACACATGAGTTACCTAAAACAAAAGACTATAAGACTGATGTGACTCCTGCTGCATCCTCATTTACCTGAGTACTCACAGTCTACTAATTCTCTTTCTGAATTGCCTTTCCATTATGAAGAGACCAAAGACCATAAACAAAAGTCCACCAAGTTAATGGCCTTAAAGAAACCCACATCTACCCTTGAAGAAGGGCCCCCTTAGGGGCCCCTCTCAAGGTTGACAGGATACTGAGGGATTCTCTGGTAAACTGCTACTAATTATTTTCTTAAACAGCTGAAGGGAAACTAAAATTAAAATTAACTAAAACCTGGCCAAATTCTTGTAGATACTGGAGCTACAGTTTGTACTTTAAACCTCACTTGCTTAGGATTTTGCAGGTGGGATCCTGGAAGAACTGGCAGAAGCCAGTAAACAGTGAGAAGTCTATTTAGAGTCAGCTCTCCAAGATCTCTATCTGTAGTGCTCAGTTGAGAGACAAAGATAAAATTTCATGCTGTCCCTTCCTTTCCAAATCCAGACCCATTGGTTATTGATACTTTCTCCCCAAGTGACAGCTATTACCTTCTTGTTTTTCTCATTTTGTGACCTGAGAATTTGGTTTGACAACCATCAGGTTGGAGGGCCCCCAAAATATGTCCATACAGAAATGTGGGTTGCACCCTATTTGAGCTGGGGATTCTAGCAATTGTTGCCAGTTCTCAGTGGAACTGCCTAATCTTTATTTGGCTATCCTTGAGAAAGGCTCTGGATCTGGAGGGTAGTAACTTTTGCACCTTTTTTGGGGTTGCCTCTTGTCTCCAAGGGGTTACTCAATAACAGCAGGAATATTTACTGTTTGTCCTGGCTGAAACTTACAAGATATTGGAAAGGTTTTTTTTAAGGTAACGCTATTGGTTCCAGTGTTAAGATGGTGGTGTAGCTGGACTATGAACTCAACTCCTCTCATGGACACAACAAATTTACAGCTCCTCTTGGAACAATTACCCCTGACAGAGAACTGAAAACTGGATAAAAAGAAGCCCCACAGCAAGGGACAGTGCTGACTAAGGTGGAAGAGGTATAAATTCCTTTCTAGAGAGGAAAGAGCCACCTTATAGCCATGGCACTTCACAGACAGATGGGAGCAATCTTAAGTACAAAGTCCTTCCTGGAGGAGTAGGGGATCTGAGCAGGAGAACTTTACCACAATAAGCAGCTTTTGAACTCAGCACAACCAAGCCGAGTGTCATAATATCTGGTTTTACTGGCAATTAGGAACAATGGGGAATACCCCCAGAAAAGCTATCTGACATAAGGGGAAAAAAGGCCTGCTCTTAAAAGGCCCACACACAAATTCACCCATTTCAGAAAGCAATCTAAATCACTAGAAAGAAAGGTGAATAGACCTTTGGTGAAATTGGACTCACTTGATAGACTCTGGATGTATCTTGGTGAAAGGAGAGACACCCCTGGGTTGAGACCTCCTGCCCAGGGACTGAGACATTGGCAGAAGCCATTATTGTGATCTAGTATATGTGAGCTGATTCTGATGCTGGCAGATGCTATTGGAGTTCTTCCCCTGGCCTGTTAGCACAGGAACCTGCCCCGCCCTCTAGAGCACCAATGGAAGATGTAATCCAGCTCACCCAGGGCAGACAGCCACCCCAGGGACTGGCCTCACCCAACAGCAAGCCCTTGGGCAACTTGTGGGCCTGCATAGGCTGTGTATGTAGAACTTCTGCAGT
Source organism: Equus quagga (assembly GCF_021613505.1). Lineage (NCBI taxonomy): Eukaryota > Metazoa > Chordata > Mammalia > Perissodactyla > Equidae > Equus > Equus quagga. The sequence continues at coordinate 54,642,069 of NC_060274.1, forward strand.
GGGGTGAGTGGGTCCACCTCTGCAAGGCAGAGTGTGTGTGAGGGGTGGGCCTGAATTAGCAGGATGTGTGGGGTCTCAGCAGTGGGGTGAGTGGGTCTCCTTCAGTGAGTCAGGGCATGTGTACAGGGCAGGACTGTGTTGATGGTTTGTGTGGGCCTATGGGCAGTGGCATTTGTCAGCTACAACAGACCTGTGCTTCTCAAACAGCTACATAAGCAATGGCCCCACATTCCAAAGCCTGAAACAATTGGATGCTCCCATTTCTGGGACCTGCCTCACCCAACTGCACTACTGAAAGAGCTGACAACAGCCTTCTAGGCCAGAGGCCTAAAGCAATTGTAAGCCCCTGAGCCTAGCAACCAGCCATGCTGGGGGCCTACTCACTTAACAGAAAAACTGCAACAGGAATGTGCTATTTGATCTTGAAGCTAACTGTGCTAGGACATCCCATGTCCAATAAAGTGACTGAAGGGACCCGAGCAGCCATATGCAGCTGAGTATTGCAACCAGCTAGCCAGGGGGACATCCTACCCTCCCCAGGTGCCTGCAGCAAAAGCAACCCTGCCACAAGAGAAAGACATACATAGTCCACACAGGGGATACTCCTGGAACATTTGGAACTAGTGATGAGAAGGAAGCACACTGCTTGGCCTCATAAGGCATCTCCTACATAAGGCCACATCTCAAAGCTCAGGAAATGTAATTGATCTATTACATACATATAAGCACGGAAAAAGAAGCAAAATGTGGAGACAAAGAAATATGTATCAAATAAGGGAACATGAAAAATCCTCAGAAAGAGAATGAAATGAAACAGAGATAAACAGTCTACCTAGTAAAGAGTACAAACTAATACTCATAAGGATGCTCATTGATCTTGGGAGAAGAATGGATAAACTCAGTAAGAACTTCAACACATAATTGGAAAATATAGAAAAGAACAAATCAGAAATGAAGAATATGATAATGAAAACAAGATATTCACTAGAGGGACTCAATGCCAGAGAGGATGATACAGAAGAATGGATAATTTAGCTGGGCAAAACACTGGAGGCCTAGTCTAAGGGAACTCTGGGACAACATCAAGCACACTACAATCCACATTATAGGTGTCCAGAAGGAGAAGAGAGAGACAAAGAGGCAGAGAATCTATTTGAAGAAATAGTAGCTGAACACTTTCCTAACCTAAGGAATGAAACAGACATCCAGGCACAGGAAGCATAGGGAGCACCAAACAAGATAAACCCAAAGGGACCCACACCAAGACACACTATATTTAAAATGTCAAGAATTAAAGATAAAGACAGAATCCTAAAAGCTGTAAGAGAAAGACAACAAGCTACATACAAAGGAAAACCAATAAGTCTATCAGCTGACTTCTCAAGCTATAAGGGGGTGGCATGATATATTTAAAGTGCTGAAGGGAAAAAACCTACAGCCAAGAATACTCTACCCAGCAAGGCTATCATTCAGAATGGAAGGAGAGATAAAGAGTTCCCCAGACAAGCAAAAACTAAAGGAATTTATCACCAAGAAACCAGTCTTATAAGAAATGCTAAAGGGACTTATTTAAGTGGAAAAGAAAAGACCACAAATAGGAATAAGAATATTATTTTAAAAAATCTGAAAACAATAAAGTCACTGGTAAAGGCAAATATATGGTAAAGGTAGCAGATCAACCACCTATGAAGCAAATATGAAGGTCAAAAGACAAAAGTACTAATAGTATCTATTTCCATGATAAGAGGGCAATGGGTACACATGCACAAAAAAGAGGTTAAATATGATATCAAAAATATAAAATGTGGGAGGAAGGGAGTAAAAGAGTAGAGCTTTTAGCAGGAGGTCAAAGTTTAAAGACCATCAACTTAATATAGATTGCTATATATGAAGGTTGTTATATATGAACCTCATGGTAATCACAAAACAGAAACCTACAATAAATACAGAAAAAACTAAGAGAAAGGAGCCCAAACATAATACTCAAGAAAGACAACAAACCATAAGAGAAGATAGTAAGAGAAGAAGAAAGGAAGAGAGAACTACTAAAACACTCAGAAAAAAGTAACAAATGGCAACAAATACATTCTTATCAATAGCTACTTTAAATATCAGTGGGCTAAATGCTCCAATGAAAAGGGATAAGGTGGCAAATTGGGTTAAAAAACAAGAGCCATATATATGCTGCATACAAGAGACACACTTCAGACATAAAGAAACTCACAAACTGAAAGTTAAGGGATAGAAAAAGATAGTCCATGCAAAAGGCAATGAAAGGAAAGCTGGGGTAGTAATACTTATCTCAGACAAAATAGCCTTTAAAACAAAAAACTGTAACTAGAGACAAAGAAGGACACTACATAATGATAAAGGGAACAATTTAACAAGAGGATATAAACTTGTAAATATCTATGCTCCCAACATAAGAGAACTTAAATATGTAAAGCAATTATTAACAGACATAAAAGGAGAAATAGACAGTAACTCAATAATAGGAGACAACTTTAACACCCCACTTACACCAATGGATAGATCATCTAAACAGAAGATCAATAAGGAAACATTGGCCTTAGATGACACATTTGACCAGATAAACTTAGTAGGTAAAAAGAAAACATTCCATCCAAAAACAGGAGAATACACATTCTTTTCAAATGCACATGAAACATTCTCTAGTATAGATCAGATATTAGGCCACAAAAGAAGTCACAGTAAATTTAAGAAGATTGAAACAATACCATTACTTCTGACTACAGTAGTATGAAACTACAGTAAGAAAATTGGAAAAGCCACAAACAAGTATAGATTAAACAAAATCATACCTAACAACTATTGGGTCAGTGAAGAAATCAAAGGAGGGATAAAAGAATATCTGGAGACAAATGAAAATATGACATGCCAAAATTTATAGGATACAGCAAAAGCGATGCTAAGAGGAAAGTTTATAGCAATACAAGCTTACCTCAACAAACAAGAAAATATATCAAATAAGCAATCTACCAGTGCACTTAAAAGAACTGGAAAAAGAACAAAGCCCAAACAAGGAAGGAAATAATAAAAATTAGAAAAGAAATAAGTGAAATAGAGACTAAAATACACAATAGAAAAACTCAATGAAACTAAAAGCTGGTTCAATGAAAAGATAAACAAAATTAACAAGCCTTTAGCCAGAGTCACCAAGAGAATAAAAGGAGAGGCTCAGGATTGGCCTTTGGCCAAATGGTCAAAGATCCATATCATCTGCTTTTATGGGTTGGGTTCACAGGTTCAGATCCTAGGTGTGGACCTACACCAGTCACCAGTCATGCTTTGGTGGTATTCCACCTACGAAATAGAGGAAGTTTGGCACAGATGTTAACTCAAGGCTCCTCTTCCTAAAGCAAAAAAAAAAAAAAAAAAAAAGAGAGAGAGAGAGAGAGAGAAGGATGAAATAAATAAAATCAGAAATGAAAGAGGAGAAATTACAATGGACACCTCAGAAATACAAAAGATTATAAGAGAGTACCACAAAAAGCCATACATCAACAAATTGGATAATCTAGAAGAAATGGACAAATTCTTAGAATCATCCAACCTTCAAAAACTGAATCAAGAAGAAATAGAGAATTTGAATAGACCAATCACCAGTAAGGAGATCAAAAAAGTAATCAAAAACCTCCCAAAATATAAAAATCCAAGACCAGGCGGCCTCCCTAGTGAATTCTACCAAACATAGAAAGAAGACTTAATACCTATCCGTCTCAAACTCCTCCCCAAAATTGAAGAGGATGAGAAGCTTCCTAACTGATTCCACTAAGTCGACATTACCCTGATATCAAAACTAGACTAGGACAACACACAAAAAAGAAAATTACAGGCCAATATCACTGATGAATGTCATTGCAAAAATCCTCAACAAAATTCTATCAAATCAAATAGAACAATACATTCAAAAAATCATACAACATGATCAAGTGGGATTTATTCCAGGGATGCAGGGATGGCTCAACACATGCAAATCAAACAACATGATACACCACATTAACAAAATGAAGACTAAAAATCACATGATCATCACAATACATGCAGAGAAAGCATTTGAGAAGATACAGCATCCATTTATGATAAAAACTCTAAATAAAATGGGTATAGAAAGAAAGTGCCTCAACATAATAAAGGACACATAGGATAAACCCACAGCTAATATCATTCTCAATGGAGAAAAGCTGAAAGCTATCCCTCTAAGAACAGGAACCAGACAAGGATGCCCACTTTCAACACTCTTATTTAACATAGTATTGGAAGTCCTACCCAGAGCAATCAGGCAAGAAAAAGAAATAAAAGGCATCCAAATTGGAAAGGAAGAAGTGAAACTGTCACTAGTTGCAGATGACATGATTGTATATATAGAAATCTCTAAAGAATCCACCCAAAAACTTTTAGGAATAATAAATAGGGTAATGCTGCAGGATACAAAATCAACCTACAACATCAACTCTCGATTCAGTTATTTTTCTAAACGCTAAAAATGGAGTAGCAGAAAAAGTAATTAAGAATACAATCCCATTTATAATTGCAACAAAAAGAATAAAATACCTAGGAACAAATTTAACCAAAGACGTTAAAGACCTGTACACTGAAAACTATAAAACATTGTTGAAAGAAACTGAAGACACAAAGGAATGGAATGATAATCTGTGCTCTTGGATTGGAAGAATTAACATAGTTAAAATATCCATACTTCCTAAAGCAGTCTACAGATTCAATACTATTCCTATCAAAGTTCCATTGACATTATTCACAGAAATAGAACAAAGAATCCTAAAATTTATATGTAAAAACAAAAGATCCTGAATAGCCAAAAGAATCCTGAGGAAAAAAACATAGCTAGAGGTATCAGACTCCCTGATTTCAAAATATACTACAAAGCTATAGTAATCAAAACAGCATGATAGTTGCACAAAAAGGGACACACAGGTCAATGCAACAGAAGTGAGAGCCCAGAAATGAACCCACACATCTATGGACAGCTAATTTTCACCAAGGGAGCCAAGAACATACAACGGAGAAAGGAAAGTCTCTTCAATAAATGGTGTTGGGAAAACTGGACAGTCACATGTGAGAGAATGAATGTAGACCATTATCTTACACAATACACAAAAGTTAACTCAAAATGGATTAAAGACTTGAGTGTAAGACCTGAATCCATAAAACCTCTAAAAGGAAACATAGGCAGTACACTCTTCAACATAAGTCTAAGCAGCAAGTATTTTGAAGTACCGTGTCTGACCAGGCAAGAGAAACAACAGAAAAAATAAACAAATGTGACTACATCAAACTAAAAATTTTCTCTACAGCAAAGGAAACCATCAACAAAATGAAAAGACAGAAACCAAAAGATAAACTGAACAATTGGGAGAAGATATTTGCCAATCACATATATGATAAGGGCTTAATATCCAAAATATCTAAAGAACTCATACATCTCAACAACAAAAAAACTAACAACCCAATTAAAAAATGAGCAAAAGATCTGAACAGGCATTTCTTCAAAGAAGATATCCAGAAGGCCAGCAGGCACATGAAAAGATGTTCCATATCACTAATTGTCAGGGAAATACAAATCAAAACTACAATGAGATATCACCTCACCCCCATCAGAATGACTATAATTAACAATACAGGAAATAACAAGCTTTGGAGAAGATGTGGAAAAAAGGGAACCTTCATATACTGCTGGTGGGAATGCAAACTGGTGCAGCCTGTAGGGAAAACAGTATGGAAATTCCTCAAAAAATTAGGAATAGAACATCATACAGTCCAGCTATTCCACTGCTGGGTATTTATCCAAAGAACATGAAAACACCAATGCGTAAAGACATATGCGCCCCTATGTTCATTGTGGCATTATTCATAATAGCTGAGACTTGGAAACAACTGTAGTGCCCATCAAGGATTAATTGGATAAAGACCCTGTGGTATCTGCAATAGAATACTGCTCAGCCATAAAAAAGATGAAATACGGCCATTTGTGACAATATGGATGGACCTTGTGGGTATTATGCTAAGTGAAATGAGTCCGAGGGAGAAACTCAAATACCATGTGATCTCATTCATAAACAGAAGATAAAAACAACAAACAAACACATGCAGACAGAGATCGGATTGGTGGTTACCAGAGGGTAAGGGAAGAGGCAGGAGGACAAAAGGGGTGCTCAGGCACATGTGTGTGGTGATGGATGGTAATTAGTCTTTGGGTGGTGAACATGATGTAATCTACACAGAAACCATGAGATAATGATGTATTCCTGGAATTTATATATGTTATAAACCAATGTTACCTCAATAAGAAAAAAAAGAACAAATACAAAAAAGTAGCTCTATGATGAGAGGTTGGCCGAAGTGAAAGCTGATATTTAGAGCCTGATAGGAACTTTTTTAGGCCTTCCCCCCTAAGCTAAATGAACCTATGTACCCAAAGGGTAAGAAAAATTTTCCAAAGACAAACAGCTCTAAGTCTAAAACATAGGAATCTTTTGATTTCTGTCTTAGTTGAAAATCTTCTCCATGATTTAAAGAAGCAAATTGAAGATAATGTAGTTGGATGGGTGGGTTGTTCCTTTGATGTCATTTAGGTTGCAGCTCAACTCTTTGAGGAATTAAAAACAAAAGTCTTTGTCTTATAAATTGAGTCTTTATAAGAACAGAAATGCAGCTCTAGAAGCAATTCAAAGCCCACCTATCCTTTTTACCAATTCTGAAAACCTCTCCTCTTCATCTGTAAAGGCTTGCCTGTATTAAACAATTCTGGATTTAGGAAACAAAAGTCCTTCTTGGAGGAACTTGCATTCTTTTCCTGTGTCTTTGAGATGTAGATGTTCTACCCAGTCTTCTCTAGCAACTGAGGCCACCTCTTTGAAATACAAACTTCAGGGAGGTATTTCTTATTGGAAGGAATAAAAGAAAAAAAGGAAAAGGCTACTTGGAAACTAGAATAATGAAAAATCTTAAAAGTCTTCTCCATAAATATTAGTAAAAAGTTTAAGCCATGTGAGCAGAAAATTTTAACTTATTTCAGCTGCCAGAAATGTAATTTGGATCAGAATGTTTTATAAACCAGTAAATTTTGTTATTATAGTACTTGTCTTATGGCTAAAATTTTAAATTGAAAACTATTAAATCAATGTTTGCATCTGTCTGTATGTTTATGTATGTCTATGAATCTATTTTATAAGTGCGTGTTATTTTTTTCTACCTCTGGATGGTATTATTTGTGAAGAGCTCTATTCAAGTTCATGTTATCTGGGATAATCTTTGGTAAATAAAAGGTAGTTTAAGGTTGTTGTTTTACTTAAATAGACTTGTCTTTAGTTATCAGCATTAAATATAACTTAAGAAAGATAACTTAAGATGATAGTTAGCTATTTAGTGTCTTGTGAAATTTCCATGAGTAATCTAAACATAATTGTTAAAAACAAGTCAGTTAAATAGATGTAACTAAGATAAAAATTTACAAATGAACTTTTCAATAATAATTATGATGTATGGTATGTCTACTTAAAAATACTTACCAAATCTTTCTGGTATCTTAAAATCTTAACGTTATACTGAGATAAATGAAATGATAGATGTTCATTGAATATCTAGATCATTTCCAAATAAGAAAAAGTACTGAAACATTAATTACTGAACATAGCTTTATCTACATTTAGCTTCCTTTTACAGAGAAACTAAAGATATTTGAGTCTATTAGTAAACATGTTTTGTGTCACATTGAAAATTTACTGTGAGGAAGAACATACTTCTAGAAATAATGAAATATATTTATAAATTTCTCAATCCATAGCATGCTGGTGTAACAGTCAGTCCACGCTTACTTCTTAGTTTTCATTAGGAATTCAAGGATTCTAAAGGTTAAGAATTTTAATTAATATATGTAATTAAAACAGATAGAAACAATAAGGAAAACATTTCCATACAAGAAAAGTAGGATGTGTTTTTGGTAAGAAAAGTGTGGGATATATTTCTGTTAAGGAAAAAAGAGTGATTTGTTCTAAAGTAAAATGATCGTTCCAGAATGAGAAAAAGGAAAACAAAAATAGGACAAATCTTGAATGGACTTCAAAAAGTTGTAGAATGTTTGTAGAAAAGGAATCTTGGGTAAGGAATTTTAGGTGTGGTCTAGTTGGCTAAGCTTGGAATGGGTTTATTTATTTATTTATTTTAATATCAAAAGTACACTGGTACAAAACTAGAATTTGCTTTTTCTTTCTGTTTAAAGGACAAAGTTTTACTGGACTATTTGTTTGTGCTTGATAGGAGATTGTCAAAGGTTTTTTAAAAAACTTTTTGAGTAATCTACCTGGACAGCAAAGGTTTTTTGTCACACCAAAATAATTTAGTATACTTCATATTGTTTTTATCAGTTTTGGTTACTTAGGAAAACCCAGCCTTCTTAATACTAAGAGAACGAAGTGTTATTTACAACTCTGTAAGCTTCTGTGTTTGCCTTTAACACCTTCTGTTGTTACTTTGTTTAAATAAAGAAATATTATTTCCTAATGATCTATGATCCCATTTAGTTAAATGTTCAAACCTTTTGATATTTTGAAAAGTTCCCCAAATCAAATTCTAAAAGGAGTCTTTTTGACCTCAAAGTAACTTTGAGAGCTCCTAGAGGGTCCCTGGGAAATCTCAAAGGATTTTTCTCTCACTTTGTAAAAAGGAAATGTTAAACTAACTAGGTTTATTTGTCATGTTAAATTATGTGAGCAGCATTGTCAACTAAGAAGTGAAGATAACCTTTCTTAGGTTATTTGTCTACTGATATATGTTACTAATATAGGAATTCCAGACATTGTTTAAAGTTTCTAGAGATTTGTCAATACTATTATAGTCCAATTCTTATCTTAAATTATTGTATGCCACAGAAATAATTCAGCATAAGGTAACAGTTGGAGTGAGAAATAGAAATCCTATTTTTCCTCTTTTTCACCTCAGTTTTCAACACTGAAGGATCATTCAAAGAGAGGCAGCATGTTTAAATGCATCCTATGTCTTGTGATCTAAGGCTTTTAAAATAAGGATGCAAAAGAGGAAATGGATAGGTTTCTTCCAGAGTTCATGGATGTTTTCCCTTAATATTACATTACACATAGACAGGTTCTCTGGTGCCTGAAGACTGCACAGCTGTGTGCATTTGTGTTCAAGATTAGGTTTGTTGTATTTAGCTTGCCTCTTCTTTTATGATTAGTCTTCCTCAGCTGTCTTCCCATCTCGCTTTCACCTTTAAACTCTCAAAGAAATGTAGAAGGTAATTAAAAGACCCTGGAATTTCTTCAGTTAGAGATACTAAGTAATAGATGGAATAGAAGTGCTCTGCTGGGTGTTATTTTTCATAAAATTATCCAAAGCTTGAAAATAGACATTAGGTTAACTGCTCAGAAAATTTTGTTTAAAACACTTTAAGGAAAGTCAAATAATAAGGAGCATAGGTGGGGTTAAAATGCAAATCATTGTTTATTGAGGGTGATAGGCTTTTAATTTTGGACACGGACTAACCTCCTACCAATTTCCAAGTTTTCTGAATGCATATAACAAAATAATACCATCCTCTCATTCTTACCCTTGGTGTACTATTCCTTATTATATGAATAAGTTGAATTTTTATTTGACTCCTTTACTAATAAATATATATAAATTTACACAAATGTGGACATTAAAATATATACATTTAATATGTCATAGATTTTGAAGTAATAAAACAAAGGACATCCTTCAGGTTTCACCTGTCTTTTTTGTGATTTTAGCCCTTTTTTTGGCCTTTTTCCCTCAGTGTTACTTCTACCTCATCTCTTCTTTTACAGATGTCCAAGATCTACTTGCCCCCGTGCTCTCACACAGATCAAATTTTCTGTCAGGCAAGGTGATACTATGACCAAAATCATTCATCTCATGCAAGATTTAAAAACTAATAAATTTCACAGGAATATTTTTTTCTAATCAGACATACTTGCTAATAGAATTCCAACCATTAAAAAGCTAAGGTTAAAAGTTATTTCTAGATCAAGAACCAACCTGTGCCTGGAAATCAAAGCTCAGAAGAGGTAGTATGTCCCTCAGCATAGGCCCTGCATCTTCCACTTGGGTGTGCTGATATGTTAGTGTAAAGGAATGAAGTTGGAGACTGGTCATGTTCCAAAATCAAGTCCAAACTGACAGTTACGGCTCTGGCTCTATAGCTGCCTTGGCTAATGTTGGCTCTTTCATTGCAGTAAGGAACAGTTCATTTTTCCTTTTAAGACCAAAATTTAGGGTTATCTTCAACTTTATTTGCTTATCTCAAAGGCTGAAAACCACAGATAAAATTAGTATGAAAAATTTAACACTTTACAGACACTTTTTATTGGGTACTTTATTAACGTATCTATTATTTCCTAAAATAATATTATTTTAAGATTTGAAAATACAGTACTTAGTTTTTATTACTCCATAAAAACAAATTTAGTTCAGGAGGAAAAAGAATCAAATAGCTTAATGTTTAAAATTAATAAAACTGCTATTATATATCAAGCATAAAGAGATTATATATTGCTTTTTTAAGGTTCAAAGGATTTATACCTACTTAAAGTTTTGTAAATACTGTATTGTGAATTGCGTATATGTTATGGGATGAATTGCGTCCCCCACAAAAAAAGAATTTATGTTGAAGTTCTAACCCTCGGTACCTCGGATCTGGAGATAGGTTCTTTGCAGAGGTGACTAAGTGAAAATGAGGTCATTAGGGTGGCCATAATCCAATTTGACTAATATTCTGATAAGAAGAGGAAATTTGGACACAGACACGTACATAGGGAAGAAGATGTGAAGACACAGGGAGAAGATGGCCATCTCTAAGCTCAGCGGAGAGGCAGCTCTCAGAGGGAACCAGCCTGACCGACATCTTGATCTCAGATGTCTATCCTCCAGAACTGTGAAAAATAACTTCCTTTTGTTTATTCCACCCAGTCTGGGGTACTTTGTTATAGCAGCCCTAGCAAACTAATAGTATGGAAATGATCAATTCAAAAACAGAATTTGAAAGTGAATTTAAATTAAATAATTAATATTAGTTCAAAGTTTGCTGAAGTTTTTGGTTGAACTGCTTTGCAAAGTTTCAAGAAAGAATCTGGTTTTAAGAATCCATGAGCAAAAAACATTGTAAAATACTGATTTCTTAAGGATAGTTTCAAGCTACCACATGTTTGGATGTATTTGAAAAATGTCTTGATCATATTCATATATTTTTTTTAATTGCCACATAATCCAGTTAACTTTAACTCAGTCTCGATGTGGTACTGTAGTTTAAATCTTGGCAAATGTAGATTAAAAATACATTATGATGTTAAAACAAATATGGTAGTAGAATTGTGAAATAAACAATCACTAACAGAGCTTGATTAATCTGCATATTTCAGCATAGTTTACCAAGGCAGTTAGTATAATTTCATCACATCAGCTTGGACTTTCATCTAATGTAATCCACCAGCATTTCCTAATGAATTCAATTTTTTTGGAAAAGCATTTGGCCAGAAGTTTCTTAAAAGGTGTATTTCTAAGAAAAGAGTTTTAGCTACTTATAAAACTAAGAAAAGCAAAATTGCTTCTCTAATTTTGATTTTGTATAGTAACAACAGAACTAGATTTATTCATATCATTTTATAAATAGTTTACTTTTTCCTTAGACATTCTTTTCAAAACAATTTGATGCTACTGTGAAAATAAATGATTTTGTAAAGAATTTGAATCATTGGTGTGTGAATACCTGTGTCTGGAGCTCTTGGGTAGGTAATGTGGGATTAACAATGATTGATGGTACCTCTAATTTTTATAGGAACACATGGATTTTCACAGTACAGAAAACAAGAGTTCAATACAGGAGATTTATCAAAGCAGTTCATAATTAGATACCAATCAAGAGGTATAAAATAAATGCTACCTAAATTTAGAGGGAATGAACACTAGGGATATGGTGGTTTAGGAAGACCACCTCATTTCACTACTGATCCAGTTATTTATCCAACTTTAAGTTGAACAGTAGTATTCATAAATAGTTACAAAACCAACTTATTTTGTCAAAAAAATTTTTCAATTTTTTAAGAAAAGGAGTTTATTTTGAGGTTAAGCTGACAGACATTGTTAATCCCAACTTTGTTGAAATACATCAATACCTCTACTTTTTCTTTAAAACAAATCTTACTTTTTTTTTTTACTAAACCAAAATTCATGAATGTTAAAACAGAATGTTTGACCTTTCTCCTTTCATTTGGGTTCCCGCTGCACTGTGGGGTTTACAGCAGACAGTTCATTGACACAGGAGTAGAGTCAGATGTTTGTGCCCAATTGTTCACTCTTTGACTTGCTGTAAACTCAACATTTTGGGTGTCAAATCTGTGCTGTGCTAAATGTAGCAGTTGCTATAACAACCTGATGAATACATTAAATTGGATTTTCAAAAGTGATCATAAGAGATCTGTAAGGAGAATTTTAGTGAATATGCAGCAACACTTTGAAATTAAGCATGAGGGGGCTGTATTACTTCTGCTGGGGCTGCCATTAAAAACCATAAACTGGGTGGCTTAAAAAACAAATTTATCATCTCATGATTCTGGATGCAAAAGACTGAAATTAAGATGTATTCTTAGGTGTACTCCCTCTGAGGCCTGTAGAGAAAAATTCTTCCTTGCCTATTCCAGCTTTCTGTGTTGGCCAGCAATTCTTGAAGTTCCTTGATTTGTAGATGCATCATTCTAATCTTTGCTTTTGTTGTCACATGGCTTTCTTCTCTCTTTTTGTCTCTTTCCTCTTCTTTTAAGGAACCCAGTCATAATGAAGTAAGGGCCCACTCCCCTCCAGTATAACCTCATCTTAACTAATTACATCTGCAACAATGGTATTTCCAAATAAGGTCACATTCTGAGGTACTGGGATTTAAGATTTATGCATATCTCCTGGGAGGACACAATTCAATTTACAACAAACCTCTTTTAATTATAGGAAAAAGAAAACCCATGTATTAGTTTCCGTTTGCTGCTGCAACATATTACCATAAATTTAGTGGCTAAAAACAACAGTCTGGAAGTCAGAAGTCTGAGAAGAGTCTCACTGGGCTAAAACCAAGTTTTTAGTAGGGCTGTGTCCTTTTCTGGAGGCTCTGGGAGAAAATCTTTTTCTTGACCTTCCCAGTTTCTAAAGGCTGCCTGCCTTCAAGGACACCTTCCTCCATCTTCAAGGCTACCAATGGTCAGTCAAGCTTTCCCCACAATGCCATCTCTCTGGTTCTGACTCTTCTACCTCTTCCCATTTGAAGACATTGGGCCTACCTGAATTAACCAGGATAATCTTCCTGTACGGTCAACTGTTTGGCTAACTTAATTCCATCTACTACTTAATTTCCCCCCAGACCATTTACAGAATATATTCAAAGGTTCCACAGATTAAGGTATGGACAGCTTTGGGGATCCATTATTCTGCCTACTACAACCCAATAAATTTTTTCTTTGCTCTTAAAAAACAATTATTTGTTCCTTTGTAAATGGGTAACAGAAAAAATATTTTGACCCAGAGAGCCTATAAGTTCACTTGTGTATCAATTTGTTCATTGATTCATTTAAAAATGCTGCTGAATGCCTGCTATACGGCTGGAAACTAGGCATGTTTGACTTCTTCCTCTCCATGAGCTCTCAGTCTAGATTAGGAAACCATTTATAAACAATAATTTCAGTAAATGTGAAGTGTTATAACTCAGGTTCGTTAATAGTTTACTGACAACACAGTGGAGGAACACAAAGGACTTTTCCTAACAGGATCATACAAACTTCTTAGACAAAGAGGCAATTGAAAATGGTCTTAAGTGTGAGTAAAAGTTTATAAGGTAGAGACAGTGGGGTCTAGCATGGCAGAAGAAGAACCTGTATAAATGCAGAGGACGAATAATAGAGGGATGTTTTCAGGGCACCACAAATGCTGCCAATCTCTTGGAGCATAAGATGCAAAAAGCTGGGAGATAAATTGATGATGGAAAGAGGCTGGGTTCAGATTATAAGTGGCCTTGCATGTCAATCAAGGGAACTGGGACTTCATACAGAGGACAATATTTTTTTACCCTTTTCAGGGAACTAGCCCTTTTAGAATCTGATGAAACTCCAGAATCTCTCTCGTCAAATATGCAGAAATATACCTATATAAATCTTTTACACATTATTTCAGGGGTTATGAAAACCCCAGTTTAAATCTATAAAGCTATCTGGAGTCCGTGGACTCCAGGCTAAAAGATTGATGGTAGTGAGGGAAGGGAGAATGACAGAGAAGAAGACAAATAAAAAACCAAACCCTTGATGTAAGCAATAGAGAATTATTAACAAACTCTGAAGAACTTTGTAATGTAACTGCATTTATGTTCATAAAAATAACCCTGGCCTATGAATGGAATTGAGAAGCATAATCAGAATACAAGAAAAGGAGGTCAATTCCCAAACGTCCAGATGAGAAATCAAGAGCATTAAACTAGGAGCATTCTGGCTACTTTGCTAGAATCTTAAGATAAATATTTTTAAAAAGATTCTTAATTTGTTACACCATTTAAGAAATTAGAGTATATGAAAAATGATAAAGAACTTGTGAAGAGGAATAATATCAGTAAGTATTGCAATTATTGAGTATTTTAATGATGTTAGGCTGGATTCAGTATTTACAATATGTTTTAATGGGTGAAATATAGATTCTCTGAAAACAAAATATAAAAAAGGCATAGAGAGAGAAAATTAGGGGATCAAGAAATAACAAAATGAACACATTTTTTAACAGTTTTAGTGAGGTATAAGCTATATGTCGTAGTACTCAACTATTATAAAGTATAATTCAATGATTTTTCATTAATTCATAGAGTTCTGCAAGCATCCCAGCAATCCAGTTTTAGAGATTTCCCATAATCCTCGAAAAGCACTTCTGTGCTCTGCTTCTCCCTCCACGTAGTTAAGCCTTGCTCCGACACCCAACCCCAAGCAACCATTAATCTACTTTCTGTCTCTACGTATTTGCCTTTATTTGTTGATTTATTGTTTAATTTTTAAAGATGCTTTCTTTTACTTGGTTGAACGTATTTATAATAGCTGCTTTGAAATTTTGTCTGCTAAGTCCATCATCTGGGGACACAGAGACAATTTCTATTCTTGGTTTTTTTTTTCTGGACACATTTCCATTTCTTTGCAAGTCTCGTAATTTTTTGTTGTTGTTGAAAACTGGACTTTTAAACTAATATATTGTAGCAACTCTAAATTAAGATTTTTTTCCCCTGGAGGTTGCTGTTGCTGTTTTGTTTGTTAGTTGATTGGTTTCTTCATTTACTAACTTGTTTTAGCTAAGTCTGTCTCCCCCATGATTTGTGGCCACTGATGTTTATATTTTGTTTATTTGTTTTAAAATCTGGCCTTCTAGGATTTGCCCCTCTATCTGCATAACTTAGTTGTCAGCCAATGATTAGAAAGAGATTGTGCCCAAGCATGTGGAGCCAATAAGGCTTCTTTTCCTGCTGAACGATCTATATGTGATAGGACAGTGTATTCAGGCTGTGATTGTCTGCCCTAGCTTCTACTCCATGAGAATCTTTCATGTTTCCTCTGCACATGTGTGCAGCCTCAATGTTGGCTAAGAGTGTGTGGCTGGTTTGAGTCCTCTTAGGTCTTTCCTTGCATGTGTACAGACTCAGGCAAGAATATGTTTGCTTCAATTGTAACCACAATATAGTCACTTCTACTAATAATATCATTGAATATGTTCATTGCTTACTGTTCCAATTTGAGTGGATTCCCTTGGACCACAGAAGCAAAACAGCCAGATCTCCTAGCCTGCCTAATGCCATCAGAATCTCCATCTCAGTGAGCTGAGAATAGGGAATGGGAGCAGCCCCAGGCAAGAAAACCACAGAGTTCTACTGTTCTTACCTGAATTTTAGCAGTTCTTCAAACATAAATGCTTCTCTGATGGTTGTATGCCTTTGTTTGATATCCAGAACATGGAAATGTTTGTTTTTATCCCTTTTGTCTACCTTTACAGGTGAGTTTTGAGGAGGGAATTTGTCAATCTTCTCACGTGACCATAGCTGAGAATCTCTTACTCATAGGTCTAGGCATTTCATCCATGACTCTACTTATTCGTGCATTTGTAAAACCATTAGTATTTTATTTTCTTTAAGTTCAGTCAATGTAGAGAGCCTATATCAATGACCTAGCTATTATGTCAATCAGGGTTATTAGTTATATACTCTTCTTCATATCATTATTCTGCTTGCTCGAGACTGTTGTGATATTATTAGCATCATTATCTCTATTATTTGACAGAGTAAGATCATTCCTATCATGGTCAACTGTTGGCACCAACACAGTTAATTCACTTTGTGTCCTCTCAACTTCCCCAAAGCTCTATCTTCTTAACATGGGCCAGATGGAAGTTTTTAAAGGCTTACACACAAAACAGGTAAGGGAAAGCTATGTAAAGGAGTTAAAAGACCTAGTAGAAGGAATATGTATTACAGAGTAACAGTAACCGCTCTGTTTATAATTTAGAAAACTGTTCTGGCATACTATGAAACTGTGAATTATATTAATTATATACATTATGTGATATTAATTAAAGCATCAACTCTTTCAAAATTATAAATCCAGCTTAAATAATAATTCATATAATACTTACTCAATCCTTTGTTATTAACAGAGCAATATGGATTTGCGGTAAATTACACATATACAGAGATACCCCTTATCTCTGCAAAATAATCTTATGCAGAGTTATGATTGCAAAATAATGAGACTGATTTTTCTGTTTAGATTGTAGCTTACTTTTTTAACTTTTTATTAAGATTATGATAGTTTACAATCTTGTGAAATTTCAGTTTTACATTATTGTTAGTCATGTTGTAGGTGCACCCCTTCACCCTTTGTGCCCTCCCCCAACCCCACCTTTCCCCAGGTAACCACCAATCAGTTCTCTTTGTCTATATGTTTAACTTTCACCTATGAGTGGAGTAATACAGAGTTCATCTTTCTCTATCTGGATTATTTCACTTAATATAATACCCTCAAGGTCCATCCATGTTGTTGTGAATGGGATGATTTTACCCTTTTTTATGGCTGAGTAGTATTCCATTGTATATATATACCATAACTTCTTTATCCAATCATCAGTCGATGGGCACTTAGATTGCCTCCACATCTTGGCTATTGTAAATAATGCTGCGATGAACATAGGTGTGCATGGGGTTTTGGAATTGCTTATTTTAAATTCTTAGATAGATACCCAGTAGTGGGATGGGTGGGTCATATGGTATTTCTGTTTTTAATCTTTTGAGAAATCTCCATACTGTTTTCCGTAGTGGCTGCACCAGTTGGCATTTCCACCAACAGTGTATGAGAGTTCCTTTTCCTCCACAACCTCTCCAACATTTGTCGCTTTTTGCTTTGGTTATTTTTTCCATTCTAACAGGTGTAAGGTGATATCTTAGTGTAGTTTTGATTTGCATTTCCCTGATGATTAGTGATGATGAGCATCTTTTCATGTGTCTATTGGCCATCCATATATCTTCTTTGGAGAAATATCTGTTCATGTCCCCTGCCCATTTTTTGATCGGGTTGTTTGACCTTTTGTTGTTGTGCTGTCTGACTTCTTTATATAGTATGGAGATTAACCTTTTGTTGGATATGTAACTTGTAAATATTTTTTCCCAACTAGTGGGTTGATTTTTGTTTCAATCCCCCTTTCCCTTGCCTTTAAGAAGTTCTTTAGTCTGATGAAGTCCCATTTGTTTATTCTTTATTGTTTCCCTCGTTTGAGGAGATATGGTGTCGGAAAAGATCCTTTTGGTACTGATGTCAAAGAGTGTACTGCCTATATTTTCTTCTACAAGACTTATTGTTTCAGGTCTAATCTTTAGGTCTTTGATCCATTTTGAGTTTATTTTTGTGAATGGTGAAAGAGAATGGTCAATTGTCATTCTTTTACATGTGACTGTCCAGTTTTCCCAGCACAATTTGTTGAAGGGACATTCTTTTCTCCATTGTAGGCCTTCAGCTCCTTTGTTGAAGATTAGCTGCCCATAGATGTGTGGTTTTACTTCTGGGCTTTCAATTCTGTTCCATTGATCTGTGCACCTGTTTTTGTACCAGGATCACACTGTTTTGATTGCTATAGCTTTGTAGTATGCTTTGAAGTCAGGGATTATGATGCCTCCAGCTTTGTTCTTTTTTCTTAGGTTTGTTTTAGCAATTCGGGATCTTTTGTTGCCCCATATGAATTTTAGAATTCTTTGTTCTGTTTCTGTAAAGAATGTCATTGGGATTCTAATTGGGATAGCATTGAATCTGTAGATTGCTTTAGGTAGTATGGACATTTTAACTATGTTTGTTCTTCCAAACCATGTACATGGAATGTCTTTCCATTTCTTTATGTCGTCATCAATTTCTTTCAGGAAAGTCTTGTAGTTTTTGTTGTATAGGTCTTCCACTTTCTCGGTTAAATTTATCCCAGGGTATTTTATTCTTTTTGTTGCCACTGAATAGGATAGAGTTCTTGGGTTCTTTTTCTGTTAGTTCGTTGTTAGAGTTTAGAAATGCTACTGATTTATGTATGTTGATTTTATACCCTGTAACTTTGCTGTAGCTGTTGGTTATTTATAATACTTTCCCAATGGATTCTTTGGGGTTTTCTATATATAAGATCATATCATCTGCAAACAGCAAGAGTTTCACTTCTTCATTGACTGTTTGGATTCCTTTTAATTCTTTTTCCTGCCAAATTGCTCTGGACAAAACCTCCAGTACTATGTTGAATAAGAGTTGTGAGAGTGGACACACTTGTATTGTTCCTGTTCTCAGAGGGATGGCTTTCAGTTTTTGCCCATTGAGCATGATGTTGGCTGTGGGTTTGTCATATATGGCCTTTATTATTTGAGGTCCTTTCCTCTATACCCATTTTATTGAGAGTTTTTATCATAAATGGATGTTGGATCTTTTCGAATGCTTTCTCTGCATCTATTGAGATGATCATGTGGTTTTTGTTTCTCATTTTGTTAATGTACTGTATCACGTTGATTGACTTGCAGATGTTGAACCATACCTGTGTCCCTGGTATAAATCCCACTTGATCATGGTGTATAATCTTCTTAATATATTGCTGTATTCGGTTTGCCAAAATTTTGTTGAGCATTTTTACATCTATGTTCATCAGTGATATTGGAGTGTAGTTTTCCTTCTTTGTGTTGTCCTTGTCTGGTTTTGGGATCAGGGTGATGTTGGCTTCATAGACTGTGTTAGGGAGTCCTCCATCTTATTCAATTTTCTGGAATAGTTTCAGAAGGATAGGTCTTAAATCTTTGAATGTTTGGTAGAATTCTCCAGAGAAGGCATCTGGTCTTGGACTTTTACTTTTGAGGAGGCTTTTGATTACTGTTTCAATTTCTTTCCTTGTGATTGATCCAATCAGATGCTCTATTTCTTCCTGCTTCAGTTTTGGGAGGTTGTAACAGTCTAAGAATTTGTTCATTTCTTCTAGGTTGTCCAATTTGTTGGCATGTTTTTTTCATAGTATTCTTTTATGATCTTTTGTATTTCTGTGGTGTCCCTTGTGATTTCTTCTCTCTCATTTTTAATTTTATTTATTTGAGTCTTCTCTCTTTTTTTCTTACTGAGCCTGGCTAAGAGTTTGTCAATTTGGTTTATTTTCTCAAAGAACCAACTCTTTGTTTCATTGTTCCTTTCTACTGTCTTTTTTGTTTCAATTTCATTTATTTCTGCTCTAATTTTTATTATTTCCCTCCTTCTACTGACTTTGGGCTTTGTCTGTTCTCCTTTTTTCTAATTCTGTTAGGTGTTGTTCGAGATTGCTTATCTGACATTTTTCTTGTTTATTGAGGTGAGCCTGTATTGCAATGAATTTCCCTCTTAGGACTGCTTTTGCTGTGTCCCAAATGAGTTGGTATGGCGTGTTTTCATTTTCATTTGTCTCCAGATAATATTTGATTTCTTCTTTAATTTCTTCAATAATCCATTGTTTGTTCAGTAGTATGTTCTTTAGTCTCCACATTTTTCCCCTTTCCCAGCTTTATTCTTGTAAGTGATTTCTAGGTTCATAGCATTATGGTTGGAAAAGATGCTTAATATTATTTCAACCCTCTTGAATTAGATGAGGCTTGCTTTGTTCCCCAAGATATGGTCTATCCCTAAGAATGTTCCATGCACACTTGAGAAGAATGTGTAACCTGCTGTTTTTGGGTGGAGTGTTGTCTATATGTCTACAAAGTCCATCTGGTCTAATTTTTCATTTAATTCTGCAATTTCCCTGTTGACTTTCTGTCTGGATGATCTATCCGTTGGTGTTAATGGGGTGTTGAGTTCCCCTACTATTATTGTATTGTTGTTGATGTCTCCTTTTAGTTTTGTTAATAGTTGCTTTACATACTTTGGTGCTCCTGTGTTGGGTGTGTATATATTTATAAGTGTTATGTCTTCTTGGTGGAGTGTCCCTTTTATCATTATAAGTTGCCTCTCTTTGTCTCTCTTTATCTGTTTTGCTTTGAAGTCTACTTTGTCTGATATAAGTATGGTGACACCTGCTTTCTTATGTTCATTATTAGCTTGGAGTATCATCTTCCATCCCTTCGCTCTGAGTCTGTGTTTGTCTTTGGGACTGATGTGTGTTTCCTGGAGTCAGCATATTGTTGGGTCTTGTTCTTTAATCCATCCTGCCACTCTGTGACTTTTGATTGGAGAGTTCTATCCATTTACATTTAGGGTAATTATTGAAATGTTGGGGCCTGACATTGCCATTTTATCACATATTTTGCAGTTCTCTTGCATTTCCTTTGTTTCCCACCCATCATTTTTGGACTACCAATTCAGGTGGGTTGATTTCTATATTGGCTTTCTGCTTATTTGTAATTTCTGTCTTTATTCTTGTTATTTGTTTAGTGGTTACCATGTGGTTTGCATAAAACATCTCATGGATGAGATAGTCCATTTTCTGATAGCCTCTTATTTCCTTAGACTAAACCGTTCCATCCCTTTCCTCTTACCCTTCTAGGTTGTTATTGTCAGATTTTTTTTCTTTCTTCTTGTGTTGCGAATTTCTGCTTAAAATGACAAGATTATATTTATTCTTGGTGTTTCCCTTCCTTTTATCTTTAATGTTTTACTTAGCCTTTGCTAACCTGTTCTGACGGAGAGCTGCAACTTTCTGATTTTGTCTATTTATCTCCTTAGCTCTGGGTTTTGTAACCCCATTCCTTTTTCATATTTTTCAGGTATGAGGGTATTCCTGAGCATTTCTTGTAGGGGAGGTCTTCTGGCAATGAACTCCCTTAACTTTTGTTTATCTAGGTAAGTTTTTATTTCTCCATCATATTTGAAGGATATTTTCGCTGGATAGATTATTCTTGGCTGCAAGTTTTTGTCCTTCAGAATTTTGAAAATATCATTCCACTCTCTTCTATCATGTAAGGTACCTGCTGAGAAATCTGCTTACAGTGTTATGGGGGTGCCTTTGTAGGTTATTTTCTTCTGTCTTGCTTCCCTTAGTATTTTCTCTTTGTCATTAATTTTGCATGCTTCACTACTATATGCCTTCAGGTTGGTGTTTTTACATTAATAAAGTTTGGGGATCTATTAACTTTTGTCACATGGAGTTCCATCTCTCTCCCCAGGTTTGGGAAGTCCTCAGCCATTATTTTTTTCAACAGGCTTTCTGCACCCTTCTCCTTCTCTTCTCACTCTGGGATACCTATAATCCTTATGTTGCATTTCCTAATTGAGTTGGATATTTCTTGGAGAGTTTCTTCATTTCGTTTCAGTCTTAGCTCTCTCTCCTCCTCTATCTGCAGCATTTCTATATTCCCATCCTCAAAATTGCTAATTCTGTCTTCCATATTATCAACCCTACTGTTCAGAGAATCCAGATTTTTCTTAGTCACCTCCATTGTGTTCTTCATCTCCAACATTTCTGATTGGTTCTTCTTTATAGCATCAAGTTCTTTTCTGACATAGGTCCTGAACTCGTTGAGTTGTCTATCTGTATTCTCTTTTAACTCATTAAATTTTTTAATGATGGCTATTTTGAATTCCTTGCCATTTAGGTTATAGATTTCGGTGTCTTTGGGATTGTTTTCTGGGTACTTGTCATTTTCCTTCTGTTCTGGAGATTTAGTATATTTTTTCACACTGCTTGATGGTGTGGATTTGTGCCTCTGTATAGAGATAGAGTGTAGTTACTGCTTCCACTTGTTTCTACTCGAATTGGGGGGGGAGCAGCTGTGTAATCTGCAGTGACCAGGATCCCTGTCTGCTGTTGCTGACCAGAACTGGGCCCCTCCTCGTGGTCACAGTGGCCCTGTGGGGTCTCTTGTCAGCTGTGGGGGCAATTGCAAGGGGGCCTCAGGTTGCTGGTGCCTACTGTCACAGACCACATAGATGCACTCCCACCTTATTGTCTGCAGTGCTGTTATGGGCTTCACAGTGGTCAGGAGTTGGTTCACCTAGACTGGCAGCTCTGCCTCTGTCAGGGCCTGCAAGATCTCACTTGTCCACTGTTGACCATAGCAGAGCTATGGGTATCTACTGCAGGCTATGGTTAACTCACCCAGCTGTGCTACTTCTGCCTCAGGGCCTTCCAGCCTGGTGTTTGCCAGGAGGGGCCTCTCCACTAATGCTGCACAGAGGCTTTCCCTGCAGCTGCTGTGGGACTGTGAATTCTCCCCCTGGACCACGGAGCAGTCTTGCTGGGACTCCAACTTGCCACCGCCCACTCACATGGGCTCACTGGGTCTCCCTTGCCCTCTCAGGACCACAGCAGGAATTTGTGTGTCAGAAGTGGCTGTCAGGTTGCTGTGCCACCAGGGATCCTCCTGCCCCGGGGCATCCCAACGTTCTGAATGCTGGGAGGGGCCTCTCTGCTAACGCCGAGTAGAGGCTTTCCCTACGGCTGCTGTGGGACCATGGATTTTCCCACTGGGCTAAGGGGCAATCACAGGGGGCTTAGGTAGGGCTGTAGTCACCTGTTTCCACTGTCACTCTGCCAATGTGCTCACACACCCACCCTTGGTGCCATGGCAATACCATGAGTGTGTCCACTGGTAGAAAGTCACTTGCAGGTACTAGGCTGTCTGGGGGTTGGAGAGTTTTCACCAAACTGTGCAAATGTCCATCCACCTTCCAACGCATAGCAGCACAGGTCTCTCAGGCATCCTGAAATGCTGTGTGGATATCCTTTGTTGAACGATGGATGTCCAATTAGTTGTAGTTCAAAGGGAGAGAAACAAAGACAACTGCTCACTCCGCCATGTTGCTGATGTTACTCCTGTAGCTTACTTTTTAAAGTCTATACATTCATAGAATTTAACTCATTTTGTGTTGGCACAAATTAAATAAATGTAAGTTTAAAAAATCTTTCTCTGAAACAAGCAAAATTAAGTATCGTATATTTCAAAACTCAATTTTCTCATTAATTTATTCACTCATCCAATTACTTAGCAATTTTTAAAAAAATTATCTCTCATTAGAGCTGACTACTATAGTAGTGTTCTGGGGGTTGGATGCCAAGGGGGATCATATATGGTCTCTGTCTCTCACAAGTGCTCTCTATTAGAGAGTTAAGAATGCCATTAAATAATTTTCCACAAATATTTCTGGACTACTTACTATGTGCTAAGAATTGTACTCAGAATTAGGAAATCATAATACAAGGTGGAATTCTAACTATTCTCCAAATTCTAGATAGATTCCCTATTTTCAATTTTTATAAATTACAAATATTACGTGAACTATTCTAATTTTTGGCCCACCAATGCTATTCTGCACAAAGTTAAAAATAATAGCTATTGTTTATTGAAAGCTTAGTATATATCAAGAACAATGCTGAGCACTTTACCTTGCATTAGATCATAACAAACCTATAGGTGTTAGTATTATTATCTCCATTGTATAGATGAGATATTGTGGCAGTATGTTACCTGTGATTACAAGTCTAGGAAATGGTTGGGTGACTTGGTTAAGTCCACAAAGGTAGTAAGTGGCTGAACTCAAAAGTGAACAGAAGACCTGCTTATAAGTCTTTTCTTTTCTTTTTTCTTTAATTAGATCCAGTGGACAAGAATTTGTGTAATATATAAACTTCAATAAACAGTGAATTGTAACCCAAATATCTCATAAAATAGAACAGCAGCCATCTAATGGATGGCATATCTGACTGTAAATTTAAATGAAAAATACTCTCTCTGGATCAATGTACAGATCCAAATACAACAGTTCATACATCTTGGTGTAGTAATTCACATGGCTTCTGTTCTTTTCAGATATGGCACACCATTTCTTAAGAGGAGAGTATTGTAAAATATTAACTTTGTGTTTACTTTATATTTATTAAATTATTTTAAAAGCTAATATTATTAGCAATTTCTCTACTGACTACCTGCCTCCACAAATCACCTATTAAGATATCAGATAACATTAGTGCTGTATGAAATACACTTTGGAAAAAGTGGTACTAACATTAATATGAAAGACAAGAGAAAGATCAGGTTTGGAATAATGAGTTAAATTATGGGATACTAGAGCATTAATTTGGACAGCTAAAATGTAGATGAAGAACATAGTCTTCGGTGACAGAAGCTTTCAGAATCACTGAGGGCCCCATACCTGAGAAGAATATTAGAAAATTAGAGACTATGGAGTCTGTGTGATGATGTTTTAATATAGGTTCACCGAATGTAACAAATGTACCACTCTAAAGGGGATGTTGATAATGGGGAGTCTATGCATGTGTGGAGGCAGGGGATATATGGGAATTCTCTCTACCTTCTCAATTTTTCTGTGAACCTAAAACTGCTTTCAAAAATAAAGTCTATTCAAAAAAGTTCAAAAATGTATTGAGAA
Source organism: Equus quagga (assembly GCF_021613505.1). Classification (NCBI taxonomy): domain Eukaryota; kingdom Metazoa; phylum Chordata; class Mammalia; order Perissodactyla; family Equidae; genus Equus; species Equus quagga. Next base: position 54,666,998 of record NC_060274.1, read on the forward strand.
TTGTGCCTGGCTAAGCAATGTGAGCAGTGTTTCCTACGGTGCTGTCTGAGTAATGTCAACTAGCATTTGATTCAAGAGAGGTAATGCTAAGACCAGAATCAAGGGGTTAAATCAGAATGGAAGCTAGATCAAATCAGATATTTATTAAAAAATCAACAGAAGTTCATCTGTGACCCTTATGTTCTCTCTCTCTCTCTCTCACACACACAGACTTTTTATTTTTAATGCTCATGTGTTTCTTTATAGTTACTGCAAAGAGGGTCCTTAAAACAAAAGAAACAGAACTAAAATATGTCTGTGTGTTTTTCACAGATAGCAGCATTAGCAAGAAATTAGGAACCAGTATTCTGATATGTATTTAGCTAAACAGAAGATGAATAATAGGGAAATAAAGGAATTATAGAAGTCATTAAAAAAAGTGCATCAAATAACAAGGACCTGTTGGAGAAAATAGGAAGGAATTAGGAACAGACTTGTCAGTATTGCTTGTGTTGAGATAAAAAAATTTCTCTTAAGATGTCCTGTTCTTTGTAGGAAAGTGCTAAATTATCAGATGCTATCTCAATTCAAGATTTCTCACGTCCACAATTTTTCTGTGTCCCCAATATATCATTTTTCAAAATTGAAAGAATTCTTTCATTTAGTCTCATGTAGTTTTTCCTTTGAATCTCTTGGCTTCAAGAAATTAGGAATTCTAAACAGAAGTCGCTGATGAAATCTATAACAGATGTCAGGAGACTATAAATTTTGTGAGCAAGGAATACTTCTTCTATGAACTTTGGTTGAGTTGTATGCTAAATATTCCATCCCCTAAAGTCTAGTTTCATTTTGTTTTCTCAATTTTAGACCTATACGGAAGAAAGAACATGTCTGTTTCTCTTTTAGCCACAATAAAATTAATAATGCTTTCTTATTTCAGCTTTCCAAGCCAGATTCAAAGCTAGCTGAATGTCATAAATTGTGGAGACATTGACAAGATGAAAGGAACTCATATCGCTTTCATCAAAACTTAAAGCAGAAGCACAGAGTGGTAGCCATGGGCAATCCTCACTTGTAAATAACAACATGTCAGATTGCAGGTGTCCCTGGAGATTGCGGAATGTGCATGGTTTATGTGCCTCTTTCTGTCTAGGGTTCCACAATACATATATATATATATTTGGAACAAATCAGTATTAGTTCCTTTTTTAGTTTATATTACATGATTCCCTGAATAGTAATTTTTCTCCTCGCATTCTACTCAACAATTTGGACTCCTGGATTTGATATAGCCACTTTTTAAAAAGAATTCATTTTGTGTTGTGCCTCTCCCTTCGGCATCTGAAAGTCCATGAACAGAATTTCACAAAAGTCCAATCTCTATGTGTCATCTCTCTGAGGAGCTATTTGTGATTGTAAAGGAATGTTTTCTTACACTAATTCTTATCCACTCTCCATCAACTAATTGGGCTGACTTTGGACTCATATATATTTTTGATAAGAGTGTCCCTGGTGAGTGGGTAGGTTCTGTTAAAAAGCTTTCACATATTGACATTTGCTTGAATCAGGCTTTGGTTTTGTGTTTTTCAAACATGCTATGGAAATATTTTTTTATCCAACATATTTTATTAGTTTTATGACTCTACTGTATAAATAAAATTGAAACCATTGAAGAGAGATGGAGAAACCAATATGTCAAAGAATTATACCTATTAACAAGAGGTTTCTGACATAGGAATTAAATTGGCAGCAATGAAAACCCTATTACATGTTATATGTTCCATTTTATTTCATTTTAGCACTAAAACCAACATTTTCAGATGTTAAAAAATTTGGCAAAGGTAAGGCTTCATTTCTTTCTATGAAACTAATACTAATATATCCTTTACTGTTGATTACATTTCCTTTTTATTTGCCAAGCCAAAAAAAATTATTCTTTAGGCAATTATAAAAAGCTAGATAAAAATTGACGCAATTACTTCTCCATCATATAATTTTTCTCCTAAGAGTTTCCTGTGATATATAAATAAATGGATTTATTGAATAGCAATTGTTGGATCAAACGGCACTAAAACATTTATTGTTCTCTTTATGAAATGTTTGATCCAAGGTCAAGTTTTATTTAATTTCATGGGGCTTACTCTGGAACAAATGGAGAACCTGGTAGCAAATAGGATTCTTAAATATTTATGCACCTCTCTCTCTTCTCCTTAATATTAAACATCAATTTTAAGTCATATGCCTTCTTTAGAAGATATTTTAATTTCCTGTAAATTGTATGGTAAATGTAAAAAAAGAGAGAACTATCCCTATTTTTCCACTTTTCTTTATTTGAAAAAGAAATTGCTTCAAATTTTATGGAATTTTCTTGGAAAGAAAATGTATTCCAGCGCAATAACAATTTTACTACCAATTCCCTGCAATTTATCCTAACTCTATACTTTGGATATATTTTCTTAACTTATTTTATCAAGAAAACAAAACTATCAATAGTGTTATGTGTAAGGATGATTGTATGTAGTCTATCACTAAATCACACTCTCTATCATCATTTTATGAGATATATATAGACTTCATACATTTACTGTTCTATAAGTATTTACAGATTCTACTGCTTTCTGCATGAGCTGTACAGTTTAGTAGTAAATTTAATAGCCTACTCTCTGTTGCCGTTATTACAGTGTGATGTAACAGAGCTCCATTGATAGCATAGGAATTTGTAGTCTTACCATATGTCAAAAGCTGTAATAATTAGCATTTTCTCAAATTCTCACTTATGTAAACTTACAATTACCTTGTAAATTGAGTATTATTATTCCTGTTTTACATTTGAACAAATGGAGGCTCATAGATAGTAATCAATGTGTCCAGGGTTTTGAAGTTAATCAATGGCAGAACTGGAATTAAAATAATCCTATTTGCTGTTGTTGTACCATATGACTGAACCTTGAAGATAAGATGGGAATAGGGAAACTAAAGAGAAGCTAAATTGTGTTATAGTGACAGTTTAATAGTTTTAAATTATCCATCATGGGTAAAGGTCCTGAGAACTCCTAATATGGTTGTTCAACTTCCATCTTTTACTAGTTCTTTCCCAGTCTTACCAGACTTCAGCCTTCCAAGGTATAATCTGTTCTTACTACTCCTTCTCAACAACCAGGCTTATTGGAAGAGTAATTCTACTTCTTGAACTCTATTCATCTCTATTTTTTGATTTCTGTTTCTATTATGTATTGAAATGACTCTTGCTGAGGAGCGTGCCAAGATGGCAGCATAAGAAGACTTTGAACTCACCTCCTCCTATGAACACAACTAAGTTACAACTATTTTTGGGAAAATTATCCCAAAGGGAGAACTGAAAACTGGATAAAAAGGACCCCTGCAACAAGGGACAGTCCTGACTGAGGCAGAAGAAGCAGAAATTGTTGTCTGGGGAAAGAAAAAGCCACCTTTGCAAGCCTAGGAGCTTCAGAGCTGGCTGGCTAGGAGCAAGCCTAAGGTATGCAGCCTTCACTGGAGGAGTAGGGGACCCTAGCAGGGGAGTGTTGCCACTATAAGTGTTGCTCAGAGTCATCACAACCAAGAGGAGCATCATAATATCTACCTTCACAGGCTATTAACTACAACAGGGAATGCCCTGACAAAAGCTGTCAGACATAAGCAGAAAAAAGCAAACCCTTAAAAGGCCCAGGCAAAAAATTCACCCATTTCAGAAAGCAACTTAAAATCACCAGAAAGAAAGGTGCACAGTCCTTTGGTGCAAAGAGATTCATGTGATAGCCTCTGAGTGCATCTCAGTGAGAAGTGAGACCTCTCCAGGGACTGAGACATTGGCAGTAACCATTAGTGCGACCTATTATAGGTATGCTGACACAGACTCTGGCAGACACCATTGGAGTTCTACCCCTGGCCTGTTAGCCCAGTGACTGCCCTGTCCACTAGAGCACTGATTTAATCCAGCTCAGCCAGGGCAGAAAGCTTGCCCTAGGGATGGGCCCACCCAACAGCAAGCCCTCAGGAAACTTTTGGGCCTGCATAGACTGGATGCTGGCACATCCTCCACTGGGAGACAAGCCTACAGCAACTGTAAACCCCTGAGCCTCACAACCAGCCATGCTGGAGGCCTACTCATTTACCAGAAAAACTGAAGCAAGAATGTGCTATTAGACCTTGCAGCCAACTGTGCTGGGGCTCTCCAAACCTGATAAACTGACTGAAGTGTCCATAGCAGCCACACACAGATGAGAACTACCACCAGCAAGTCAGAGGGACAGCCTAGACTCTCTGGGCACCTTCAACAAGATCAACCTTGCCACAACAGAAGGACACATGTAGCCCACACAGGGGTCACTCCTGGAACATTCAGAACTGGTGAGGAGAGGGAAGCAAACTTCTGGGCCTCAAAAGGTGTCTCCTACATAAGGCCACTTCTCCAAGATCAGGAAATGTGGTTTACCCAGCTAACACAGAAAAATACACACAGATAAAGAGGCATAATGAGGAGGCAAAGGAGCACATTCCAAGCTAGGGGAAAGGAGAAAACCCCAGAAAAAGAACTAAATGAAACAGAAATAAACAATCTACCTGAAAAAGAGTTAAATGAAAATGTCATAACAATGCTCACTGATCTTGGGAGAAGATTGGATGAACACAATAAGAACGTCAGCAAAGAACTGGAAAATAGAAAAAAGAACCAATGAGAAATGAAAAATACAATACTGAAAATGAAAAATTCATGAGGGGGAATCAATAGCAGAGTAAATAACACAGAAGAACAGATCAGTGAGCTAGATGACAAACTAGGGGAAATCACCTGAGCTGAACAGATAGAAGAAAAAAGAATTAAAAAGAACAAGGACAATCTAAGGGAACTCTGGGACAACATCAAGTGCATTAACATTCAAATTATAGATGTCCCAGAAGGAGAAGAGAGAAACAAAGGAGCAGAAAACCTATTTGAAGAAATAATAGCTGCAAACTTTCCTAACCTAAGGAAGGAAATAGACATCCAAGGACAGGCAACACAGAGAGCACCTAGCAAGACAAACCCAAACAGTCCTACACTAAGACATATTACAATTAAAATGTCCAAAATTAAGGTAAAGAGAGCATCCTAAAAGCTGCAAGAGAAAGGCAACAAGTGACATACAAAGGAAACCCCATAAGACTATAAGCTGGCTTCTCAGCTGAAACCTTACAGGTTAGAAGGAAGTGGCAAGATATATTTAAAATGCTGAAAAGAAAGAACCTACAGCCAAGAATACTCTACCCAGCAAGGTTATCATTTAGAATGGAAGGAGAGATAAACAGTTTCCAAGACAAGCAAAAATTAAAGGAGTTTATCACCAAAAAACTACTTTTACAAGAAATGCTAAAGGGACTTACTTAAGCTGGAAAGAGAAGACCACAAATAGGGATAAGAAAATTACCAAAAAACAAGGCAATGAAATCACTGGTAAAGGCAAAATTCATAATGGTAGCAGATCAACTTACTGTGAAGATAATATGAAGTTCAAAAGACCAAAGTATTAAAAGTACCTATTTCCATGATAAGAGGGTAATGGACACACATGCACAAAAAGGAAGTTAAATATGATATCACAGGGGCTGGCCTGGTGGCACAGTGGTTAAGTTCACATGTTCTGCTTTAGTGGCCTGGGGTTGGCCAGTTTGGATCCTGGGTGCAGATATGGCACTGCTTGGCAAGCCATGCTGTGGTAGGCATCCCACATATAAAGTAGAGGAAGATGGGCATGGATGTTAGCTCAGGGCCAGTCTTCCTCAGCAAAAAGAGAAGGATTGGCAGCAGTTAGCTCAGGGCTAATCGTCCTCAAAAAAATTTTAAAAATATGATATCACAAACATAAAATGTGGGAGGAGAGGAATAAAGAGTACAGCTTTTAGAAAGAAGTCAAACGAAAGAGATTATCAACTCAATATAAGATTGCTATATATGTAGCTTATTATATGAACCTCACGGTAATCACAAATCTGAAACCTATAATAAATACACAAATAAATAAGAGAAAGGAACACAAAGATAATACCAAAGAAAGCCATCGAACCACAAAGAAGAGAAAAAGAGAACAAGAAAGGAACAGAGAAGAACTACTAAAACATTGAGAAAAAAAGTAACAAAATGGTGATAAGTAAATATTTATTAACAGCTGATCTAAATATCAATGGACTAAATTCTCTAATAAAAAGACATAGGGTGACTGATTGGATAAAAAAACAAGACCCATATATATACTGTGTGCAAGATACACACTTCAGACCTAAAGACACTCACAAACTGAAAGTGAAAGGATGGAAAAAGGTAATCCATGCAAATGGCAAACAAAAGAAAGCTGAGATAGCAATACTTATATCTGAAAAAATAGACTTTAAAACAAAAACTGTAACAAGAGACAAAGAAAGGCAGTACATAATGATAAAAGAAACAATCTAACAAGAAGATATAACACTTGTAAATATGTATGAACCCAACAAAGGAGCACCAATAAATAAAGCAATTATGAACAGACATCAAAAGATAAATAGACAGTAACACAATAGTAATAGAGGACCTTAACACTCCACTTACACCAATGGATAGATCATCCAAACAGAAGAGCAATAAGGAAACATTGGCCTTAAATGACCCATTAGACCAGATGGACTTAGTAGATATATATAGAACATTCCATCCCCAAACTGCAGAATACACATTCTTTTCAAAGGCACATGGAACATTCTCCCAGACTGATCACATATTAGGTCACAAAACAAATCACAATAAATTTAAAAAGATTGAAATAATGCCAAGAAACTTTTCTGACTACAAAGGAATGAAACTAAAAATCAACTACAGAAATAAAATCAGAAAATACACACATATGTGGACATTAAAAAAATACTACTGAACAATATCTGGGTCAATCAAAAAATCAAAGGAAAAATTTAAAAAATACCTGGAAACAAATCAAAATTTAAATACGACATGCCAAAATCTATGGGATACAGCAAAAGCAGTTCTAAGAGGAACGTTTATAGCAAAACAGGCCTACCTCAACCAACAAGAAAAATCCCCAATAAACAACCTAATACTACCTAAAGGAACTGGCAAAAGAAGAACAAACTAATCTCATAATCAGTAGAAGGAAGGAATAATAAAAATCAGAGCAGAAATAAATGAAATAGAGATAAAAACAATAGAAAAAATCAATGAAAACAAGAGCTGGTTCTTTGAAAAGATAAATGCACTTGACAAAACTTTAGGTAGATCCATCAAGAAAAAAAGAGAAAAGTCTCAAATAAACAAAATCTGAAATGAAAGAGGAGGAATTAAAATGGACACCTCAGAAATACAAAAGATAATAAGAGAATGCTATGAAAAGCTATACACCAACAAACTGGATAAGCTAGAGGACCTGGATAAATTCTTAGACTCATACAACCTTCCAAAACTGAATCAAGAAGAAATAGAGAATTTGAATAGACCAATCACCAGTAAAGAAATTGAAACACTAATCAAAAACCTCCCAAAATTTAAAAGTCCATGACCAGATGGCTTCCCTGGTGAATTCTACCAAACATTCAAAGAAGACCTAACACCTATCCTTCTCAAACTCTTCCGAAAAATTGAACAACAGGGGAGGCTTCCTAACTCATTCTACAAAGCCAACATTATCCTGATACCAAAACCAGATAAGGACACCACAAGAAAAGAAAATTATAGGCCAATATCACTGATGAATATCGATGCCAAAATTCTCAACAAAATGCTAGCAAATCAAATACAACAATATATTCACAAGATCATACATCATGATCAAGTGGGATTTATTCTAGGGATGCAGGTATGGTTCGGCATCCACAAATCAATCAATGTGCTGAACCACATTAACAAAATGAAGACTAAAAATAACATGATCATCTCAACACATGCAGAGAAAGCATTTGATAAGATAGAGCATCCATTTATGATAAAAACTCTGAATAAAATAGCTATAGAAAGAAAACACCTTTTATTTCTTTTTCTTGCCTGATTGCTCTGGTTAGGACTTCTAATCCTATGTTAAATAAGAGTGATGACAGTGGGCATCCTTGTCTGGTTCCTGTTCTTAGAGGGATAGCTTTCAGTTTTTCTCCATTGAGAATGATATTAGCTGTGGATTTGTCATATATGGCCTTTAATATGTTTATTATTATGGTATTATATTAAATACCAGAAATAAACCTACACACATATGCACCTAATTTTCCACAAGGAAGCCAAAAACATACAATGGAGAAAGGAAAGTCTCTTCTGTAAATTGTGTTGGGAAAACTGAACAGTCACAGGCAAGAGAATGAAAGTAGATCATTATCTTACACCATATACAAAATTAAGTCAAAATGGATTAAAGACTTGAATTCAAGACCTGAAACCATAAAACTTCTGGAAGAAAACATATGCAGGACGCTCTTCAACATCGGTCCTAGCTGCATATTTTCAAGTACCATGTCTGACCAGGTAAAGGAAACAATAGATAAAACAAACAATTGGGACTACATGAAACTAAAATGCTTCTGCATGGCAAAGGAAACCATCAACAAAGTGAAAAGACAACCTAACAACTGGGAGAAGATATGTGGAAACCATGTATCTGATAAGGGGTTAATATCCAAATTATATAAAGAACTCATACATCTCAACAACAAAAAAACCAACAACCCGAGTAAAAAATGAGCAAAAGATCTGAACAGACACTTCTCCACAGAAGATATATAGAAGTCTAAGAGGCATATGAAAAGATATTCAACATCACTAACTATCAGGGAAATGCAAATCAAAACTACAATGAGCTATCATCTCACTCCCGTCAGAATGGCTATAACTAATAACACAAGAAACAACAAGTGTTGGAGAGGATGTGGAGAGAAGGGAACTCTCATACACTGCTTGTGGGAGTGGCCACTCGTGCAGCTACTATGGGAAAACATTACGGAGATTCCTCAAAAAGTTAAAAATAGATCTACCATATGATCCAGCTATTCCACTGCTGAATATTTATCCAAAGAACATGAAAACATGAATGCATAAAGATATATGCACCCCTATGTTCCTCGCAGCATTATTCACAATAGCTGGGACTTGGAAGCAACCTAGGTGCCCATCAAGGGACGAATGGACAAAGAAGATGTGGTATATATACTCAATAGAATACCTTTCAGCCATAAATAATGATAACAAGGATGGACCTTGAGGGTATTAGGCTAAGCGAAATAAGTCAGAGGGAGAAAGTCAAATACTGTATGATCTCACTCATAAGTAGAAGATAATGAAACAACAACAACAAACACATAGAGACAGAGATTGGATTGGTGGTTACCAGTGGGGCAGGCGAAAGGGAGGAGGGCGAAAGGGGTGATGAGGCATGTGTGTGGTGACGGATTATACGTATCGTTTGGGTGGTGAACATGTTGTAAACCACACAGAAATCGAAACATAACGATGTACACCTGAAATTTGTATAATGTTATAAACCAGTATTACCACAATATAAAAACAAACAAAAAAATCAATTTACACACAAAAAAGAAGAAATGACTCTTGCTAACGTTCCTTAATCAAAACTGTTACCTCACATTGAAAAGAATCTGTCTGAGTTTAAATGAGGTACATTATCATAGTAAAACTTTGAATTCATTTTACTTACTGTAGTAAAAAGAGAATGTCAGTAACAAACTTTGAAAATTAGATGTTTAGTAACAGAACATTTCAATCAGTATAATCCAACCAATACTATTTAACTCAGTGTATTAGTTGCTGGGTTTATAAGGAAAAACGCCTATGTCTAGTTCTTAAAGAATACACAATCATATAGACAAAAACCCCTCATATTTTCAGTAATGAAAGTATAATACTGGAATTTTGATTCTAGGGAAACAGATATCAACTGTATTGTCTGGAATATAAGTGATTCAATAAATATGGATTGAATCAAATGGAAATTTTAAAGTATAAGTTAATTAATGAAACGATGATATATGGTATAAAAATACAGTAAGTGCTCAGTAATGTTACTTATTGGTTTAAGCATACCTCGTTTTTATCCTTCCTCAGCCATTTCTCAAAAGATACAGAAGTTCTAATGCAAAATGACAGATGTGTTCATGCTGACATACAGTCTAGAAAGACAAGTGAAGCTTATGCAGTTACCTGGACCACTCCACAGCCCAGAAACTAAAGGAAAAAGGCGTAGTACCACAGGCACTCTTTGTAACCTTGCTCTAATATTATGGACTATGTCGATTGGAATTCCTTTGTGGTATGTTGTGGCAGTTGCTAAATTTTTGAAAATTACATCTGTGTTTCATTTGCTTGTTTAGCTTAACATTTCTAATTGTTTATGTCTATCATCCTCCTCTTATAATTTAGAATCACTTCTCCATCGAAGAACTCATTATGTGAAGGGCTTATTTTCCATCTTTTCTACTTTAATAGCAGTTAAGAGGGGAAGAAAGCCATGTCTTATTTGCCTGTCTTTCTTTCTTTCTTTCCTGCCTCCCTGCCTCCCTCGCTTCCAGGGATTAGCCCTGAGCTAACATCTGCCATCAATCCTCCTCTTTGTGCTGAGGAAGATGGTCCCTGAGCTAACATCCATGTCCATCTTCCTTTATTTTATATGTGGGATGCCTGCCACAGCATGGCTTGCCAAGCAGTGCCATGCAGTAGGTCTGCATCCAGGATCAGAACCAGTGAACGTCGGGCTGCTGAAGTGGGAACGCACGAACTTAATCACTGAGCCACTGGGCTGGCCCCTTATTTGGCTTTCTAACTGGCTTGACATTCAGCACAGTCCTTAGCACATGGGAAGAGATCAAAACAAAGTTTGCTGAATGAGTGACCGAATGACGACTTCACTAGCCTGTTGGCCATTGCCTACTTAGCTGTCCAGAGACTTCACTACCTCCTTATTCTGCATATTTCCCATTATTGGCAAGTAATCTTTCTTGCTTAGACATTGGGAAGACTATTTGGCCTAGTATCTTATTTTTAAGGTGAATCGTCGGTCATACCTTTGGAGATTACTATTCCAGATTGTCTTCCCTTGTACGTGGCAGCACTGCCCCACGTTCTGGGGATCGGCAGAAACATACCACTGAAATAGTAAAGAATATGAGAAGAAGCTTGGTGCAGTTCTCCCTTGCTTTGTTCCTTCTTCCAAACAGATTTCAAAGTTTTACAATTTGGAGAAAGATCATGGACAGGTGCAAGTTTGCACAACTTTGTTCTCCAAAAGCTACTATTAGCGGATTTAGAAGGACATCATATAAAGTAGTCAGTTCTTAAAGAACTATTTATAGTATCAGTTTTATGGAGCAAATCTGTTTCAAGCTTTAAACTTCAGTAAATGGCTCTAAAATCAGCATGTAACCTGACATGAAGCCAATTGAATGTCTTTAAATTAGGCGTCATATTTTATCCTGAATTGCTTTTTCAAATATGGGTTCTTTGAAATTGCCGTTTAAATTTGAGCTTCTAAGAAACTTACCAAGAGAAAATCGCTTGTTCCCTTGAATCTCTTACAAAAAAAAGATTTGAAAATGATGGAGATTATTAAATCTGAAACCTAGCTTTTAACGAGTTACTACCAACCTTCAAAGCATTCTTTGAAATATATGGTTTCTTTGTAGGGGGGAATCGTTATTGACACGAAAGCGGTGTTTTCTTAGTCCACCATCCCTCATTGTCTTCTTCCTGACACTTACGTTAGTGTACCCTAATATTCTTTTGAGACCTACCAAGGGGTTTTAAAAGCGTATGCTCGACACTGGACATATATTTTTTCTTCCTCTTTAGGGAATAGAGATAGTAGACTTTGAAATATGTAAGTGACAAACTGTTAAAGTTTTAAAAATGTATTGCTGTCATTAATACTAGTATCAATTAAATCACACTTTAAGTAACATACGAATTTATTTTTGCTAAAATTCAAACTGTAGAATTATGTAGATTAATGTAAATAAAAGAATTAGGTAAAACAGCTTGCATATGAACTGTACTAATGAAGTATTGATTTTTAAAAACATCACTTAGGGAACTTAAAGGGAGTCATTCCCTTAATTCATTTGTATGTTTCTTTCATTGAAATAAAGGTACAAATTACTGAGGAACTATTCAAAAATAAAATAAGTAAAACCATTACAATTTTATTCCAAACATTTGGGTAACCCTCGTGATGGGTCAGTTCCCAGCGCACTACTCACATATCAGCCTTTGCCGTGCTCCACTGAGGGTGTGCAGTTTTCTTTGCAAAGTGTGTTTAGCAGCAAGTGTTCTTTACAACATTCACGTCTAGTAGAATCAGTCTCCCAAATGCCGTATAATTACTTTTTAATGCAATAGGCTACTTAGAAGAGGATTCTTTTCCAAGTTTAGTAACATTTTCCCTATTAAGCATATTTATCTTTCAACATACTAGCTAAGGAGGGTTGGCCTGGTGGTATTGCAGAAAGGACCAAATGTCTTCCTGCTGACTAGGCAGCCATCTTAAAGTAACAATTTGGATCAAACAGATCCAGGCAGCATTAGTGTTTCATTTAGTGTTACGAACTCTTTTGTTTTAAGCATACTTCCAGGAAAGTTAGTTGTTTACATTTACATTTGTATTTTTCTTAAACTTAACATTTATTAAAAGTCATACTTCAGGGGCCAGCCTAATGGCGCAGTGGTTAACTTCTCACATTCTGCTTTGGCAGCTGGGGTTCACTGGTTCGGATCCCGGGTGCGGACATGGCACTACTTGGCAAGCCATGCTGTGGTAGGCGTCCCACATATAAACTAGAGGAAGATGGGCACGGATCTTAGCTTAAGACCAGTCTTCCTCAAAAAAGAGGAGGATTGGCAGCAGATATCAGCTCTGGGCTAATCTTCCTCAAAAAAAAATTCAATTCACAGTTGTGTATTCATGTATTTTACTCATAGTGAAAGTGGATAGAGGAATTTAATTGTTTATTAAATGTAAGTATAGTTTTAGACATGCTAATCTCAGAAAAATCCTGTTTTGTTTAAAGTCTAAATTTAAGATCCCCAAATTGGTGTTATCTATAACCAAAATATCTAAATTCAAGTGAAACCTAAAGTCCCAAGCAGTCCCAAACCTAAAACTACATTTGTCCCCAGCAGAGACTGACACCGCTGATTTGACCTCCCTGCTTTTCTGCATGTGGAATAGAGGAAGGAGATGAGACAGAGCTGTGTTAACAGAGAGCCACCCCCACCCTGCTAGGAAGGCCCTAAAATAAACTGGAGACTCTAAACTGTAGGACAGAAAACTCAGGTTAAACTTGATCCTTTATTCCCTATGAATGGGTAAGTATGAATTGTTTCTAAATCTCCATCTCTCCTCACTCATGGAGAGGGATAATAAAAGTCATCTTCGTATCTTAGATTTTATTCCCCCAGACTCTGACCGTGAGATAGACTAAATGAGACTAGGGGAGGATGTTCCTCGTGTGGTACTTAACATACAGCGAATTTCAATAAACGTTAATTCTCTTCCCTCTACCTCCCTTTCTTGTTTAAAGATTATTCTTATTTGAGGTTGCTTAAAATTTTCAATATATCACTTCAGCCCATAAAAAATTGGTTGAAGCCACTGAAAATACAAATAATATATTCATTCAGCATTACATTATGAACACCTACTGTGTGACAGTTATAGGCACTGTGCTTAAGATAGTAAACAAAAGAAACCAAAATCCCCGTTCTCAAAATACTCTGAAAAAATGAGACATAAAAGATTATATGATCCAGCTATCCCACTGCTGGGTATTTATCCAAAGAATTTGAAAACACAAGGGCATAAAGATACATGCACCCCTCTGTTCATTGCAGCATTATACACAACAGCCAAGACTTGGAAGCAACCTAAATGCCCATCAAGGGATGAATGGATAAAGAAGATGTGGTATTTATACACAATGGAATACTACTCAGCAGTGAGAAATGATGAAATCCTGCCATTTGTGACAACATGGATGGACCTTGAGGGTATTATGCTGAGTGAAATGAGTCAGAGGGAGAAAGTCAAATACTGTATGATCTCACTCATAAGTAGAAGATAAAAACGACAAACAAACACATAACATTGGAGATTGCATTGGCGGTTACCAGAGGGGAAGGGGAGAGGGGGGAGGGCAAAAGGGGTGATTAGGCTCACATGTGAGGGGATGGACTATAATTAGTTTTCAGGTGGTGAACATGATGTAATGTACACAGAATTCGAAATATATTACAATGTACATCTGAAAATAAATAAATAAAACAAAGATTATATGCAAGGAAGACCATTTGATACATAACTTTCTACTCACTGATCAGCATTATTTGCATGTCACTACTATTTGAGGATCATCATTATTTGAATATCATTAATATGAATTCCAAAACTGCCTCATTGGTTGTCTATCGCAGTGGTCTGGTGTTCCAATGTTTCAATGTTATTCTTGATTTTAAAAAATAAAAACAAAAAGCTAATGAGCAAAAAGATCTTTGCAGTACCTCCCAACTTTAAAATTCTATGAAGTATGACTTTCTTTTTAAAGATTGGCACCTGGGCTAACGACTGTTGCCAATCTTCTTCTTTTTTTAAAGATTGGCACCTGAGCCAGCAACTGTTGCCAACATTTTTTTTTCCTGCTTTTTCTACCCAACCCCCACCCCCGTACATAGTTGTATATCCTAGTTGCAGTTCCTTCCAGTTGTGGGATGTGGGACACTGCCTCAATGTAGCCTGACAAGCAGTGCCGTGTCCTCACCCAGGATCCGAACCCTGGGCCGCCGCAACAGAGCGCGCGAACTTAACCACTCGGCCATGGAGCCGGCCCCAGTATGACATTTTTTTGAGGAAGATTAGCCCTGAGCTAACATCTCCTGCCAATCCTCCTCTTTTTTGCTGAGGAAGACTGGCCTTGCGCTAACATCCGTGCCCACCTTCCTCTACTTTATATATGGGACGTCTACCACAGCATGGCTTGCCAAGCGGTGCCATGTCGGCACCCTGGATCCAAACTGGCGAACCCCAGGCCACTGAAGCAGGATGTGTGCACTTAATGGCTGTGCCACTAGGCCAGCCCCACGTGCATTGAATTTTAAGCAACACTTTTCCCACATTAAATAATACACTGCAAGTCTGAAGGGACAGGTTTATGCCAGTCATTGTTTTGTCGCAATTTTTGCTCTGCGACACCCTGTTTACACTGGCTGCAGTGCCTTGACTGTTTCTGTCTGCATTGTCAGGCCTGACAGAGGAGGCCTTTTGACTCTCCCTGTGTGTAATGCAATACCCTACAATTACTGTTATTATTACACATGACGCTTTGCTTTCCCTGTTTCCTCTCAAGGTTGTAGACTTTTGCCTTTCTTCTGTTCTTGCATTTACCTCTCCTGCTTCTTTGAGCATTGTGTGTTCTGCATACTCCATGAGGTGTGCCACCGTGGCCTGTTGCTCTTCTACTGAATATCTCCTTGAACTCTGGTCACTCACTCAAAATCTGCAACATCCACAATTAGGTTGTGCTCCTTCTGGTTTTTTGCTTGTAGGTTTTTTCTCTCTCTGTAATTTGTTCATTCCCATACCAAACTTGCTCTCTAATCATATCACTCAGGATTTATTTTGATCTTTACACTTCACATTAGTTGACACTAACTTGTTTATTTACCAGTTTTGGGCGGTTTTTCCCTCCCGTATGAGACTGCAAGCTCCAGGAGGGCATGTAGGAGATGCTGTGTTTCTTGTTTCCTACTGCATCCCTGGATCTTAGTACATGTCCTACAGCAAAGTATATACTTGAATATTTGTTGAATAAAAATGCCTCTTGCTCAGGGAAGGTATTAGAAATCTTCATCTTAAGAAATAATGCCATTGGTATTTGATCAGAAGAGAACTGGCTTCCAGGAAGACAAGTGACTAAGAGGACAAAGCAAGACCTGCTTCATTGCAGTTCACTACAGAAAACTTTTAAAATTTACTTTTTACAATATGAAATTATTTTTGCAAAGAATAAAAAATACTTCCTACTTTAGAAGGTGATTCTCTGGTTTCATCAAGAAGACAAGAGTTTATGAAGGTATTCCACAGAAACGTAACTATGATTTTTTTCCAGTGTATTTATCTCCGAAGTTAATGTAACTAATAAATTGAAGAAGCATAATATGTGATGTGTGATTAAAAAGTAATTTGTTGTTTTATAAGTGTTTAAACACTGCTCAATGGGCTAGTTTATCTTTTGCACCTAGAGAAAAACACAAACAAAACTAAAGAAATCCCATGATTTCTCTAATCACTAAGTAATAAAAGTCCTTTGATCAATGCAATTTGCAAGATGCCATTTCATTTCAGAATTAGAATGTCCAGTTGCATATGATGCCAGACTGTCCAATGATTCACAATTACTTCCCCCCTATTTCTGTCTAGATACCTGCTGCGGAGAAGGAAGCAAAGTCTGCTTCTTTCTTTCTCACTCACCTCACTCCCCAGTTTGCCCCCTTCTCTAGTTTTCAGCTCCTCAGAGTTTGAGGACTGGTGGAGGAGGAGAGGGATGGAGAGTAGGAAAGGTCTCACGTGGCTTATGTGGTCATAGGCTGACTGAACATTGACTCTCCGATGGGGCACTTCGATGGGCTCTTTGAAGACTGATCCATCATTACCCATTACTGGGCAACTCTCACCTGTAGTTACTCTGATGAAGGTGATACACTCTCCCCTGGCTTGTTGCTGACTCCTTTCCAAGTCCCTAGTAACCCTCAGTACCCTCTGCTGAGTCCTGCTCAGTCTTCCGAGTGACTCTAATAGGCAGGGTTTAAGATAGCTCCACTCTGAATCTCTCTTGTGTCTAACTTGCACCCTGTCTGTGGGTAACTGTCAGATATTCTTTCAGTTGACTAAGGCTGGGAATGTAGGACAATCGTAAGGAAGCAACAAGTTCTTTCTTCATTCATCAGCAGGTAGTCAATCCACTTTGTGCAGTTTATATTGTTCGGGTAGGAATCTGACATCGGCTTCTTTCACTAGGCTTGAGGGGCAGGGGTGCTTCTGGGTAAGCGTGGGATTCACAGCAAAGTTCTCTGCAAAGACATCCACCATTTCCCACTTGTTCTAGCTCAGCCTTCTTAGCTTTCAATGTGAATGAGATGTTTGAATACTGTAATTTGTATTTGTACAAATATGTTTACATCTCTTGTAACTTCCATTTTAACATCCTTTTACACTAAAAAAAAAAAAAATCTCACACACACGCAAACTTTCCATTCCTTTTCAGTCATATTTATATTCCATAGATGGGGCCCATTTGCAATGACAGATCAGTAAACCAACACAGACTTCTTAAAAAATCATATTAAAATACAATGGCTGCTTCACAAGCCAAACAGTTGTTTGCTAAAAATTTATCCAGTGGGTTTAACTAAAGCAAGAAATATTGACTTTAATTCTTAGAACAGAGTCCCAGTTCTGTGTTTCTGTGATAAATAATAATACTAGCTAATATTTATTGAATGTTTCCTAAGTGCCTGGCACTGTGCTGTTTCATGTAAATTATTATTTGAGAAGAACCTTATTAAGTGATTTTGTTTACCAAGCACCATTCTGTAATTCATTAGCCAATTTAATCTTCACAACAACCCTATGAAGTAGATACTATTATTATCATCCCAATTTGAGAAATAAGGGAATTGAGGAACAGAGATTTAAGCAAATTATGTGAAATCACATAGTATGAAAGGCCAAGCAACGACCTTTCCTATAATGCATACCCTATTTTAGGACTCAAAATATTTTGTTGAAATATCTGTTTGTGTCAATTCTACTCTCAAGAATATCAACTTTGCAAGGGAATTGACCAAGTATGATTTAACTTTCTATTCTAAGTACTTAGTGCACAGTAGATGTTAAAAAATCATCTCTTTGAAGTGAACAGAACTTTCAACCTTGGGCTTTTAAATCAAATATTTTCTTTTTCTTTTTTTTGAGGAAGATTAGCCCTGAGCTAACATCTGCTGCCAATCCTCCCCTTTTTGCCAAGGCAGACTGGCCCTGAGCTAACATCCATGTCCACCTTCCTCTACTTTATATGTGGGACGCCTCCCACAGCATGGCTTGCCAAGTGGTGCCATGTCCACACCCGGGATCCAAACCGGCGCATACCCAGCTGCTGAAGTGGAACGTGCGAACTTAACTGCTGTGCCACCGGGCCGGCCCCTAATTCAAATATTTTTTTAAAAATTACTATTTACATAAAATTAAGAAAGTAACTATTGGATATCCTCCCAAATGTGGTTGAATGAGTTATTCACCAAAAATAGAAACAAGTAGCAAGAATATTACCTGGTTTATATTATTTTAAAATTCCAAAGAATGTTAAGAACTTACTCCTTACTAAACACTTGTCAGTGATTAATATTTTGTTAGATCATCACAGAGATCCATTTTACACAAAATAACGGGGCTTCCATTTCTACTGTTCTTGTTTTGTCTATTGACCAAAGTTGGGCTATGTTACTCCTGAGATTGGTGCGCTATCCAGAGCCTTTGGTTTGTTGGTCTTCTTAGTAAAAATGCAAACATTTCAGGAATAACTTTTGAACATCACAGCTTTTTATGATACTAGTCATAACTACATCAGGAAACTAAAATTTTAGTTTGAGCTTCCAGTTCAAAGCTATTACATTTATGTAAGAAATTCAGCCTTTATTAAAATCCACTGTCATAGAAAAGAGGTTTTCATTTCAGAACCAAAACTTGGGCTTATTAAATTCTTTCACATGTAAGTTCTCTAGTTATAGCAGAATGCCTTAATAAATACTTGGGCTTTGAGAATATAAGTGGCTTGTAAAGTAAAATACACTAAATGTACTTTGAACATTAATTGGATTTTGGGATGTAACTTTAACATATTATTTGGTAGTTAATGTTTATAAACATTTTTTACCTCCTCCCCATTTTGCCCTCCACTCCAAGCAAGAAAACACTGGTCATGTTTATATAACTCTACACATATCTACTTATCCAATAAGTAATTAATATTAGAAAAACAATTCTACTGTGACATATTCTCAAGCTTTAATCCGAAGAACCTCTTGGCTGAAGAAAGCTCATCCCACATCAGAGACAAATATGAAGGAATTTTTTTCCTTCTTCTAAGCCACAACTACACTTTGTTTTCATTTATAAGTGTTTTAGATTCTCTAAACAATATCTAAATGGGCTAATCTTCATTATAATTGCCACAAAAACTTCATTCTAATTTTGTTTATATGTACAGAAATTTGTATATTAAACCTTATAACAGATAGGAGCTCAGAGTAAGAAAAACCTCTAATGTGTCTTAGAACAGATTATTATAATTAAAAGTGACTATAAAGATCATTAGTGAAATATATCCACATTTCAAATGAGAAAAGTAACATCCAGCTCAATATGCACATCCCACTAATAAAGCTGAGTCTGGATCACAGGCATCATGGTTTAAAATGTAAATTAGAATGGATAACCACATGCTCAATAAATGTTCTGGGAGTCAACTAATCTATCAAGTTCTAGTACTCATCTTTTAAATGCTGAAATTGCAAATCACCATGAAGACAGGAAAAAATTTTCTTCCAAGAGGGAAAAACTGCACGTAAGTGTTCTTCTGAAATGGAATCTCCTTTGGTTCAAGTGGAAAAAATTCCTGACAAAAGTGATAATAGACCAAAGAAAACTGAGCGAACTTTTCAGTGGTGTAGCGCTAGGATTACATAGGAAAGAGCAATTCATTAGTTCAAGCCTGGTCACAACTGGGACCAGAATTGGCAAGTTCCTCTGCTCTGTAATTTGAGGGGAAAATCAAGATGTTATTTTGCCAGAAACATTCTCCACCAGCCTCTGTGTTCCTTGAAGTGACTTTTGTCACTCTTTTTTTAAGAATTAAGGCATTGCTAACAAGTACCATCACATCCATGACTAAACTCTTATCACCACCAGCAGCAAGAAAAGAGAGAATGCCACCTCAGTTAACTGAGAAAGAAAGTCAGAAGAATGGGTTCATATCTAGGTCCCATGTAGCACTGGGATGGAGGCTTTGAGTAGCAGAGACCTTGGTCACTAGAAGAATCTGCAAGAAACTACCTAGAAGAAGGATAGAGGGATGCACAAGACAAAAATCACCTGAGTCAAATTGCATTCAGTCAATTCAAGACATTAATAAGAGAGTATGTGATTGCAGTTACTTTGGAAGTAAACACATTTAAATAAGATTTTGTAGTATAGTCTTTCATTGTACATTCTACTTTTCCTTCACAGCACTTAACTGTGGCTTGTAATGGTATGTTGTAGGTGTGATTATTTAACTGCTGCCACCCAAATTAACACACACACACAGATAAACACACACACACACATCCCACATACCAATATAGACACGTGTGAGTTTTATGGGCCTTTAAGGCAAAAGATCTGTTTTTATACTACTTTATCACCAGCATCTAACTTGGGGCTTGACACATAAAAGTTGCTTGATAAATATTTATTAAATGAACCTAAGTTAATGAATAAAAATCTGGTAATCTGGGCCTGGCCCAGTGGCGTAGCAGTTAAGTTTGCGCTCTGCTTCGGCGGCCTGGGGTTCGCTGGTTTGGATCCCAGTCATGGACCTTTGCAGCACTTGTCAAGTTATGCTGTGGCAGGCATCCCACACGTAAAGTAGAGGAAGATGAGCACGGATGTTAGTTCAGGGCCATTCTTCCTCAGCACAAAAAGGAGGATTGGCAGCAGATGTTAGGTGAGAACTAATCTTCCTCAAAAAACACAAAAAAACAACTAGTAATCCTAAATTGTATTTCAGAGAGTTGGCTAATCTTTGAGGTCTTTGTTTGATGTTATCTATTGTTTCTTAAATTACTTAATTCTGGCTAGAAAAATGCAGCGTTTGCTGTGGAAGAAATAGAGTAATAGCCAAGCTGTAATAAACTTTAGGTTCACTTTTAAATGTAAACAATTGCTAAGGGTTAAGGAAGTCAGTCATGGGTTGGGTGAGGTTAACTATGTAAACCGTACGATATTTCAAGTAATTATTGCTTATGCGATGCCATGGCTTTTATGAAAACAAGATTCTGTAAGGTGAAGAAGTCATTTTACAAATTATTGTGTGAGCAGTCAGCAGTGGCCACTGGATCAGAATCCAGAACCACGGAGATGTTGGCCTGAGCTCTCAGGGCTACATCAAGCTCTCTCTCACGTGCTCCTAATCAAAAGTGTATATATCTCAAAAGCCAACAATATGTGGAGAAGAAACTTCTGCTGAATGATTATTTACTTTGGGCTAAAAATGAATACCACAGCTGGATTCTTTCTACGTCTTTTTTTCTCATTTTGACCACTGCATTTGAGAATAAAGACATTGGATTGTTAAAGAGTGTTGTAGAAATTTAAATTTGACTAGTCTCTACTTTGAAAGACCAGAGGACTTTCTGTAGTTCCCTTTGCATTCCTCTCCAACATGTATCACTCATTTTAAGAGCTCTGTTACCTATGATAGCATCAAATTTTATTTCTGGAGAAGGAACACCCTTAGGTCTCACTCCATCCAGGGTGAGATGCATTCTCCCATGTCTCCTAACACTAGAGCAATAGAAACATCATTCACTTTGCAACCCAAGTTAGAATTCCACAAAAGCCAGCACAGCGATGCCGGGCACACTGAGTAAGCCTAAGCCAAATTTAAGCTTTGACTCCTAGGCTCTGTGACCCGAAGTTGTCAACCTCATTACTGAAGATGATTTTTTTCCCCCAAAATACATTTTATATCCATCCAGACATTGTTTCTCCTTAGGAACCTTAGAAACCAAGCCTAGTAAAATTTGTATTAAATGGTCTTGGCTAATGAATATTTTGCAAGTTAAAGGCCTATTTATCTGACTTCTTGTTGTCATTTCTATGAAGGAATTTTAGCACATCACAATGAGATTGGGTTGAGCTTTAAGAAGCAAACAACCACCACCAACAGCAACAAATTGTGGATACATTTAAACTTCAGTTCCCAGGTTAACCTATTTTAGTTTAGTTTTTGAGGAAGATTAGCTCTGAGCTAACAGCCATTGCCAATCCTCCCTTTTTGCTGAGGAAGATTGGCCCTGAGATAACATCTGTGCCCATCTTCCTGTATTTCATATGTGAGATGCCTGCCACTGCATGGCTTGATGAGTAGTGAGTAGATCCATGTCCGGGATCCAACAGGCAAACCGTGGACTGCTGAAGTGGAGGACACGAACTTAGCTGCTGCTCTCCCAGGCCAGCTCGCCCCAGGTTAACCTTTTGTAGTTTTTAACTTTGATAACTTAACTTTTGATAACTTGTAAACCTCTTTATATGAACAAAACAAGAATTAATAGGAATGTTTAAATAAGCAATCAATTGATGGTGAACAAAAATACCGGGTATGATGTTAACCAAATGTTTTGTTGCCTAGAATACAAATCAAATCTCACTACAGCCTCCCTAGCGATGTCAGATGATGCTTTGTTACTCCCTACCAATAAATGGCCTTTGAAAACTAGCAGAATGTCCTTCAATTGCCAAAAGGACCATAGTAGCTAGTGGAGGAGTAACTCTGAGAAAGGAGCCTAACTCCATCATCACCTTGATACACAAATCCAACCGCTCACTGTACTGGTGGCAGATGAGTAACACAGTCTTATACAACAGAGGGGCCATCAAAGTGATCAACATTGGGCCAAAGCACATGTTTAGATCATAGAATTTCCTAACTGCATTCAAGCGTTTATTTTCTTCTTTTGTTTCTTTATTCTCAGTATATATTGAGGACTAAAAATCCTCAGTATATTATAGACTGATTCATAAATTGGTATTATATCAGGAATAAATAAAAGTGATATTAATTATGATGTAATTATAGAGATTTTTATTATAATGTTGTCTTATGCTATATGTAAAGAAGCCTGTTTTTTTTAGGCTGTTCAAGGAAAGAACAAGAATTACAGTTTGAAACACAAGCCATCATTACTCGTAAATAAATATCTAAGAAACTGGTAGTTCTATTTTATCTCCAGTCTAAAAAAGAACCAGGATGTGTTTCAGGATTTCTGTCACTTTAAATGTCCTTTGAAAAAATAGACAGTGAACTGTTCCAGCCATCTTCTTAATGTGTCCCAGTGCCAGAAATTATTGTCTAGTGTATGAAACTATTCACTTAGCTTAATTCAATTATGCTTCTGTAGTTGAAGACTTTGAATCCTTCAGCATAAGTAAATGTTTTGCCACTGATATTGTTCCATTTGTTTTCATAAGCATTTGTTGATACCGGATACTTTCCATCACAAATGTTTAGGTTATAATTAAATATCCCAATGGTTATTAAATAATAGTAATGTGGCAGTTTTTGAAATAGAAGTTTAAACTTTCTGAAGGGTACGTGTATATGAAGGAATAGGATTGATGTACCTGACAATATACTGCCTCTCAATCTCTTAGTAGCTCTTAACATCAGAGTAAGTGTGTATACGTAAATTGAAAAATAATTCAATGCCAGCGACTGCAGATGTAGTTTGGACACAGCTGTGTATTTATAAACAGCAATGTAGACCAGGCCAGGTGTATATAAGTGCATTAGACTTTCCTAGGCAATTTTTGTGATCAGACTAGAATTTGTCAATCATTTCCATCACCCACAGACCATGAGGAACATCGATAGAACCCCTTCTAGACAATTTTTTTTCATGCTCTATTACATATTTTATGGCAAAAAAAGCAGTGCTATGCATAGTTGGGCTACTAACCACATTTGCTATTGATAAATTTTGCCTGAAGGGCTATCAACAAAATAAAAATATTATCTAATATTTTATAAATGTTATTGATACTAGAGAAGGTAAGATAATGTTTCTTAAAAGTGGTTCCTCTTTTGTGAATTGTTATGTATGAGAGTTTACTTTTTACTTCTTCATAGTTATTGGGCAAATAAAAGCATTCTGTTTCTTGCATATTGTATGAATTGTGAATCACTATAAAGGGATATAATTTTAAAAGAGGAAATCAGGAATCACAAAAAGATAGGATCTGAAAACTGGACAGCATGGAAAACTAAAGGTTTATACAGCAAAGTTTTATACAAAGACTGATGGAAGATGAAAAAAAGTAAACATGGCTTAGAATTGTAATTTTGTGATATTTGGGAGAGGGAAATAGATATATAGCTGGAGTTGGTGGAAGGTACAAAATGAGGGAAGCAAGAATCTACGCATTTGGATCATAAAATCAGTAAGCCATTGAAGTTCTTGGTAGACAATCATGAAATGAAATTTGTCTTATCTATGAAAAAATACAAAATATCTACCTCATTAAAATTACAGGAAAAGGTAATCCTGAAATTTTGTTTTGAGTAAGATGTGGTAAAATGTAAGGAAATAAATTGGAATTCAGTACATTAATTTGAGTCAAATGTTATTGATCTTGACCTTCATTTGGTATGCTAATGTATTTGTTTTGTCTTAAAGAATAAAGAACTTTGTAGTGAGTATAGTGATGCCTGGCCACTAATCATACTGCCACACATTTATCAAGCTTATAAAGATGCAAGAGGTCTTAATCTCCTAAAGAGCGATTTTTCCTACTTCTGAGTTTTGCAGTAACCCTCTGCAATTAGGGAGATATTTGTTTAATTATTCTTGTGCCAGACCTCTAGAATTTATATTTCAAGAAAATGAAATAGAAACACATGTTATTATATCCTCTCAATTTTGGTGGTAGGTAGAGTGTGTTTGACGGGATCTTAGGTAACTTTAAGCTTAAAGAATGTGCATAGTGAAAAGATCAGGAATCTTAAACGTAGTTTATGAATGCACAATTCTGCCATGCATAGCCTACGAACTTAAATTCTCCCTAAAATCAACAAAATACCATAGTGAATGGGAAATGTGACACTCATTCTGATGATACCATGGAAATATTTTATATGAAAGCCAATCCATAACACGTATGAGAGGAAAAGATTAATCTTATAAATGTGGTCAGCCCACAAAACTCTCAGGAATTCCTGGGAGCTTTTCAGGAGCCTCAGTGAACCAGATTTTAAGAATGATTTTCTTTTATCTTTTCTTCCATATAAGCGTTAGAATCATTACAGTAGAAAGAAGAAACTGAAACAATATGTGATCCAATTTCCTTAGGCTGTGTATTTAAAAAGTAAAGAAGTAATATAGCTTACAATATGTTTAAGGTAGATTTTAACTTCCCCCTGAAAATACCAAAGGAAGTATCTCCCTTATGCGAGTTGTATGGATATAAGTTGACGCGAGTTATCAGAGTCTCAGTTGAAGTTTAGATTTTGTGGGTAAAACTCAAGACTGTGCCTTTAAAATGATCTGTGGAACAGGTACCTTGCCTTTTTTTTTTAAAATTTTCAAATTATTGTGGACTGACACTTTTGTAAGACACAATAAAAATTGATTACTAGACGGGGCTGGCCCCGTGGCCGAGCGGTTAAGTTCGCGCGCTCCGCTGCAGGCGGCCCAGTGTTTCATTGGTTCGAATCCTGGGCGCGGACATGACACTGCTCATCAAACCACGCTGAGGCAGCGTCCCACATGCCACAACTAGAAGGACCCACAACAAAGAATATACAACTATGTACCGGGGGGCTTGGGGGAGAAAAAGGAAAGAATAAAATCTTTAAAAAAAAAAAAAAAAAAATTGATTACTAGATAAATGATCAAGTGCATAGGTTTGGGGACAACGTCACATTTTTACAAACATTTCTAAAATCTTGCTCTCAATCTGACTTATTTTATATCAGATCAGTAAAAGTTTGTAGACCACATACTATAATTTGAACACCAGTGAGTTAAGAAAATAGAATATCAAGGGATATCTTGGAAAGAATTTTTCTATTAGCTCCTGAAGCTAATGATACATGAGGAAATTTGAAACTTTTGTCAAATACCCTAACTACATAAGCATAATATCATGGCCTGTATGCTTTTATACAAATATATCAGATAATTAGTACTATTATTCCATTCTAAACCTCAGTTTGCCATTGTTAGGTGGCCATAATGATTTTATTTGGCCTATAAAGATTTCTACGAAGACTAAATGAAGTCATCCACGCACAAAGTCTAGTGCAGTGGATAGTATATGGTAGCTATTAATGCTATTGTTGAATAAATCATTTTGGATTCTGTCCCTCCCTGTCTCATCCTCAATTTCTTTCTCAGCACTTCTGAGAATATCTGACAGCAAGTATTTATTTTAAGAGTAGCATTTTAGCAAATGTCTGGTCAGTATCTGCTTCCATAGAGAATCCCAAATTCTCCATGCAATCCAAATCTCCATCTACTGCACACAATTACTAAAAGATCTTGAATTCTTTTGGGTTCAGATTTTGAATGACTCAGTTGTGGGTATGAGATTTAGCAGCATTCCTTCCAGAACACAGAGATTAGTGACATTCTCTGTGATCTATTTTTTTCAACTAAGTGTGTGCTACAACACAATTATCAGAAACCCTTTGGAATTATGAGAAGTCACCCTAAATCAAGGGCATAATGAGGGGCATTTAAGGTGAATGGTTCAGTTATGACTGTTAGGTTCCATAGTGATGTGCTTCTCTAATACTATGCTAAAGTGTGTTGAATCAATGCTTATGGAAACTCATCTTTAAAAGAGCTGATTAAGACCCTAATTGCCACTTAGAGGTCAGCAGGAATGCTGACACAGGCTATCCTATAGAATATTATCTCAGATGAGTCCTGTGAAAAAGGTAATTGTTGCAAGCTGCTACTGCTGAGAAGACTGATCACTAGAAGCCCATACGTAATCATCATCACTGATGGAGCTGCCACCACTGATGGCTGATGGATCCTATCAGAAAGCTGCCAATGCTAAGTGGAAAAAGCAAGCAGTACGACTAAAGGTTCTGCCCCCATGTGCCCTCATGTGATAGCCCCTGTCAACTCTTACCCCATGGGCTTGTGATCCCTGTAGAACTTCTTAGATCTGGGACTTTGTGTTCTTCATTTCTACATCACCAGCACTTAGACTAGAGGCTACAACATAGTAGAAGATAAATAAATATTTAATAAGGGAAAGAAGGAAGGAAGGAAGGAAAAAAGAAACTAATTGAAAGAAAGAGGTTTATTTGTACATGGGAGCCATTACTGAGATTAGCGATTAGATTGCCATTTTAAGGGAATCTGAAGGTCAAAGAATCCTTTTTGTTTCACTGTAAATTACCCTACAGTGAGATTGTGGTATTGTTTGTGGAGGGTGGGCTGGAGCTCAATCATCGCTGAAGATGATTGGTTGGGATGGAGAAAAAAATAGTACACGTTGACTTTTCAAATAAGTATCTCAATGCGAAGAAAAAAATACTATTACTCACTAGTAAATTTCATGGTGCTGGAAGTCCAGAAATTCTATTTTGTTCTCATATTTTTGGTAGGTGTCGTGACAGGAAATTTTAAAGAAACTTTTTGAAAATTTGGAAAAAACAAGCCAGGATGAGATACCTGGAATGAGTTGTCTTTTGTTCATGTCGAAGAGAAATATTGTGGCACTAAGTTGTCAAGGCTGTTTTATAGAAGAAAAATTAAGGCTCATACTCTATAAATTTCAGTGCTGCTACAAAATATGGGAAGATCAAAGAGAATTAATGCTTTTGAGAGAAACCAACAAAAATAAAAGGATGCAGTAAAACAGTGATAAACGTAGAATTTATTTCAAAGTTCAGCCAAGGTACATGTCATTCTTAGAGTCTGAAGGAATTGAAACCTTCAAGAATATTTCCAATATACTTCAGAGCATTACAAAGTATGGACTTCACTAAAACAAACATATCTTTGATAGTGTTGTGATAATACACAAAATTCACTTTAAAGAATGTGGGAGGAAAAGGCACCTTTTAGGACTCTCAGCAAGCCCAGGCAGAATCACTGGAGAGGTTGTGAAATCCTATTGATTGGGGCCTTAACTCACCTCCCAATTGATTTGATGCCTGATTGTGACCTGAAGCCATTTATCAGGAGAAAGCAAGGAAGATCATGAGTAATGCATCTAAGAAAAGGATAGAGCTTGTAAAATGTTGGCTTTGCGGGATGGTAAAGTCTATGGGTGTCAAATGTGCTGGCTGAGAAAACACATAATTCTAATTTTTACCTTTAAGAGAATGGCTTGGGAAAGACTATGATATATACTTTTTGAATCTATAAGACAACTTTGATTGCTCATTAATCAAAGTATGTAAACAATCAAAAGAGATATTATGCTAGATTTTAATTCTTTTAAATAAGGGAGATGGGGCTGATGCAAAGAAATAACTGTGGTTCCCTAACACTCCTTTTAAAAATAAATTTGCTAATCCCAGGAGGACATGTTAATAAAATAGCCGCATACATTTCTTATGGTGTAAATTTATCTTATGTATTAAATTTCATACATTGAAGCAATATTTTTAAAAACTGTTGGTTTAAGGATATATATATATATATTTTTTTATTTAATTTTTAATCCTCCATTCTTCTTGCTTTTATTTAGAGTCTCTCCTCTCTTCGACACTCTACACATAGGCTCTTTCCTCATACTATCTCGCTACTACTGTCTGTTTTCCAAAATATTTCTCTTTAGTCTCTTTGCTCCCAGCCAATGCATCTTATGGAACCCTAGCATCTTGGCCCTGTGTGTCTCAAATGACCTAGTATGGGAAATTATTTTCATGTCCACCCTGTTCCATTTCCCAGTGTGACAGTTACAGAAGAGACATTTATTTTTTGACCTTGACAATTTTAACAAAGATAAAATGTATCCTTCACATCCTATCTACCCGCTCTCCACACACTTACACTACTGTGGTTTACACATGGTAAATGTCAGATGAATTTTGCTGAATATTAAGCGAACTGACTTTTTTTTAGTTCTCTATCAGAAATATCTTTGTTCCCAAGACCTCCATGACTGTAAGTGGAAATTGGGGCCATCTTTTTCATATGTTTTTATTAGGTTATCTAGTCACAGTCTATACTTCTCTTTCTTGAAACCCCACTTTTCATTGATTTTAACTCTTCATGATTCACTCCTCTACTATTCTCTGGAGTCATGTATTTTATGCTCTCAAATACCACACTGCATATACTATATCATCAGATTTTATCTCTCAGTTGAAGAGGAAGTAATAAATTACTTCATTAAAAATAACTAGGAACAAATAACTATTAGCCAGCTCTGAGGTCTCTTGCTTTTGCTTTCCTCATCTTCTCCCAACTAGATAGATCCATTAATAAGTCCCATGTCAATCAGCTGGAGCTTAATAATGCTTCAGCTCCCACACAGTCCTGTGTCCAGCCAGTTGAAAGCTGACATTTGTTGAGTGGAAAAAAAAGTCCTCACTAGGGATTAAAAGGTAAATTTTACTATTTTGTCATTAGAGATGGAGATATGAGACTTAGATTATTTAACCTGCCATGAAAAACTAGTAGCTGGTATAGATAAGATTTGTGTCTGTTGGCTTAGAAATAATCCACCCCAAAATTGGGCTCTGATGCCCTCATTGCAGTAGATGAGTTGACTTATGACACAGTAGAACTGAGGAACAAACATCCATGCTGTTCCAAATGATATTTCTCTCTCATGCTACATCTGGCCACCATGTTTGTCTAAGTCAAAAAATTGAGGTTTTGCTTTAAAATAATCTCTACAAAGTTTAAAATTAAAACTTTTGGCTAGATGCTCTGCTTTCTCAAGATCATCTTTGGAGCTGAAGCCCAAACTCAGTAGCTGGGCAGCTTATTTCCTAGTCTGATCCTGCTAGTCATCCCGAAAACTCTATCCCATTCCTCACGCCTTAACTTGTAGCCCACTTTGGTGCCTGAGGTCCTGTAGCCTCTGAGTAGATAATAACAGTTACATACCAGCCTGTAAATGCCTGAGAATCAATTGCTGCAGCTCTCTTTTTCTTCTGTACCTCACCCATCTAATTAGACTTCCATTAACAAGCACCTTCCTTCTACATGACCTTCTGACTGCCGTTCCAGAGGATCCCTCCTTGGCCAGGGGAGCCTGGTCAGGGCATGAGACGTAAACTCTATACTAGGATCTGGTTCCCTTCTTTTACTTTTGTGAGAATTCTTCACTCCTTCTCATTCAGCTTAAACCATAGATTTAATGATTTAATATAGTATGTCGTAAGGCATTTTACCAAAACCTTATCCCAAAGGAACAAAATTTTATTGGAGAGATTTTCAATAACAACAGTGGTCGATTGGGAAGGTCATTTTGGAGCTGTCAGTTAGTTAGCTACTATTAGTCAGATAGACATTAGTATAGACTCAATTTTGGTGCTACTCTATGTGATTTTTAAATTTACTTCTTTTCTCCTTATAAATTTAGAGTCTTCACTGATGTTGCATGGTACCTAAGAAGGCTAGAGGCAAGTTGATAGAAAATTCTTTTCCTTAGACTTCTTATTTTCTTGGGGCTCTTATAAATTGCTTTTATAACATCTGCAGGGTATGATGAAATGGCAATTTTCTAGGCAAATTATTTCATGATTTTATGTAGAAAGTAATCTTTATAATTCATATTTATTATACTATTATTTAGAATTAAAGAATCATAACTCATTTCATTTCTTATATAATAAAGTATATGATGAATTTTAAAAAGAACTTGTTGAATAAAAATTAATTTAAAAAATATTATTCTTTGAATAGAGGAAAAATACTGGTCAGGTTTTTGTTGGTCTTTTCCATATGGATATATGAGGGCTAAATACTCCATAAAAATTGTTGAACTAACTTTCAAACTGAGCTGTATGTTTCCTTTGAAGATTTACAGCATATTAAACATGGTATCTCTTACTTGAGACAGTTAAAGCAACTAACCCACAAGTGCAACTCTGGCTTACTTAACTGGATTTTCAGCTTCTTGCTTTTAGAGCCCCCATGGCTCCCTTGCACGGTGCTTATAAATTAAATGGCTATTCTGCTAAGATGTGTACTTCAATTATGTGATCTTTAAAAGGAAAGGAAAATAACTCGCTACTCTTTTTTAAATTTAATTTAATTTTTTTTTAAAGATTGGCCCTGAGGTAACATCTGTTGCCAATCTTTTTTTTTTCTTCTTCTTCTCCTCCCCAAAGCCCCCCAGTACGGAGTTGTATAATCTAGTTGTAGGTCCTTCTGGTTCTGCTGTGTGGGATGCTGCCTCAGCATGGCTTGATGAATGGTGCTAGGTCTGCGCCCAGGATCTGAATCATTGAAACCCCAGCCACCAAAGTGGAGGGAATGAAGCTAACCCCTTGGTCACGGGGACAGTCCCCCCAACATTTTTATTTTTACAGTTAAAAAAATAAAAATATATGGCCCATGCAATATGAAAATTATGGGTTATGAGATAGCGTTTCAAATTACAACGCCTTTTCACAGGGCAAACGCATGGAATGCTTCCTAGGAGTTTCTGTACCCTTTGAGGTTCAAATGGGAGACTGTTTCCCTGCCCCCACCCCCACCACCTTATTTTGTTTGCTGCATTTTTTACTGTGTGATTAAAGTATCAGTTCATGAAGTACATTCGTTTTTAAAAGTATGTAAATAAATATCTATTTACTTCAAAATCTACCCTGAGCAAAATCAAGTGAGAACATTTCCAAAGACGGTTAAATCCAAAATTAAATATAAATCTTGGAAAAGAAAATCTTAAATAAATGATAAAATTTTTCAAATCCTCAGGGAATATTTGTATAATATTTGCACATTGAATATGGGGAATTGGCTGCATATTCTTTGAAAAGCTTTGGTTTCATTCAAGGTCCTTATATCAGTTATGAAAATATATCACCTCAGAAAAGTATAATGGCTATAGTTAGTAAAGATTAAAAATGTTAAAAAATGCTGTTTTTCCCCAAGGGCGAAAGATTTTATTATATCTTACATCTTTCACACTCACAGGAATTTAAAAAATTCTGTTTTTCTCCAAGGGAAAAAAAGTTCATGTATCCATGCAAATACAATATTATAAAATCATATCTCAAAGAAAAGCTGTGTTTTAAAGTGTTCAATGGTCAACTTCTGTGGCACAAATCATACCCTTTCAATGATATATATTTCCTATAACAGAAGCTTATTGCCTGTGTGTCATTTGTACTCAGTCACGAGACATAATAAGGAAAATATATTTTATATAAAGTATAACATGTCTCAATGGGGATAAACTATTCAAAGAATTTATCTGGATAGAAGTGCTGACAGTTAAAAGATGAACATTTTATCTATCATAAAATAAGTCATTCCATGATTCCATAGACAGCATCTCCAAGGAGTTAATGTCCAGGAAAATCCTCTCTGGAACAACTTTTACGATTCACCCCCTCTTACTTAGTAATTAGTTCCTAAATGCTGAATTTTTATCTTTTTGTCTTTGCATTTGGCTCTTGTTTTTACTATTTGGGCTGCTTGCTCCAGAAGAGCCCCAATTTTGTCTGTGTTTTGATCCCCACAAGCCAGTTATCCCTTTAATCCTAGATTTCTAAGCTACAGGTCCCCAGTTTGGCAAAGATCCTGCTCAAGTTAGTCTATTTCACTTGTAATATGCACAGCACTACCGTCACTGTTTACTGCACCTTCATATACCCTGACCTGGGTTTAGTAAAACAGTGATTAAGAAACACAAACACAAAACAAAAAACTCAAAGGAACTGGTGTGTCAGAGGCAATGTGCTAAAGGAATAACTGTGATGAATTTGAGGTTTCAGGATTGGATTGTTTCTAGACTATCATTCAAACATTCACTCATTTTCTCAACGTTCTGCTGTTGAGTATACAGAGAGTTAAAGTTAATGCAAGCATGCATGTTTGGCGCTCAACAAGCTTATAATATAGTGAGAAAGACATATGAACAGGCAACTGGTGAATACTGGAAAGCAAATAGATCTCAAGAGAAATGGGGGGATTTTGAATTCAGTTTGGGATCTGTTGTGGAAAGGGTATCTTGGAGACATTGCAGAAGGTATTGTGATTCATAGATACGGAACACCATGGAGTAATTGGATCAGAGATTTGAATAGTCATTCATACATGTACAGTACTTTGAATCATTAGAGTGTAAGAAATCACTCAGTGATGATTTATACAGTAAAAAAACAAAAACAAAACAAAATGAGACTCAATACTAGACCCTGAAAACTCTCAACGTTTTATTGAGTTGAGCCACCAGTAGCTATCTTGGTCAATTCATTCATTAGTCATTCGTTAATCAAACGGTTATTTTCAGGTTTTATTCTCTTCAAGTTCTTTATCCTAATGACAACTTAGTGTAGAGTTTCTGCAGAATAGCAGCATATTTGCTTTTCTCAGATTCTGGTTCCATTTAACCTTTCCAGTTGACAGGACTGAGAAAATCCAGAAGCTGGAGAGTATGTCAGAAGTTACTGTCATAATGAAGGTTAATTGAACTAAAATTCACTGACTCCTCATTTATTATTACCTCTAGGCTCCTTAATCTTCTCATAGTTGAAAAGACTTAGTGCTTAATTGACAAACTTATGAATGTAAAACAAAAATCAACATGATATTTTAATGGCTAATATTTTTCAGACAGTCCTTATCAAAATCAAATTACTAAAAGCTGATAAAATATGTCTTATAACATACTTTGTTTATATCTGTTCTACATGAGGATGCCCAATGTCTTAAGCCATGAGTAATGTCATCTTAACTTTTCTTATTAGATTTATGGAAAATTGGTTTCTAAAGAAAATTAGAGGAGTTATCTCTTTTGAGTGTAAAGCAATGTTATTTCAGGTGCTTTCCTCAAGGAACTGCATATTTGCTGACAAATGATTTCTCCAGTATGATTTATTACACTTGGACTAAATAGTACTTCTCTGTAAGCTTTCACAAAAGAAAATAACATGATTCTCTACCTTACTGGGAACTGATCTCCTTTTCATGATAATGGAGACTAAAGGAATTGATATTAACTGTTTTATTTGTGGGCATTTGCCTTATAAAGTAACTTTCACAAGGAGAACACTCCCAAAATATACTGTTAGGGTTTGTATTTCAAACAGTTCCAAACTTAAAAGCAAAGGCTGCAAATTTTGCAAAACAAACAAACAAATATGAAAGCATTTTTCTCTTTCAATCTTTCTAGAATATGCTTTGTTAGAGTAATTTAATGGCTACCAGAGACCAGATAGACAATGTAAAAGAAAAACATGGTTCTGAGGATTTAACCACTGAATGGGTCAGACTAAAACGTAAACAATAAATTACAATATATAAAGTGAACACTATACAGAAAATTATATAAAGTGGTAAGTAAAGACAGCCAGCCTGCATCAGTTATTCAACTGCAGTATCTGAATTCAGATAAAGCTATGTGAAAATAACCATTTTCTATTTGTTTAAAAGCATCATGGACACAGTAGTGATGTGTGTCTACCCGATGTCTACAGTTATGAAATTTTCTAGAATTTTCCACATACAAATTATTTTTATACAAAACTGATTTTGTTTAGATAGCATGATAGCACGTGGTTGATTCAAATGCCTATATTCCATTTTTTTCATAAATGATGACCTCAGGAATGCTGGAAATAGGTCAAAAAGATAAATACTCTGATAGAGGATATAGAGCAATCACGTACATATAAGAAGTTCATGAATTTTGCTATATTGATTGGGTAGTTGGCTTTGCATTCTTCTCATTTAAATCTATGCTCAAGTCTCAATGAGTATTATCCCCATAAAAAAATACAGAGATTTTTGCCATAATAAAATCAATTTTCCATGCGAACTCTTATCCAGCTTTCCATTGCTGCTCTGGACTCCATCCTATCACTACCATCAAACATGCTCAGCATGTTTATTTTACAGATGTGGAAACTACGATCAAAAGTTAATGACTTTTCCAAAATCCTACAGATGGTTATTACATAATACCTTCATTAAAAGTTAAAAGGATAATCCCACGTTTATAAAATGAGTAAACACTGTGAAGAAGTTAGTGATTGTTCATCCAGTTGAGTGTGAGGTAATCCCTTTCCTCACAGACCTTCTGTCTGAGAGCTGACAACTACATATGCAAAAATCTTTTATTTGAAATTTTTAGCTTGTATATTTATTCTCCTTCTTTCTTGTCTCCAATGTCCTCCAGCCCAAACCCCTCACAC
Organism: Equus quagga; assembly: GCF_021613505.1. Classification (NCBI taxonomy): domain Eukaryota; kingdom Metazoa; phylum Chordata; class Mammalia; order Perissodactyla; family Equidae; genus Equus; species Equus quagga. The sequence continues at coordinate 54,702,164 of NC_060274.1, forward strand.
ATATCAATCTAACTCACGAAAAGAAAGTATAATTAGGCTTCGATGTTATCTGCCATTTCACTTTTTTGGTAGCTCAGAATAAAGTGTCTCAGATATCTGAAGACAACTTTTCGGGTTTAAGTATGAAGATTGGGCCTTTGAGCTCCATTCCTGGAATTCCTATTTTTTTTTAGAAAAACTGGGCCTAAAACTTTTAGTGACCCTGTGATGGTATTATGCTTCTTTGGATTCTTTGCTTAGAACATGACAAATTACACATCAGAAACTCAAAGAAGTTATACAGCTGTTTCTCTTTTCTGTTCCACACCATCCACAGTTCATCAGCCTAATACTAAAGCATTATACTCAGAGATATTTCTTTTTTATTGTTTTCCAGCTGTGGTAAGAAGATAATCCTATGTGAGCAACAACCATAAAGAATACTAGAATGAATTGTAAAGTTGAAAAAGGGCAAAGTGGTTTTGATACACATGTTGAATTTTGTTGTCCAATGCAATATTAAGCATAAATATATTGTAAGCTGTTCAAATGTGAAGAATGATTTTACGCATCTAAGCCAAGATTTCTGTCATAAATTGATAAAAAACGTTATTATGGAAAGAATGAACTGGAGTATATGTCCCCAGCTTTCCTCCCAGTCAAATTAGCTACTGCTTCACAAGTTCCCTCCAGACCAAATATTATGCTGAGGAATGTGTCATCCCACATTAAGCCTTACTGAACCATGTTGCAAAACTCTTGCTAGTTCAATACTTAAGGGTCAATGAACCACTTGGCAAGAATGAATAGGGGAAGGGTCACATAATATCCAGTGTTTGAATATTTTTCAATCATTCCTTTGAGAAAAAAACACAAAACAAATGGTCCTCTTTTATATTATAAATATCCCACTCAAAAAATAGCAAGTCTTCCTTTTCCTTTGACTTATTGATGATCTCTCTTTCTTTATAAGCGTAGTTTCCGCTCACCATATGTTGAGAGATAAAAGTTAGTGGGGAGAGAAGGAGAAGAGAAAACCTTTCAAGGAGTGACAAAATGTCTACCTAAAGATACCTTCTTTAATGAAGAAGGATGACTATTGAAGGGAGTATTGTATGAGTCTGAATTACTAAGTGTAGTAAGGTCTTCCATGGCTGCTTCTGTTTTACGGAACACCTCTCCCTGAATGATATCATCCTCACCCATGGATTTTACTTTGCCCCTGTACAGTAGTCTCAGGAATGTCTGTGGTTTTACTTTCCATGGTTTCAGCTACACACAGTCAACTATGGTCCAAAAATATTAAATGGAAAGTCCCAGAAATAAACAATTCATAAGTTTTTAAATGTATGCCGTTCTGAGTAGCATGATGAAATCTCGAGCTGTCCCACTCCGTCACACCCAGGGCATGTATCATCCCTTTGTCCAGCATATCCACCTGTTTGCTACCCACCTGTTAGTCACTTAGCAGTAGGCTAGTTGTCAGATGACTGTCACAGTATCGCGGTGCTTGTGTTCAAGTAACCCTTATTTTACTTAATAATGGCCTCAAAGCACAAGAGTAGTGATACTAGCAATTTGAATATGCCAAAGAGACGCTATAAGGTGCTTCCTTTAAATGAAAAAGTGAACGTTCTTGACTTAATAAGGGAAGAAAAAAAAACGTATGCTGAGATTAAGATCTATGGTAATTTTTATCACAGAATATTGTTATAATTGTTCTATTTTATTATTAGTTATTGCTGTTAATCTCTTACTATGCCTAATTTGTAAATTAAACTTTAACACAGGTGTGTATGTATGTATATAGGGTTCAGTACTATCTGTGGTTAGTACTGGATTCTAGACTTTCATGGGGGGGTCTGGAAATGTATCGTCTGTGAGTAAGCTGGAACTACTGTACTTTGTAGCAATACTTTCTCATAAAATTTTCATATATGTTTCAATTTGTTTGCATGCAATCTTTTCTATTTCACTGATTTATTTGTCTGTCCTTGTTCCAATACAGGCATACTTTGGAGACATTGTGGGTTTGGTTCCAGACCACTGCAATAAAGTGACTATCACAATAAAGCTAGTCACACAAACTTTTGGTTTCCCAGTGCGTATAAAAGTTATATTTATACTTTACTGTAGTCTATTAAGTGTGCAATAGCATTGTGTCTAAAAAATGTGCATACTTTAATTAAAAAACACTTTATTGCTAAAATATGCTAACCATCATCTGAGCCTTCAGCAAGTCATAATCTTTTTGCTCCTGGAGGGACTTGTAAAAAACATGGTATCTGGGAAATGCATAAAGTGAAGTGCAATAAAATAAAGTATGCCGGTATTACATTGCGTTAGTTGTTATAGCTTTATAAGGTGATAATTAATGTAACGTGTTATGAATTATTATAAAATTATGTCTCACTTTTTGCTTCTTCTTTACAAGTGTCAGTTGTTCTTGGTTCTTTACCTTTCAATATAGATTTTATAATAATTTTTAAATTTGCAAACGCACATGCAAACACACACACCGCCCCACGCAAATCTGGTGGGATTTTGATCTGTTTTGAGAGCGATGAGATCTTTAGTTTCCTGTTTCTAATCCATGAACATGCTCTATTCATTTAAGTCTTCTTTAATTGCTCTCAATGATATTCTAGACTTTTCTGCTAGTCTCCTGCTAGATTAATTCTATATATTTGATGTTTGTAATGTTGTAAATGGTATATTTTTAAAGTTTTATTTTCTATTTTCTGTTGGTGTAAGAAATAGAACTAATTCTTATACGTTAACCACTTTGCTAAATTATTACTGATTCTAATTCTATATGTCTGCAGGGCTGCCTGCCTTCCATCGGCATTTGGTGACTGTGATGCCACAGACCCCAGCACATGTGGTTTGGACCCACACAGTGTGCAGCAGATGGCAATAGTAAGCCACTACTGTACTTTTCTTTCTTTTCCTTTTTCTCCTTCTTTTAAACTTCTTTTACCATTAAAACTCTATGTTTAATCTGTACGCAGAGCATATCATGAAAAACTAGAGTATTTATTATTTTAGGTTTTCTATTTATACATTTCTATTAGCTGTGAACAAATTTAAAATGTCTTTTTTTCAAAATCTGATATACATATCTTTCTCTTTCTCTAATTTAGAGGTTAGAACGACCAGCACTGAACTGAATTAAACTGGTGTTAGTGGACATTCTTGTCTCATTCCTGATTAAAAGGAAAGCTTTCAGCACTTCTCTCTTACGTATGATGTCTGCTATGAGCTTTTGGTGTATACACTTTATCAGATTAACATTTCCCTCTAATCCCAGTTTGTTAACAGTTTTGGCAGGAATTGCTAGAGAATTATTTCAAATACTTTTTCTACATCTATTGAGATGATCATAAGATTTTCTTACTTGTCCTTTTATCTCTGTGCCCAGGAAGAAAGAAATAGTACAAAGATGGAGATAGAGTGAAGAATATTCAACAAGAATTAATAGAGCACCTCACAACTGGTTACAGTGGGGAAGCTTTATTACACCAAAGCTAGAAGAGACAGGAAGGCAGTGGTTGCCTAACCTTAATGAAATACATAGCTATAAGAGAGGACTGCCCAATCAAAGCTCTGATTTGGGGTTGAAAATACACCAGTGCAAGCGGACAACATAATGGACAATGTAACTGCAAGAATAAGTATTTGATATCACTTTTCTGCTATCTTATTTTGCCAGTATTTTCCATGGACCAGACAAACCAGAGAGCAATTGAAGCTTATTGACATGCCAGGGCACAGCTCTGGGCAGAGGTGAGTGGAGAATAGTCCTGGAGGCGCTAACAGGAATCTCAAGAACAGATCTATTAATGTGGTGAATTACACGGATTGATTTTGAAACCATATTGCATTCCCAGTATAAATCCAACTTGGGTGTGATTTATTATTATTTTGCTGCATTGCTGAATTTGGTTTGGGAATATTTTATTTAGAATTTTTATATATATAATCATAAGTGATATTTTTACGCAAGTTCTGGAATCAAAGTTATTCTGGTCATATAAAATAAGGTGTGTATAGTTTCCTCTTTTTCAACTTTCTGCGAAACTTTGGAAATGATCAGTGTTATTTTTTCTTCAAGAGTTTGGTATAATTCTCTGCTTCAGCCATCCGGGCCAGAAGATTTCTTTGTTGAAAGTTTTCTGATTAGAGATTCGATTATTAATAGAGATCTGTTCAGGTTTTCTACTTCTTCTTATATCAGATTGGTAAGTTATCTTTCTCTAGATATTAGTGTAATTATTCCTTTGTTCTTGATAATTAAATTAATGATATCTTCTTGCTCCCTTTAAATGTCTGTAGATTATTGTGTAAAGTCCCATTTTTTTGTTCCTGATTTTGGTTATCTAAACTCTCTTTTTTTCTTGATTATGGATTTATAAATTTTATTAGTCTTTTTGCAGAATCAAATTTTGATTTTGTTGATCTACTTTACTGTAGATTCTTTTCTAGTTCATCAATATTTGTTTTTATATTGTTTCCTTCTGTACTTTCTCTGTCTTTTTTCTTATTTTTTTGCTAACTTCTTGATATAGATGCTTAGTTCAAGGATTTTCAGCATTTATTTTGTTATAAAGTATACATTTATATTATAAATCCTCTAACTATGATTTTAGGTATATCTTAGAAGATCAGTCACTTATATTCTCATTTTCATTCAGTTCAAAATATTTTCCAATTTACATTATAATTTCTCCTTTATGCGTGTGTTCCTTTGAATTCAATTTCTTAATTTCTAAATACATGGGGATTTTTAAGTTATTTTTATTTTATTTCTTGCTAATTTTTATTCTGTATGATTTCAATTCTGTGAAATTTGTTGAGACTTTGCTATGGTGTGAATGTTTGTGTTGCCCCCCCCCCCCCCCCCCACCCCCAAATTCATGTGTTGAAATCCTAATGCCGGATTTGATAGTATTAGGAGGTGCGGCCTTTGGAGGTGCTTAGGTCATGAGGGTAGAGTCCTTATGAATGAGATTAGTGCCTTTATAAGAGAGGTTCCAAAAAAGCTTGCTAGCCCCCTCCTGCCACGTGAGGATGCAATGAGAAGTCTACAATCTGGAAGACGGCCCTCGTCTGAACATGCTGGCACCCTGATCTTGGACTTCTGGCCTCCAGAACAGTGAGAAATAAATTTCTATTGTTTATAAACCACCCAGTCTGTAGTATTATTATAGCAGTCCTAACAGACCAAGACAATCTTGCTTTATGCCAAGCACATGGTCATTTTTGATAAATTTTCCACGTGCATTTTAAAAGAATGTGTGTGTAGTTTTGAGTGGTTGTATTACGCATGTATTTGTTAGGTCAAAGTTGGCTGATCATGTTATTTATGCTTATCGATTTTTAATTGATTGCTCTTTCAGTTATTGAAAGAATTGTTATAATATGACATAACGTTTGTTATTTTTAAAAATTTTCCTGTAATTTAGTAAATTTTGCTCTAGAAAATTTTAGAATATGTTGTTAGGTAAATAAAATTTTGAAATTAATATATATTGTTGGTGAATCGAACCTTTTTATGATTATAAAGTGTGCCTCTTTATCACTAGCAATGCTTTCTCCTTTATGTCTTTCTCTGGAATCAATAAAACTATTAGATTTCCTTTAAGTAATATTTGCCTAATATTTTTTTCTCATCATCTTACTTTTAATCTTTCATATCCCTATATTTTAGCTGTTTTTTTTGTACACAGCATTTAGTTGTCTGTGTATGTGTATGTGCGTATCCACTCTGACAATTTTGGTATTTTAATGGCAGTATATAGTCCACTTACATTAAATGTAACTGCTGATATATTTGGGGTTTAAAATAATATCTTTTTTACTTCTTTTTATGTGTCATCTATTTTATGTTCTGTTCATGTCTTCTTTTTGGATAACTAATAACTTTACTCCATTTTCCTTCTCTATTAGCACCCCTTATATTATTTCCACTCATTTAACATTTTTAGTGACTACCCTACAATTTACAGTATGCATCCTTGATTTCCAAAGTTAAATATTGACAGTTCTCGCATCCCAAAGAGTAAGTGGGTTTGATCACTTTAAAGTGATTAAATCAATCAATCAATAAATAAAATGATTACATAAATCACTTTAAAGTGATTAAATAAAAGATTATAAAAGAATTAATTCTTTTAATCTTTCCCCCTTCTGTATGCCATTGGTTTCTTGAACTTTCATTTTATGCATATTTTAAACTCCATGGGCTATTATTATAATCACAGAATTAATATTTATTTATATTTACTCAGAAATTTACCTTAATACAATTTTGAGAATTGAGCTGTTTCAAAGCTGACCTGTAATACCTGCAAGGCCCTACTTGCATTTCATCCTTACTCATAAGGTACACAAGATTTTGGTGTCTTAACTTAAAATAGGGGGTTCACTATGGTTCCCCTACCCTCACTTTGTACATAGTAAACACTAATTCCTGGTCATCTTAGCCCTGTGAAAGCGTTAAAAGTGTGGCTTACCCCAATGGAAAAAGAGATGCCAGGCACCAAATTAAGCCTCCCTTGTAAATTGGCCTGTATCCTTTGTATACTGCCTCTGTCTCTCTCACTATCTTGTGTGGCCTCCAGATCTTTTATTTTTCTTAATAAGATTTTTTTTTTAATTACCTTGTCAACCATTATCAGCAGAAGTCCCATTTCTTGATATTTTAAATAACTCTCTGGTAGCTTATATTTTATCTTTATCTCTATATTATATTTTTAACTCAATTTTCTGGGTAGTAGGTTTGCTTTTTTCTGTTTTTCTCAGTATTTGGTATGTTAATTAAATAAGACAAATCAAGCGTTATTCACGTGTTATAAGTTCTCAGGAGTCACCTCTCAAATAGTGCCTCTCTCCAATTCTCTATATCCTCTCCTTCTGGAACTCACACATTTTAGAGCTGCTTAGTATAGCTTCTTTATCTGATAACGTTCTTTTTTTATCTGCGCTAAATATTGTGTGATTTCCTCAGAACTATATTCTTTTTTTCTCTTTTTAAAGATTGGTACCTGAGCTAACAACTGTTGCCAATCTTCTTTTTTGTTTTTTTCCTGCTTTTTTTCTCCCCAAAACCCCCAGTACATATTTATATATTTTAGTTGTGGGTCCTTTCTAGTTGTGGCGTGTGGGATACTGCTTCAACACGGACTAATGAACAGTGCCATGTCTGCACCCGAGATCGGAACCCTGGGCTGCCGAAGCAGAGCACGCAAACTTAACCACTCGGCCTCGGGGCTCGTCCCTCATAACTGTATTCTAATGCAGTAATTCTCTTTAGTTTTGTCGTACAAACTCCTCTATCTGATTGTAGATATTTTTATTTCAGTAATACGTTTTTCATTTCTGTAAGTTTTACATATTTTGCAAATGTCTATGTTTGTCTTCAAATCTATGTTTGCTTTATAACATATACTGCTTCCTTCATCTATCTGAACCATTTGATAAACATATTTTATTCTCTTTTGGATTGCTCTTGTTTCTTAAGTTGTGTGATCATAATTCTCCTGTGTTTTTCACTTACACGCTCTCCTAACATTTTGTTTTCCTTTCACGTTTTGTAATATTGGACAGCGACCTTATCAGAAAGAGGTATCTTCCACATGAATTGCATGCGTACCCTAAGTTATGAATGTCGTTAATGTGGCTGCTTTACATTTGACATATGGGTTTTCTAGTTTGGGGCCAATTTTCATGGTAATTTCTTGGCTTATGATTTCCAATCTGTATATTTATAGGTATGGACTTCAAAATTTCACACGTGACTATCTTTACCTATAGCCAATGCTCACTTTTGTTTCACATGGGCTAGTGGGAGAAATTTTGTTAATTCCCCTTTTTATGTATAGTTCCCAGCTATATGTTGAGAGATTAGTTCCAGATTCACACATTAAAGCATTAGGACCTGTGATCTTAACTTCAGTCCCTGCATGGGCTAACATCCCAGTCCCTTAGGTATATGCTATTCTGATAATCTTCCTCTAATTTTTACTACCACTTTTTTAAAAAAAAATCTTTCTTGCTTTCAAATTTAGCTATGTAAAGAAAAAAGTACCAAAACCAAACTACAATATATACATGTATGTTTTGGCTGTCATTTCTGTCTGTTGTGAGTTAAGTTCCTGTTTTCTGTCTTTGACAAATTTTTAATCTCTGACATTTTTTTCCTAACCAAGATGACATCTTGTCCTTCTCTTTGCCTCAGACCTTACTTCAACCATTTCTAATATTCTACCTGGTGAAGTTAGATGCAGTTCTTCACTGAGTACTTGCAATTTTTCAGCTTGCAACCTGGGAAGTGAGTAAAAAACCTCACTTCCTCAAGATTCCCCCAAATGTATCTGGGTTTTTCTTAAAAACCCCTTCCAGGGCAGCCGGTAGCATAGTGATCAAGTTCATGCTCTGCTTCAGTGGCCCAAGGTTCGCAGGCCTGGATCCTTGGCGAGGACCTAACACCGCTTATCAAGCCAGCTGTGGTGGCATCCCACATAAAATAGAGGAAGATTGGCACAGATGTTAGCTCAGGCCCATCTTTCTCACCAAAAAAAAAAAGTCATTCGCCTGGGAGTTTGGCCAATGCATACAGAGGCTTTGTGTTCAATTATTGGCTGATAGATCCTAGAATAGTAACTGATACCTCGTAAGCACTGCATAAATATTGTTAAATCAATAAATCAAAAAAATAAAATGGGGCAACCATATCTAATTCTAACATGTGTTTTTTTCTCAGTCCCCTCTTTGCCTTTAGGAAGGGATTCCCTCTTACACTTCCTGTTACTTGATTATGTTCCTCATTTCATACATCTCCTGAGTTCTCTCTACCCAAAACTTACAGTAAGACTTTATTTTACGTTAAGCCAGGCTTTCTTTTGACAGATAAAGGAGAGGTTTTGGAATATATAAAACACTTGACAATGCCTGATTTTCCAAACTGTCATCTGCAATTTAAATCTGTTCAGTCACTTCTTTGTTCTAGGTCGTTGATACTACTTGGCCCCTTGGGCAATAAACTTTCTTTCGTAGTCTCAATGCCAGAAGGACTTCTAGGATTGAGGAGGGAGGCATGATTTATTAGACAATAAAAAATCCACAGTTTAATATTTTCAAAATATTATACCTATTTAATAGGAAAATTACAAAATTAAGAAAATGTTCAAAGTTAATATACAGAGGGTCCCTATCCCACAAATATTGACAATCTTGAAGAAATTAAAAACTGTAAATTGGACTTTTTAATTTTGAGGATAGAGTCTACCTTGCACACTAAAAGAGGTATAGAAGACATGAAAACAAATCCTCCTGGGCTCAAATGGATAATTACATCTCTGTGGATTGTCCCACTGGCTATACTGGCTATACATATTCATTTCTGTTTCTTGTGTATGTTATTTCCTTTGATCATTCTTCACTCTTCAACTATTTTTCGAGAAACATCAAATTTTACCTCCTATACATGGCCATTCTTAACAACGTCCTCCTTCTAGTGAAATCTAGCCCATCTTCTCTCACTATTTTTTTCTTCCCTTAGTACTTCTCTCTGGGCAGTAATGACAATACTTTATGACTATTTGCTTTAATGTCTTTCTCCTCTTTTAGATTTGGGTTTCTTGACATTCTCTTTCATTGGAATTTTCTGCAAGGTCTGCAACATTGCAGTGCTTAATTATGTTTGAATGGATGAATCAAGATACATTTTAATGTTTTTCTCTTCTTTCCTCCTCCTGCAACATCTCCATAACCCTGAGTTGTTACTTGTCCTTTCTACTGTATTAATGAATACTAAAGTGAATGACCATAGAGTTTTCATCTACTTAAAGAAAATTCTAGCTTCTAGTGGATCTCCATTTGGGAGAATGAGTGGAACAGATTGCTGGTGAACTGATAGATTTTTCCATGGGTGGTCTCCAATGCCTCTCGCCCATGTCTTGCATTGCTCCTGAGCTCCCACATACAGACTCTTCTGACAGGCAGCAGGAATATAGAAAAATATTTTTTAAAACATGCAATTGTTCCCCACTAACCCACCCTCCTCTTTGTTGCAATACATTGCTTTCCTTAGGTCTGAATAAAAACAAAATTCATTCTTTTCCTGCTAGAGAGGGAGCATGTTTTGGAGATATATATCTCCAAAGAATATATAAACAATGAAGGACTGTCTGAACCATCCAAGTTCAAATTTTGGTAAATTCAAGTTTTAGGGCTGAATGTATTTTATCACGTTGCACTTTGAAAATCAGTAATCCATGCATGGCATCTGTATCCTTGAGTTACCCACGATTTTCTATTAAGCAAACCGTAGCATTCTTTAGACATTACAAATAAACATGGGTTATTGCATTTTAAATTTATGTTACTTTCAAACATTTTTCTGCCTTCGTCCTTGTGACATCAAATCTCTTTTCATTTTCAATTTGCCTCTTTCAAACTGGTGCCCCATAAATGTGCTGTCCAAAAGTGGAAAGTCTTTCTTTATTTCTGCCAAGCCTAATTTAGAGACCACTGACGGGTCCAACAAACATACGTGGGAGAATGAATATGGAGGGAATTGTTAAAGCAAAATGGCTTATGTCTGCAGCAGTTTGAGGAAAGGGTAAAAGCTCTTGAGAAATGAACTTTTTCTAAACCAAAAATAAAAATAAAAATGCTTAAAGTATGTAATTATCCTGAATGGTGAATCAGTTTGGGACAGTTATCTAAAATCTATAGGTTAATTGAAAAGCTATGTTTCTTTTTGAGTACGATATGACCTTGAGTTAATGAACCACAACATCCATGATATGGCATTTTGTACTGGAGGGTATATTTTAAGTGAAGCTTAAGCAAATAAGAACTCCCAATACTGCCCCAAGCAAAACTAAATTGTTATTAGGTTTTGCACAGCAGGAGGTAAACATTCTTGAAATAATTGGACATGATAGGGTATTATTCTTATTTTTTTTTAAGTCTCACACAAAACATATCTCATTTCTTCTAAATTGGTTCTGAAGATTTGAAAAATACCATGCTCAGATGTGTGGCATGGAACACAGCCATTTTCTTTATAAAGAATATTATTTATTCTTGTACTGTACTACTGATGTACAGGCTGAGGAAATTATACTAGATTTCTAAATTGATACTGGTAAAGAATTTACTCTTTTGAATTAATCCTGAATGCTAACTTAATCAGTAGATATTATTATGCATGTAAAAATAAAAAAATTTACATTAAAAAAATAAACTCCTAAACAAAAACACAATTTCCATGAAACTTCTTTCTAAATGTGAGGAGGGGGGTAAGGAGGTGGGGTCATGGCCAGGAGAGTAATGGAGAGTGTCTTCGATTAGATATGAATAAATTATCTTCATATACTGATTGCGTTCTAAAAAGACCTGGGTCTGTGAAATCCATCGTGTCCAACCTCTTACTCTACATATAAGAAACTGAGATCCAGGGAGTCAAAATAACTAGACTAAGTTTTTACTACCATTAGATAATCCCCTTTTGATATTTACAACCAAGTATTCATAAATACGTCAATTTTAACTTTTAGAAAAATTCACATAGAAAGCTTAATGAAATAAAAACTAATCAGTATTCAAGAGGGATATCATAAAAACAATCCTGAATCTTGCGTAATATAAGATATGGTTTTATTTTACATTGATCCATCTACACTGATACTTAGAGCAATACTTCTCCAGAACAAATTTCTTTTCACAGTAAGAGAAAGCAAAGATATAAGAACAGGTTGCATATAATCATTTTACCTACTTCTGAAACCTTGGGATCAGGTGACTAATAAGTTATCAAACTCAGAAACACTTATAACCTTCCAAGTAACCTCCCTTCTGTTTGACTATGATGCCTGTTGACATCAGTGTCTGTGTTAGAAGACAGTTGTAATGATCCAGCCCCTTGTGTTCTGACTGCAGAAAGACAGGCAAAGCAAGAAGAGGGGCAGTGCAGAGTTAAGGAAATGGAAGTGGCAGGAAACTAGCAGGATTGTAGAGACCCATCAGGGCAAAAGGACCCACTCAGGAAAGGAGTGGTGATAGGGATAAAATCCAAAGAAGGCCGTGGAGAATTTAGTTCAGTCTTAGACAGCTCAGTTGTCAGTATGGAGAACTGGGATATCCTGACTTGAGTATATTTGGAGATCACTTCAAAGGCTCATGATGGTGAAGAGTGGATCAGGATGATTAGAGAAAACCTGTAAAAACAAATAAACAAAATAAACAGACAAAAACAATGCTGGAGGGAAGGGCTACAGGATTCAGCCCTTGGGAAACAGAAATAACAGGAATAAAACAGGGAACCAGGCTAGTGGTGGTATTCTGAGGAAAGGGAAACACATATTCCATTAGTACAAAAACCACAGCCAAAAAGTGACCCAGGAGGATGCCTACCCTTTTCAAGAGCTATTCATTGTGTCTGTCCCCCCATTATATGAGATTCTTCTCTTCTGGGGCTTAGGAGACCTGAATACGCTTTTGAAACCCTGCTGGTTTTTAGGGAGACAGCTATTGCTCTATTATACTTCTGTGCTTCCCAGGAGAGATGTGGATGAAAGAAAGCTTTTTAGATTTACCCCTATTTGTTATTTCTCAGCTCTTAGTCTAATTGCTTGTCACATTAGGCTGATTCTACATCCACAATAATTTTTTCCATTTAAATCTTACTTCCATTTCTACTTTGATGTCTTAATTCTTTCTCTTTTCTTCCAAACTGATCTCCCTTCCTCTAGTATCATTCATTCTAATCCATTATGCATGGTAATACCAGAATTCTCTTCTAAAACTCTGATCTGAGAACCATTTCCCTGGTCAAACTCATTTGATGACTCTTCACTGCAGAGAAAATAAAGACAAGCCCTTCAATATGGAAATTTAGATATCCCAAGAAGTGGCTCTACTTACAGTTTACGATCGACTATGAATGTGCCATATTCTTAGATTATACTCTTCTTTCACTATCCTTCCATTGTTTTCTTATCTTGTCCATTCTCTTGAAAACCGTATTGAATTCTTGCCCATCTCCAATGAGCGCTCTCAGGTTCCCTGGTTACATTATTCTCTTCTCCTGCTCCCAGTGCACACTGCTTAGGTATCTATCAAACTGTGTATTATAACAACTTATTATATATTAATATCATCTCTCTTCCTTCTATATGAAGAACTACCTGGAAAAAGAAGCCTTTGATCATGATAAAAATGCTACTGATCTGATGGGATGGGTGGGAGACTTTGAAGGAGCATGAATGAAATAGTGAGGATAATATGATTTGGAGGAAGATATATGTATGACTTCTCAAATTGGGTCAAGATCAAGAGAATAGTTGTGTTCTATTTAATACTTATAAAAAAAAGCCTTTGATGAAGAAAAGGCTCTTCGTATACTGAATATGATAACCTGCTCTGTAGATATCAATCAGCTGCCTCTGTCTCTAAGTAGCTTATTGTTTTTCAAATGGGTTCCTGAGGAAAGTGATCCTAGTGGTAGAGATGGAGGCTATATGTATATTCTCAACAAATTGGACTCTCCTTTATAAAGATAGACTTGGCATCCATCGTGAATGAGTGACCAGTTTTCCACCTGTACAAACCAATCCTTGACCTTCAGTTTGGTTCCATAACTCAAAGGGACAAGTAAGTTATATGGTGTCCGATTGGCTACACTGAATTCATTACATTATCAAGATAAAAGTAGTAGGAGAGAATCTATTCTGAAATTGGATTTGATTTCCCTGTCCTTCGTGCCTCTGCCCATATCATAGGCTTAGCAGTTCTGTCTTTTATATAGCTTTGGGGAATATCTCACACTATTGTTACTAACTAAGGAACTCAATTCACATTGAAATTAAAAGATTTTCATAAGATCTACTTTTACCTACTTTCACTACTTTTATCTTAAACTCAGAAGCAATTCACTGTACAGAACAGTGAAGTGTCTGTTTGAGGCTAACATTCTAATTGGGAGAAAATAACTTTTGAGGTAAGCGTACTCTTATAAGATCCAATGCGTATTATGAAATAACAGTCAATACATATGATGCTGTTTCATTTAAACTTCATAGTCAAAATTCACTGCTCCATCCGGAAGCCAGAAGTAGAGACTGCGTGTGCGTGTATGTGTGTGTGTTGGGGGGACAAGTGGATATCACAGCTCTAATGGTCACACCTAATGTCTTAAAATGTTGGCATCTCATTGTCATGTGTCTGCTTTCTGCTAATTTGAAGGTTTCATTATAAATAATCATGGGTTCATGGAATTGGAATCCAAGAATGTCTTCCAATGATAATTAGCTTTTCATGCCACAGGAAAAACAGTAAAATAAATAAAGGAGAGAAGTTATCACATTGGTTGGGGTGATGGGTAGGATGATACCCAGTGTCACAAAATAGGAACAGCAAGAAGAAGGTTGAAATTGCATCAATGGAAAGAAGGAATGTGTTTTATGATCTCTTCAAGGGATGCAAGGACATCTATTTTGTTTTATGCTCGATTTCTCTTTTTCTTTTATGTTTTTAATTATGTATTTTGTATATGTATTTTCCCTAGGTGTAATTTACATACATAAAATTCATAGATTAAATTGCAGAATTAGAACAATTTTGACAACTGTGTACATCCGCATAACCACCATCCATATCAAGATATGGAATATTTCCATCTTACCAGAAGTTTCTTTTATGCCCCTTTTGAGTAAATCCCCCTAACTCCCACCCACTGCTAAACAATTACTATCTAATTTCTATCACTATGGAATACTTTTCAGTAATCTTCGACTTAGTGTAAATGGAATCATGCAACATGTATTCTTTTGTATTTTGCTTCTTTTGTTCAACATTAGGTAGTTAAGTCCATTCATTTATCAGAAAGTTTTGGTTTTTTTGCTTTTCTGAGTATTAATTCACTGTACAAATATGAAGTACAATTTGTTCTCCTGTTGATGGACATCTGCATTGTTTCCAGTTTTAGGCTTTTTTGAATAAAGCTTCTAAATACAACATATATTTTCTTTTCTCTTGGATGAATACATAGGAGTGGAACTGATATCACTACCTAACTCCTTTTTGTTTAAGTGGAAAAAGTTTATTTATTTATTTTTATTACAGTAACATTGGATTATACCATTATATAACTTTCAGGTATACATGATAATGCATTTGGAATTCTGTGCAGATTACATCATGCTCACCATGCAGACTAACTAGAATCCATCACCACACTTGTGTACTTATTCACCCTTTTCACACTCCTCCCTCCCTCTTCCCCTCTGGTAACCACCAATCCAATCTCTGTCTCTATGTGTTTGTTTGTCGTTGTTTTTATCTTCTGCTTATGAGTGAGATCATATGGTATTTGACTTTCTCCCTCAACTTATTTCACTTAGCATAATACCTTCAAGCTCTGTCCATGTGCTCAAAAATGGCCAGATTTCATCATTTCTTATGGCTGAGTAGTATTCCATTGTATATATATACCACAGCATCTTTATTCATTCATCCCTTGATGGGCACGTAGGCTGCTCCCAAGTCCCGGCAATTGTGAATAATGCTGCAATGAACATAGGGGTGCATGCGTCTTTATACATTAGGGTTTTCAAGTACTTTGGATAAATACCCAGCAGTGGAATAGCTGGGTCATATGGTAGATCTATTCCTAATTTTCTGAGGGTACTCCATACTACTTTCCATATTGACTGCACCAGTGTGCACTCCCACCAGAAGTGCACGAGGGTTCCCTTCTCTCCACATCGTCTCCAACACTTGTTGTTTCCTGTCTTGTTAATTATAGCCATTCTGACCAGAGGGAGGTGATATCTCATTGTAGTTTTGATTTGCATTTCCCTGATTGCTAATGATGTTAAATATCTTTTCAGGAGCCTGTTGGCCTTCTGCATAACTTCTTTGGAGAAATCCCTGTTCAGATTCTTGGCCCATTGTTGCTTTTTGTTGTTGTTGAGATGTATGAGTTCTTTGTATATTCTGGATATGAACCCCTTGTCTGATACATGGTTTGCAAATATCTTCTCCCAATTGTTAGGTTGTCTTTTCATTCTGTTGATGGTTTCCTTTGCTGTGCAGAAGCTATTTAGTTTGAGGTAGTCCCATTTGTTTATTTTTTCTTTTGTTTCCCTTGCCTGGTCAGACATGGTACTTGAAAATATGCTGCTAAGACCGATGTCAAAGAGCATAGTGCCTATATTTTCTTCTAGAAGTTTCATGGTTTCAGGTCTTACGTTCAAGTCTTTAATCCATTTTGCATTGATTTTTGTGCATGGTGTAAGGTAATGGCCTACTTTCATTCTTTTCCATGTTGCTGTCTAGCTTTCCCAGCACCATTTATTAAAGAGACTCTCCTTTCTCCATTGTATGCTCTTGGCTCCCTTGTCAAATATTAGCTGTCCGTATTTGTGTGGGTTTACTTCTGGGCTCTCGATTCTGTTCCATTGATCTGTGTGTCTGTTTTTGTGCCAGTACCATGCTGTTTTGGTTACTATGGCTTTGTAGTATATTTTGAAATGAGGAGTGCGATACCTCCAGCTTTGTTCTTTTTTCTCAGGATTCCTTTGGTTATTCAGGGTCTTTTGTTGTTCCCTATAAATTTTAGGATTCTTTGTGCTATTTCGAATGGTTGCTTTATATTGAACTATATTTTTGATGATTTTATTGACTGACTTACTGAAATGTCAAAATTCTAGACAAAGTGTTAGTTAGCCAAGTAGATTAATGTTCATTACAGAAATCATAAAAGTATCATAAAATGTTGGTAATGTTCAAGTGTTTTTCAAAAAGACTGAGTCTATCATGTTTTTTTGATTTTATAATTGGTTCTGTAATTACACATCCAAAATCCAAAAGACCAAAGACTAAATATATACAATTTCTAGCATTCAGTCAGAGATTTTTCTTTTCATGATTTCAGACATGCTTGATCTTATTTCCAGCTAATGTCAATCTTATTTTTTGTGACTCTGATCTCAACCCTGCCTCTTGCCAATGTACTTAGTGTACATATTTGGTATCTCTAGTATTTGAAGCTTGCTCTTTCTAGAGGGTTTCTGACATGACTTGAATCTTTGGATCAAGGCTGTATGCTATGGTGGGTAGATGTCAATCACAGACACTTCAGTATTTAGGAATCTCTGCTGGACCAGTACTTATATCCCCGGGGGGAAGTTGGGAGAGATTCAGATTTCATATGAGGCCATATAAAATTCATAGATGCAGAGTGAAGATAGATTCAGGGCTGTAAACCAAGGGTTAATATAAAGTGCCTTAATATATTGAAAATAATGACATTTAAGAAAAACCTTCTTTATTGAATGAGTGATTTTTGCTTAAAAATACCAATAACAATATTGTCATTGGGATCAATAGATGTATAATAGTAGGTGGGATTTATATAAAAGTAGGTGATTTTTCTGGAATGAATTAAATTGCTATGGTTTCTCTGTCAAAGCTTCCTTGAAGAGGTAAATCTTGACCAGTGTTTTAATGATGAAGATATGGGTCCAGGTAATCACAGAAGTTCCTTCTATGGAAAAAGTGTGGGCATGTGTGATCAAATTAAGTGTTGTATGTGTATTGGCCTCCATTTATTTCTTAAAGAGAGAAAGGCTGGACAAAGACTGGTAGATGGAAGGAAGAGCCAAGGCTGGAATGAATTTAGAAGTAGAAAGAAACGATGCATATAGTTTATTAATTTAATTCATATATCTTTATGAGTTTTTGCATTGCTTTATAATGCTGAAATGCCATGTGTACAACACTTGACATTCACTTTTATTTCTGTGTGAAATTATCATTTTGCCCTCTCCTTAAGGACTCAGAATGAAGAGATACATCAATAGCACTATGTTATACACTTTAAAAATTACTTTGTTCAAATGTGCTAAGCTACAAACAAAATTTTTTCTTCCGAGTAAATCCATCACTAAATAAAATTCAATTAAGTGATTCCTGGTCATCTTTGAGAGTTTTGTGTCAGAAGCTGTAATATGTTCTATCTATCATTTCTGTATTTAGAACATTTAAGGGCTCCTTAAAATGACATGGTTACCTAATATACACAGTTGGGCTTAAATGAGAAAATATTTCAAGATTAGATTCTATTTTTCTCCCAAAGGCAGAAAATTAGTAAATAGTTAAAAGATATATCCCCAAAACAACTAAATTTGTATTATGTCTTAAATGAAATAAAATGCTGGTTTTTATCCAACAAGTTTCTAATTTCTTTCAAGATTCACTACTCGGCTTGACATTCTACCTATAGATGCCAAAGACCGAGGAGAATATGTATGCTGCTTGATCTTTTATTTTCCTTTAAAAGTCTGTTCCAGATTTTTTTTGCCTTATTGTCAAAAGAAGACCAGAGGGGATTTATACTGTCTTTGTGGATAATGACATGTCTGATGTACCAAGCACTTTCTAACAATGTTTATGCAACATTTAAAAAAAAATTCAAATGTCATTTTTTGTTATAAGCATGGAGGTTATAATGCGTTCAGCATCTCCATCATAAGAAGTAAATAGATTGTTTAAAATACTAGAATAGTTTTCTTCAATGTGTGCAGGAATTTTAAAAGTGTAGGTGAACATCGTCCAAGGAAAATAAGATATTTACAAACAGGCAAATGAATATGATCTCTAACCTGTTTCTGACATACAATGACAAATCTCTTGAAACTAGAATCTGCCGACTCTTCAGAACTTGCCTATCTTCATTAAGGTGTCACAGGTCATTCTGCAGGACCTTTTTGTCTGAGTGCTCCCAAATCAAGCGATCTAGTGAAGGAATACAGGAATTCAACATTTAGGGAGTTCTTATGTTTTTACAAGTATATCATATCATAGATCTGACCCCAATTACCAACTGCAGTTCTTAAGAGAACATTTGAGCCCAATCAATTTTGAAAGACTCATTGCCGCTGTTGCTGATGAAGGGCAGACTTATCTATAAACACTTTCCTGAAAGACTTGAAATCCAAGCAAAGAAAGAATTACAATTTTTCCTAGGCCCAGAAATAATAACAGATGTTGAATTTGCACCGAAAATTAGACTATTTCATCTCTTTGATCTGTTAGTGATTCAAAGCAAATTGTTAGACGAAAAAAAATAGAACTAGTATTTCCTTTGGAAAATACAGGAGGTATTTAATGGTTATCTATATATGTATGGCAAAAAGCTTACATCTATATGAATAGATCCACACTAAAACATTTTCTTAAATCAAATGGCTACCTTGTCAACATTTTATGTCCTCAACATTTTGTCATTTCATAAGTACAAATGAGCTCTCTTAATCTACTTCCACTTAACTGACTTCCAAGATTAATCAATATGGTTCATACTGTCTGATGACTTTTATGCAGGGACACTCAGGGTGAGTGAGCTAACTTCTAGAGCACAGCCCTCACTTTTTCCCTTAACAGTTATGTTGTCTCAAGGGGGGATCATTCTTAGTATTATGCTTATCAGGGGGGCATTGTGCTTATTTTAAAACTTGATTGTGCCAGTTATAATTGTTATTATAACAAGTTATTATAATTAACCAAATATTACATAATGGCAAAGTAGCAGTATGAGAAGAAAGAAAACTGTCACTTTTACAAAAACCAAATTAAATGCTTTGGAAAAACCTGTCCATTGTTTGCTGTCAGAGAGATGTCCATGAGACAAATGTAAAGGATTAGGAGATATGTCTTAAAAGTCTAGGATGGTTTGTGCATATTACTTTGTGAATCTTTAAGGGCTTACTTCAAGTAAAACTAGCCATTGGAGACTATGAATGATAACAGTGGCTGATGACTGAAATATTACATGTTACTTTAATCAACAAACATAAATTTTTGATTAATTGTTAGCTGGTCTTGATCTCATTAGATAAGAGGGGGCCTCTATAGTATATCAAATTCTTTTTTAATCAAAGAAATGAGATAGCAATGTAAGAGACTCCAGCTGTTTTTAATTTATATAAGAACACTCAAAATAGACCAATGTAAAACAATTCTTTCTTCCTTCCTTCTTTTCTTTTTCTTTCTTTCCCTTCCATCCTTCCTTACTTTCTTTTTCTTTCTTTTCCCTCCTTCCTTCCTTCTTTCCTTCCTTCCTTCCTTTCTTTCTTTCTTTGTCTTCCATTCTTCATAATCCCATTCTCTATTCAATTTCTCAAAATTCTAGTTTAGAGCATTCCTATTTGCATCATGTGTTTAGATGTTATATAAAGCTAAATTGTTATTCAAGACATGGAATTCCCCAATGTCTGCCATTATTTTTATTTTTTTAGGTGAAGAAGATTGACCCTGAGCTAATATCTATTGCCAATCTTACTCTATTTTATGTGGGATGCCACCACAGCGTGGCTTGAAGAGTGGCGTATAGGTCTGTGGCTGGGATCCAAATCCATGAACCCTGGGCTGCCGAAGTGGAATGAGCCAACTTAACCAATACACCACTGGGCCGGCCCATCTGCCATATTTTAAGAATAGCCATTGGCATATACAAATATTCCTGTTAGAATTTAAATATAATGGAGGAAATATATAATAATGTTTATATTGACTTATTTGAAAAAAAGTTAAAAGATTTTCATTCTAGAACATAAAGAGGTTGAATTATTGGAAAAATGACTGAGAATAATAGATAGAAAATAAGACTATCTTATATATTAGATAATTGCTATTCCTGTTTCTTTGCTAAAACATTTGTGAGATACAAATCAGGTAGCTCCATGACGAAAAGGTCAAATAAATGGGAAAACTCTGGGATCAGAAACAATGGTATATTTTAATTTTTCTCATTTTTTTTTACAAACATTTAATTATTTATTTGTCTCATAGGTATAATGATTTTTTCTCTTTTGAAATTAGTCATTTATAGCTTTTCACCACTTGGGCAGAGTATTTCTACACTCCTTAATCATGATTGTTTTAAGATTTGGGTTTTGGCTTTACTGCTTTAACTATGTTGTTTGGTGTGTTATGAAACAGGAAATAACTGATAAAGCTGATTAATTAGAGCATTCATTTAAAGTGAAATTCTGTCACCAAAGTACGTAAGGTATATTTTGTAAATTCCAAGTTTAGTTATTATGTTCAACACTGCCACAATATACTATCTTTCAGGGGATTAGGAAAATAGGATCCTTTGTTAGAAGTTTTTCAAAACCTTGAATTTTACACCTCTTACAACATTTCCACATGAGGACAATCCTTCCACTTTATAGTGTTAATAAATATACTATGAGGAAAAAGTGATAGAGTTCAGTCATGCTTTCAAGAAAAACCTGTTTGTATCTTTGGATAAAATTTAACCTTTATCAAACATGATTTGTACTATAAAATTTGAAGAGACAAAATTGAGATAAACAAAAAATATACATTTAAAACATTCTGTTAAAAATAAATAATGTAGAAGCAATAAAGGAAGTATAATTGTAGCACTAAATTACACTTGTAATGTTAAGAAATAAGAGGTGCAGAGGGTAACATAAATGTACAGATGATGCATTTAGAAAATACTGCCCTGAGAAAGTTCAGAGATCAATTACAGGCATTTAGTCAATTATGAGACAATTGCTTGACATGTGCAGTTTTGCATTGCCCATTCAAAGTAAGAGAACAATAGAATTTTAGATTTGGACGAGGACTTAGAGATTTACAAAGGGAATATTTTCCACCCAATATAGGAATTGCCCGATGTGGAAATAAACTCAATAATATACTTAAGTGATAACATCTTCATTTCTGTTTGAAGATTTCAGTGACAGAAAGATTCCTACCTCAAAGAAAATTCATTCATGTCTCATTATCTCTAATTTTATAACATTCTTCCTTACTTCAGTGAAAATTTCTTGTAGTATGGGGCAGCATGAACAACCAGCAGGGTTGCATGTCAGATTCCAGGAGCATGACTTTGACAAGTCTTCATTCCTTCCCTGGTGAGATCAGGGGCTGGGATATAATAACAATTAGTTCTATCCTGCCAGCTCAGTGGGGACAACAGATACCATCCTTTGCTTGGAGGGATGGGAGTTGGGCTTCAGGTCCAAGGTTACAGTAGGCTTTGACACATCAGTGTTCTTCACCAGGAGGTTGGGAGTACTTGACTAAGAGGGATGATTATCTTAAGTACTGGAAACATAACCATTTCCCACATAGCTTTGCAGACCAGTTTTTTTTTTTTTTTTTTTTCCTCCTGAGGGCAGCCTACATGGAATCAGGCTTGGAAAAGTAAACCTTCTTTATTAAAATATCTTCAAGTGTTTGAGGGCAACTTGCATTTTCCTCCAAGGCATCCTTTAGGCTAAATATTCAGATCATCAGCTCGAGTTTGAATGCTTTAAGTGCAAGAATCCCGTTTTAATCCCCTTTATCAAGTGTACTTCTGTTTTATAGTGTGCACTTAAACATTCATTAAATGCGTGGATAAGTAAAGCTTAATCCAGGATATCGTTTCAGCGTGCTTTCCATAATACTGGAGTTTATGAAGACTCCTCCTAAAGTTGATGCCCAGACTCAGGGACCATACTCCAGATCTGTGTGTTTAACTTTCCTTGATAAAGCCATATGTAAATTAGTATAGTCCAAAAGTAGATTTTCTTTTTTAGCAACAGGGTAACACAATTGGCTCATACCGAATTTGTGGTCATATGAAATCTTGGAGCTTTACACAAACTCTTGTCCTTCCAGAAGACCAACCCGTATATTACGTTCAGAAGAAAAATGGTCTCATCTTTGAGTGGTTACATCCTGTACTTACAAAATTGTCTTTTGAACTTAAACTCAAGGCCACATGTTTTCACTATTCAATTTCATTTTACTGCTTTCAGTTCATTTCATTCTACCAAGTTCATTTTGCTTTCTGAATGTACACCAAACACATTGCATTCTGTAGATCTGAGAAGCATGTCTTTTTCATATTATTAACCAAATTCAGCCATTTAGGATAGAGTGAGACAAGCTACAATCAACTAGGTTTTACATGGATGCACTCATTACAATTAATTTGATGTGTTTTTTTCAGCGGCTATGAATTAGGGCAATCCATGCAAAAACAAGAAAGCTATGAAAAATGTGGCAGCTATTGTATTCCCTTGATCTTGCAATTGAGTACTGTATCATCTGTATAAAATGAAGGATTAAGCATAGGTTTGCAACTTTGATTCACATTTCCACTCCACTATTCTGTAGCTGTACATGTTCAGCATCAGCTTCTCTGACTTTCAATTTTCCTTATCTGCCAAAAAAATTGTAAGTATGAGCATTAAGCGAGATAGTGTATTCATTGTGCCAAGGACAGCTTGGGGCTTGCAGTTGGGAAGAATTAAATGTTGAAATCCTCCATGGTGAAGAAAGGACATGAGAACGTTTTGAACTGTGAACATCATAAACCTTCTTGTTATTTGTTTGTCACTTCATCTTTTTTACTTTATTTGATCTCAATACATCTGAAGTTTATAGTTTTTTGGATTCTATGTTTTAGCTTTTAAATATTGGGATATTTGTGTATCTCTAGTCTTTAGAGTCTGTGTTTGTCTGGAGCATCTGAGAAGAAGATGCCAAGATGCGATTATACGTGCAAGGATATTATTAGAGGGCCGCCTGTGTGAGAGAAAATGGACAGGGAGTGGAGAATGTCTGGGATAGCTTTAAGACCACAATGGTAGTCTGATTCTGAGTGAAGGAGAAAGGGAGAAAGTTTGCATGGAAGCCTCCTAAAACAGCCATGTGGTCTAGGGAAGGTTCAGTAAGACCGTCAAGGAGTCATCCAGCCAAAGACCTCAGGGAAGTTTGTGTTTCCCAGGGGCAGCCCTGTCTTTGCATGCTTTGTATGTCAATGACTGGGAGCACCCAGTGAGTGGGAAGCATGGCCTTAAAGCAAAGGCCAAGGTGGAGTTCTGAGCAGTGCAGCTGCAGTCTTAATCAATCAAGCTTCCTGTAGTTGGAGGTGTGTGAGCCAGGGCCTCTTTGAAGAGCTTGGGCCTTTATTAAAGGAAAGTGGAAATAACATATAGACCATTGTCAACCAAACTCTACTCAGGATTTTTCTAATGACATTAGAAACACAACATTTTCTTGTTATGAGAACTTGTTATAAATGAGCATCTTTGAATGCAAAGATAATAATTAATATTGTGTTAATAATGCCATGTAATATAATTAGGCAAAAACACTGTTAAAAGAAATAAGAAGAGGAGAAGAGGGGAGAAAGGCAGGGGAAGGCAAAAGAGGAGAAGGAGAACACCCCCACGACTAACACTGATGCAAATACGAGCAAAACCCTGTGAAACCCATGGCGCTTTCTCACTGAAATGGGCCATAGAAATTACCCAATGCAAACTAGTCATCTTAAAAATTAGATAAGACCAGAGATATAAATAATTTGGTGAAGATTGCACTGATCCTTGACACTGTTCTTTCCATATATCACTTCACTAACATACTTACCAAATGGAAAATTATAGAATGATCTAAAACATAGCAGGCAAATGACCTGGAAATGGAGGAGTGAATCTTACCCCCACCACCTGGTCACACAAAGAAAATTTGTTGAAGGCCATACATAATATCCGTATTCTAGAAGAGCAGACATTGTTGCTGTTTACTCTCAGGTGAAGCAGAATCTCAACTATAGATCATCAAAGATTGACAAGCAGTGTTCTGGGATAAACATGAGGCATGATATGAAAAGCAGAACTCTTTAATTTCCAAAAGACTTCACTGCTAAAGCAAAGACATTGCATTGAGAATACAAATGCAGTTCTACAAACAGGCCAAATAAAAGGAGGAACTACACAGTTGACATGGGACTCCAGGAGAACTAGTCCCCTTCCTGATATATATACAGAAGGACTATTTATGTACTTGCTTTAGAGAAGGTAAGGTTAATTTGTACACCAGGGCCAGTTTTGGAATGCGCAAGACTTCACAAAGGTCCATTTTCAAACTCTGAATATTTTTTATCCAAATATGCTTCCAAGGAAAGAATTTGTCATTACTCCTAGGGTCCTTTTTATTGTTTAGACACGCGATAAGCAAAATAATCACTAAAAAATACTAATATATACTTTGGAAATGCACCAAATATAATATGAGCCATCTTTAAAAATTTTTTTTAAAATAGTGAATAATGAAAATCATTTAGACATGTCCATGCAAATAATCCATAATCAATCTATAAGTTAAAATTGAGATGAGTTTATTATGAGTCAATTCTGAGGACTGGCATGGGGCCTTCCTTCCCCAAGGAAGAAAGGGCACCAAAGCATGGGGTGTACAGAATGGTTATATACCATCTGAGAACAAAGAGCATGCATCACATATGACAGGAATGTCCCTTTTCCAATAGTCATGAGATTGCTTTTCTGGCACAACAGATCAGTGGTCAGCAGGTTGGTGGTCACAAGGTGAGTACAGCAGGTCAGTAATTTATCCTTATTTCCCAGGAAGAGATGCTTATCCTTAAAAAAATGCCAATACGAGGGGAAGTTACATCCCTATCTTTAAGGGCATCATTCTTGTCTTTGGGACATAGTAAATATTTAAAGCAGATGTATAATGCATGCTCAGCAGGCCATGTCAGGCCCTTCTTTAAGAACAAGGTCAGGCTGAATTAGTTTTAACACAAATTGCTTCTTCGTATACTCCAATATATCCTATTACCTTTTATTTATTTATCAGACACTTAAAGATTGGGGGTTTTGTTCATTTGTTTTTCTTTACAAAATAACCATATCTCTAGTTCTATAGTTTTAAACTTTTAATGTCTGCAAATAGAGATTTTACTTTTTTTTCAATTCCTGAGAATAAGAATAGGTAAATTATACCAATTATAATTAAGGAAAATAAGTATAATATAAATATGATATTATTACACAAAATATATAAATGGGAAGAATGAAATAAAAACAGAGAAGGATCGAACCACAAATTGTTCCTGACAAGTTGTTCTAGATTAGTGCTGTAGGGATCATACTCCCCCAACCCCCTACTCACATTTTAACCTCTCTCCAACCTGCCATTTCTATGTCCCGCTGAAAGTCATTTCAATTTTCAGAGATTTATGCACTGAGGTTCTTGACAGCGGGAGATAAATCCTGTAACTGTATTAATCCCTACTGAATTGTTGAGATTATGGCCCCTTGACCTTTAATGTAAAAACTAAGCAACAAAAATATTTTTAGTAAATATAGCCAGAGAATTATTTCAATGAAAATGTTAACAGCGGTTTGGTTTTGATTGTAAAAAATTTACAAATACAAGAGCACAACAGCCTACATAAACTGATATTCAGTTACTGTTCAATTACAAAACCAGAAGGTATTATGAGGTTTGATACAAATTGGGAGGGAAGGAGGCTTAAGTCGTTTTCATGTTTTCCAATGAGAATTTTAACTTCAACCTAAACATTCCATTACAATTTTAGGCATTGAATTCTATAATGTTCACTTATCACTAACACTAACAAGGAAACAGGAATGCGTTCTCATATTATGTACTGAAAGATTCTTATTTGAACTAGAAAGGAAGGGAAGGGCTGTCAACAAATCCAGCTTTGAGGAATATCAGCTATTAAGAACAAGAAATTTTCATCATTGACTCTTAGTGTTTAACACCTTCAATTCTTAATTTCATCATGCAGCCTTACAGAAATTTAGTAACTTGCCTAAAGCCATGTGTTTAATCTATGGAAGGACAAAGAACCTACACATTCTTGATTTTTACTTCACAACCCAGAATAATAGGCCACCCAGTCTCTGAAAATTTAGAAACATTACGAGAAGCAAAATATCAGAAAGCAAAAGAAAATAATAAACAAAATCAGTATAGGTTCATAAAGGAAGTAGTCTTCAGTTTCCAAATGCCATTATTTATTTATAACTAAATTTCCTTTTAGTTAACCTTGTGGTGTCTTTGCTTCTAGAATCTGAAACCTGAAAGTAACCATGGAGGTCACTTAATCTATTCCCCATACCCATAAGCTGGCACTTAACCATTCCTATTTGATTGATGTCTGCACTTTGAGTGACCGCCAAAGAAGGAGATTCCTAACCTCTCCTTTGGGTTCAGACCTGTCTTGTATACAGGGAGTTCTTATCTATAACCTATATTGTTCCTAAGTCTTCAGAATTAGAGGAGAATTGGCCATGATCCAACTCTTTTCACAATGGCATGACTATTTTCAAAGTGAATCTCCATCTTTGCTCTTTCATATTTTAAGAAATCTGTCACTGCTCTTCAGTACTAGACTTTCCACTTGTCACTCCAGTTTCCATTTGAATTTTTAAGATTGACATTGATGAGTTTCATTGCATGCTGATGACTTTCATTGTATACTGTCTTTTTCTAGCCTTTCCTTAGCATCGTGGCATGAAATTAAAATATTACTTAGTAGGACTGAGTTACAGATCTGGGCACTGATGGGTGTTGCCACTCCTACCTGCCAGGCACTAACTATCTGAAATGTTTGCACGTCACTGCCTTGGAAATTAGACACCTGCAACTGACCTATTATCAGATTAATGTCTGTGAGATAGATACAGACAGGAGGACAGATAAAAAGTTTTGTGCTTTCTGCTTTAAGAAATCAACATCTTATCTTTGTGTTTACACCTGTAAAAATGCCAAGAGAGTTTTATTCTTTTCCTTATCTAGCAAACTAAAACATTAGGGCCTACAAAAATTTTCCCCAGGGCAGAAAGGCTGGCTCACTTTCTTATAATTTCCTTCAGTGGGAAGAAGCCAGAATACGTGTTAGTTTGGTTCAGTTTGTTGGATTTGCTACAGGAAAAATCAGACCACACTACAAAGATTTATCAGATAATTATGTTTTGTTTAACCACAAACTAACAACTGAGGACTTAGAAAGGATTTAAGTCATTTAAGGAGAAAAAGAAAAAAAGCTCCTGAAATTCTGAATCTATTCATTTTCTTTAAAATTATATTTACATTTCCAACTAAATAAGTAATTATCTTCTCCATTCCTGGATCTGCAAGGCTCAGTGGAATGTGCAATGGGCCAAGGAAGAAGTATTACTTCAAGGAAGGGGATATAATTACAGTTCTGCCGCAGATTTACTCAGACAAATAATTTACATTTGATTTGCCTCTGTTTATTTAGATGTAAATTGTCATTAGCTGGTGTCCTTACCTGATAGTTAGACATAACTTTTTCTATAAATGGTGAAAACTTATTTACCAAAAATAATGAAGACAAATATTTTCATCCACTAATACTTATTATTTTTTTTGAAAATAACACGTTCTGCCCAAAGAACATTATTTGGACAAAATAGAGTTAACTCTAGTATAATTAAGCATTTTCTTATTGAGAAATGTATCATTTGGTTTCATATATATATTCAAGTTTCTATCACACCTTATGTTAATGTATTTAACCACATATTATAGGAATATTTTGTTTGTTGTCATTTGTTTGTTAATTAATTTTGGATGAGGCTGATTGAAAGTATATATAGATATGTGTGTGTATATCCATCTATCTACCCAGCTATCCATCCATCCACCCATCTATCTATTTCCAGTTCCTTGAACAATTTCTTAGACTTAGGGAAATATTCTTAAAAATGTTTGCTGTGTGTATGATTTCAGAACAAAAAGAATTCTGTAGATAGGATAATATATAACACTAACCTAATACACAAGGATAATATTTTCCGTTTAAGTCTTAATGATTCATCTTTACATGAGACCTGTACTTAGCATTATATAATTTTCTTTATGTAGTCACTTTTTTGTAAAAAAAAGTTTACAGTTTTGATGAGAGAATATTTTTTACATTATTAGATTAGTACTTCCATTTATATTAGGGAGTAAATGTTTCTTACCTTATTACTTTCTTCCAGTTTTTGTCTTGTGATTAGACTTGGAAAACATCACAAAGCCAAGTCGGTGGTTGTGTATACTACTTTGATCATGCCAGTAATTGATGCATGCTTTTGTTGGCAAGATTTGGGGGCATTCATCCTCACTTTTGGGAAAAATAAAAATATATATTTCTCTCAAATCATTATTTATCAAAGCCTTCTCTCTAAAACTAACTCGATATCAGCCTCTGTGAACTATGCAAATGGACCTACTCTAAATTACCCAGAAGGATATTGAAAGTAATGATGCTGTAAATATGATTTGTAGATTAGTGAATGTAGTGTTCTGAATTAAAATATAAAACAAATATTAAAGTAAGATTTGAATTGTCAAACATTATACTTAATTTAGACTCTTTACTCTAATAAGACTGTTTTTACAAAGTATATCCCCAAATTAAGAAGTCTCTCCTCGGGGCCAGCCCTGTGGCCGAGTGGTTAAGTTTGCTCGCTCTGCTTCAGCCACCCAGGGTTTCGCGGGTTCAGATCCTGGGTGTGGACATGGCACTGCTCATCAAACCATGCTGAGGTGACACCCCAGATAGCACAACCAAAAGGACCTATAACTGGAGTATACAACTATGTACTGGGGGGCTTTGGGGAGGAGAAGAGGAAGAAGGAAAACAGAGAAGATTGGCAACAGATGTTAGCTCAGGTGTCAATCTTGAAAAAAAAAAAAGTCTTTCCTTAAGGAAAATTTAGCATCTTGAAACAAGTAACAATTTCTAGTATTTATTCTCTGTATCTATTTTTGGATTAGATAGCTGTTTGTTGCTGATGTGAAAGAAGAAGGAGATGAATGGCCTTCTTGTAAGGAAGAAAAATAACTGGAACCAAAGAGTAGACTCCACACATCATTAAAGCCTTGCTCTATGTGAAAGGCAGATTTCTTCAAATGTCTTGAAAACATTAGAGTGAGGCTGGTTCTCCCTGGACTCTGCTCTTGACTTACTGGTTACTGGCTCATGGTCACGTCTCTTTTTCTGATTTCCTGATGGACTTTCTGTTCTACATTGCTACATAAACCACTAGTCTGCACCCTCAATCACATTTGGAAATGTTTCCCGAGATGTGGTTTTTGCAGTTAGCATTCGCCTTGCCTCTGGCAGGCAGTTCAATCCCAGCTAATCGTACCTCTTTCTTTTTTCCTTTTTGGTGCTGGAATACATTTCTTGGATTCAGCTCTCCCCTTTGCTCCTGGTTTGTTTGAATTTAAATATAGTTGGCATTTATCAAGGAGGAAGTCCTAAACAAAACTTTGCTTACATTTCCAAAGTCATTTTAAAGATCTTCTCTTATTTTTTATTTTTAAAAAAATTTTATTTATTTATTTATTTTTTGAGGAAGATTAGCCCTGAGCTAACATCTGCTGCCAATCCTCCTCTTTTTGCTGAGGAAGACTGGCCTTGAGGTAATATCCATGCCCATCTTCCTCTACTTTATACGTGGGATGCCTGCCAAAGCATGGCTTGCCAAGTGGTGCCATGTCCACACCAGGGATCCGAACTGGCTAACTCTGGGCCGCCAAAGTGGAATGTGCGAGCTTAACCACTGTGCCACCAGGCTGGCCCAAGATCTTCTCTTATTTTGACCTAACTATAATACAGATGAAAATAGGTTATGCATGACACTTTGGTTAGATAATTTTTTCATCATTCATTGCTACTGTAAAATTTTTTTCTTCTTTAGAAAGTATAAGAGATTAAAACTTTGCTTGCCATTCCTCTTTATTATGGTATCGTTTTTATAAAAAAGTGTTTTATATTAAAACTAACAATATTGTCATCTTTTGCCAACATTTCTATAAAGAAGAAAGTAAAAAACACATAGAGAAAATCTATTTGTCAGGCAGAGTACTGAATCCTTGATAGAGGTGAATTTCACCAAGTGCTAGACGTTATTAAAGGATTATATCAGCAAAAAAGGGGAATAAAAAAATCAACTCCTGCCCTGATGGAGTATATTCTTCCAAATCCTTCTCTGATACAGTTTATATTCTACCCAGAGTTGGGATGAGTGAGATGAATATAAAATAACATACATAATAAAATTATTTGATATTTTTGGAGATAATAAATACATGGAAAAAAATTGAGCAGCCTTGAGGAATCCTGATGGAGACATGAGTGGCAACTTTAATCAATGTGGCCATGGGGGCTTCATTGAGCAGTGACGTGTGATCAGAGGGAAGAACAATGATGAAGGCCTGAATGTGGGAGCACACTTGGTATGTTTGAGAACCATCAACAAGGCGAGTGTGGCTGGAGCGGAGTGAAGTGAACGAAGGGAAGGAGTAGAGGATGGGCCCGCTACTCCTAGAAGGCCAGACCTTGTAGGGCCCTAGAAGCCTATGTGGGGATGTTAGCTGTAGTTCTAAATAAGATGGGGTAATATTGTAGGGATTTTAGGAGTAGAATAAAATAATGCAACATATGATCTGGATCAATTACTCTGACTTCTTTGTTGAGAAGACTCTAAGGTGCCAATAAGTGAGTAAAGAACACTTAAGATAATGGTAGCTCAGATAAGCAAGGTGGGCATACATGGTTGAGTTCTGGTGAATTCTGGATATATTTTGAAAGTAAAGCCAAGAATATTTTCTGATGGATTGGGTATTAGTATAGAAGAAAAAGGGTAATCAAATATGCTAAGCTGCAAGACTACCTAAAATTACCAAAGATTGATTGTAGATTGAGAAGAGGACCAAGACTGAACTCTGGAATATTTATTATTAAAGGAGCTGGGAAAAGGGGAGAACAGCGTAGAAGACTCAAGTAAATAAGAGGACAACAAAGAGAACGTGGTGACCTGGTTGGAAATCAAGACAGGAAAAGAAGTATCAAAATGGCAATAATTATCAACTGTTTTAAAAGCAACCAGGGTTCAATCAGGGAATTAGAACCACTATGAGTATTGTCGAATAAGGAATTTGTTGCTTATGCAATTGCAGGGGGGAGCTAAGGAAGTAAGATCCCATAAAGGGGATTTAAGTGGTCAGGGAAAAGCTATTTTCCAGCCCTCCTGAAACACTATATGGATGGAAAACTTGGAGCTTTCAGGGATATATCTAGGAAGGCAGATAATTCTAACTGGAAGAGACAGTTGGCAGAGAAGACTGTGGAAGGCTATTGCCTCTGCATTTGGTGGTGGGCTTGGCATGTTATTGGTTTGCAGAGCTGGTAGTTGGGAAGAAAAGCTGCAAGCAGGGAGGGAGAGAGAAAAGACAAGCTGAAACCCACTAACACCTTGTGTCTATTTCTTAGCACATTTAACCATTACAAACTTCAGGAAGTAAGCAATGATTCTTCCATTCTGCCTTCCAAATCTCAGGAACATTTCCCTTTTGGCCAACTCCAACTTAGGACTATAAAGAGAAAGAGATTCCAGAAAATGTAGTGATTACTTAGTCATGTTGACATAGTACAAAACTACCACTGTCCACCACTTTTCAACTTGATAACCATATATACCAATTTAAATCATATTTAATTTTCATATAAAGACATCAGCAAAATCTTGTATCAGTGTAACCTGATGCAACTATCCCTCATGCATCTGAAAACACATGAACCCACTCTCTAAAAGAGGATACAAAGTCCACATAGCACAATATCTATTTTTGGGTAATGTTCAGTCATTTTCTCCCTGATCCACATTCTCTACTTGATAGTCTATAATTTATATACTGAGATATAAGTTTAACCATTATACTAATATATCACATATCTTAAATATTAAGAGAATGGGAGATGGGGGAAAAGAAATAAAATGAAATGAGTAATACACAAATATATTCATATCAATGTAAGGAAGAAATACTCGTAGCTACGTCAGTCCTCATTTCTTTATGTGGTCTCATGGTCGTAGCTATGATATATATTTTCCTTCTTCTCCTACCATCCATATTCCTACTGTCCTCAGTAAGAACTTTGACTGGATTTATCTCCTTGCATGATGGAGTGACCTAAGCCTTTATTCCTGAAGAGTCTGTCCATTAACAATCTTGCCTGTATTGGGCTATTGTATTTTTTTTTCATTAAGTTTTACCACAGAATGTGGGAGAACTAAGAAGTATCTCAGAGGATCTGCAGCATTCCAGCTACACTCCTTCTTACCTCCTCATATAAACCCAATTTCTCTTTAATAGTCAGAATCAATTCTCCAATCTATAGAGGAGCCCCCTTCTTTTCCTGTTGGTACACTAGAATGAGAAACCCAGGGTTGCCAGGTGCTCAATTTCCAGTGTTTTGTAACCACTGCTATGCCTCCAGGTGGTAACATTCCGCCCATGGGAACTAACACCTGTAGTCCAGCAGAGCCCAATGTTGTAGGGAGGGGAAGCAAAAATTTTGTAGTGGATAATAAGGGGTAAAAGTACAAGGATATGCTCTCTTTTCCGCTCCTTGATTCCCAGACCCATGAATTCTGGATAGGGGAGAAACAGCACCACACATTGATTACTGATTCAGAGAATATACCATGTTCTAGAGAACATTACTCCATTTTGCAGTGGCCACGTATTGTCACCCAGTAGCCTCCATTTCTACGTCTTCAAAAGGCCATCCTGCTTCAGGCAAATTTGGCAAAATCTTTCCATTCTCTTGGTGTCTGTGGTGACTTCTCACAATTCACATTTAGAACCTGACACAATGGGGCTTTTGGAACTTGAATCTGTTATAGGTCGAGGAGCAAAGAGAAGGGATGGGGACAGTCCTCAGGAGGATCAGCTTTCCTCTGAAAGAAAAGTATCTCAAGGATGGCCATTACAGATTCTTCAGCCAAGGAGAGGATGGTTTAGTTTTACTGGCAAAGGAAGCTCAGAGAATTTTGGGGGTTTAAGCTGTTTGGCTTTGTTTAAATCTGCACACATGTTATCATCCCAAATTTTAGGATCCCACTGCTTCCCAATAAATGACTTAACTTTCAGATAAAAGACAGTGTAAGATTGAGAATTCAATTTACATTGTAACTTCAATACCCATAGAATTAGACTTTAGGTTTGGTTTTTAGAAATTTCAACTTTGTGGCTATAGGAGATAAGGTTTTCTTTCTTTTTATTTTTCTTTCTTTTTTCTTTTTTTTTTTTGGTGAGGGAGATTGGCCCTGAGCTAAAATCTGTTGTCAATCTTCTTCCTTTTGCTTGAGGAAGATTGGCCCTGAGCCATCATCTATACCAATCTTTCCTCTGTTTTGTGTGTGGGTCACCTCCACAGCATGGCTTGATGAGTGGTGTAGGTCTGTGCCTGGGATCTAAACCTACGAACCCAGCTCTCCAAAGAGGATCACGCCAAACTTAACCACTATGCCAGCAGGCTGGCCCCAAGGTTTTCTTTTAAGGAAGTCTTAGAATCTTTCTATTTCCTTGCTCATACCTTTACCCAGGAATTTAAAGTCCTGAATTTATAATTTTCTTTCTCAAAGTTCTCCAGTATACTTAGAAGCAAGCAATCAACCAAGCACACTATTTTCTCTAAATGTTCTATGTCAGCAACTTCTTGTCACCCAAAGGCTTGATTCTGAAGATGCTTGATAACAGGTGTTTATAGTGATAATTAAAGTAGTTGTTTGGCATTGCATGCTGTGGACTACACCATTGTTTCCCTTGCCACTGTCAAAAGGGTCATTTGTATCTTTATGTCTAATCAGATCACATAACTAATTCCACACTTCTATCCTCAAGGTTATATTGACTAATAGACTGGTTGCCACAAAATAATTACTATTTCCAAATATATTTTGGTAGAGGATTTCAGATATGGACAATGCTTACCACTTTTCAAATGATTCACCTAGGCCTTACATCAAATTTTCCTTAAGGCAAAGAAACTGAGCTATTATATGTATGTGTTTATACATATATATTATATTTTATAAATATATAAACATATATTTACGTTTTGAATTTTGGAACTAGACCACGTTTATATGCTCAATTTTAGTTTTATGATTGTAAGACAAATGGAGATATAATATGTAAACAATTTCAATTTTAATAGAATTTTATTTAAAAACATTAAAAAATTGTATAAAATATACACAACATCACAATATAGCAAGAAGAAAATAAAATAGGTAATCTACTCACCCAGTTAGCATTTTTGCATATTTTCTTTCAATAATTTTGATGTATTATACATATTTCTTTATTCCTTTATATTACTTGAACAGCACTATTTATACAGTTTTGGCATTCTGTTTTGTAGTTTCTGTCATGAGCATTACCCCATATCACTAACAGGACTTTTTTTAATATAGCTTCATACTGTTGCATCAAATAGATGTACCATAATTTATTTAACCATTTGCCTACTGTTAGTTAATTCTACAACACAAAAGCCAGTACTCTTTTGATTGCAACCATGAGAAAGCAATTAAAACTAGCTTAAGCCAAAAGGAGAAAAATAATTTCTTGGGTAAGTTAGAAGATATGATATAGTTACTCATGATCCAGCAATATAATGTCACATTTAATCATTTTCAATATACTTAAAATGCAATAGGATAAAATGGATAAACCTGTAATCAAAACTCCCATTTTGATAAAGAAAAGCAGAGAGACAGCACGCAGCAATCACTGGTCCAAATCCCATAACACATCCTGCAGAGCAGTAAGTACTCGCAATGCTCCCTTCCCCAGCAGTGGAATGCCTTCCATGCCCAGCCAATCTTGTTCTGCTTTCTAAGAAGAGCTCCTGTTGCTTATACCATGTGGTCACATCTGAAGGACCTTAAGGAGGAGGGGCCTCTTTCTGGAAAATGCTCATCTTTATTACTCATGTCTTCAGGGTATGGATCTGGGAACCCAGAAATTGAGCAGTGAGTGGAGCTCTGCCAGGTATGACAGCCTCCTTCAGAGTTTCTCAGGAAAAATATTTCCCTCAAAAGATTTGCAAGATGTCAATTTTCTTGCCTGTGGTCAAATTCCAAAGACAAAGATCAGTGAGGAATCATAGATCATTCATCAAGACTTTGACCTGGAAATTTCCATTTCCTACAGAAAAACCTTTAATGCTCTGTGTATCTCCTTCACCCTCAGCTATGGGCTTAAGTCATTTTCTCAATGAATTTTGAGTGAATAGCCAGAGATGAAGATGGAGAACTACGTAGCCCTTCCCCAAAGGTTGTGGTCCCAGCGAATCATGCATAACAGTGGGAGCAATTATTAACTCTGTCTGGCTGAGAGGGTGTGGTGGGCAGATGCTTGGAGGATGGAGATCGCTTCCCAAGTCTCCATATTATTTTCAGCTTTGTTTCCGTCTTTATGATTTTGCTGAATAAACTTCAACTTAAAGCAGAAGACAAAGCTACTCCAAGCCTGTGAAGCTCCATCTCTCATCCAGTTTGGACTTCTGCTTTTCTTAACAAAATGTAGTTTCCTTTCCTTTATGCTTCTAAACAGGCCTATTTAAATTTCAATGGAAATAAGACTTTAACAAAGGCCACAGAATAAGCTTACCAAAAAACTCTGAATTTTTTTCTATTTTCAGACTTTATAATTCATACTTTGAGTTCCTAACAATAGGATACATTTCAAACAGCTGCTTTGCATCTCTATATAAAAAAATAGTCCCCTTCCCAGCTAAGAAAGAAGGATTCTCATTTCCTTCTACCCAATTCTACATTTAAGAGTTTGAGCTTTAACATTACCCCTCATTTACCTTGCTTCCTATGTTCTCAGTCTATCTTTTACTACCACCATGTTTTAGCAAACACTTGGTGCATGTGTAAGATGACAACACCTCATATACAACACACCTCACGTTTCCACCTTTTGGCCTGAATCACACTGGTAAAAACCGTCTTACAGTTACACTTCTGAAACCCAGAAATGTAAGGGAGTCAACACATCCTGGGGAAGAGAAATCTCTTGACCAGTGGGGATGAGAGCTGGTGGATAAATGTGCCTCTCTTTTGTTCTTTGGGCAGACTATTCTGGACACATACTTCAATGTTCCTCAGAAATTCCTGGTGGGATGGAGCCCACATTAACCACCATGATGACCAACTCAAGAAAGCACTCTTGTGTTGGTTTTCCCTCTTTCTAAGTTCATTCTTCCCAGTCTCCCATGATGATTCTGGGGATCACTTCTCAGAATTCACTACCTGCCCTCAAATACTTACTCCAGGCTATTCTTTCTGGAGAAGAACTCAAGCTAAGGCATCTCCACATTCATATACAATCATTCTTTTATTTGGAATTTTGCTAGTAATTGACAGGCTGCAGGATGCTTCAGGCATAGTTGAAATCACAGGCTTAAATAATTCCATGAGGATTTTAGCTCCACATCTCTTCTCTGCTTTCATCTGCTTATCAACACCTGGTGGGCCTCACCAGAAAAACCCTGTCTACCATTAATAACATGTACATTCACTTCTTTATACAAAACGTTTTGAAGTCTTCTTAGACCTGGTTCTTCTGAAGCCCTTCAGTGTAAACTCAGGGCATTATACTGAAAGGTAATTTAGAATAAATAGTTCTACGGATGCCAATATATTGGAATCTGGGTATGTGCTTCTCTAATAGCCTGACTTAATTCAGTAAAAACAATTCCGAATATGGAGAGTAGATTTTCCCTAGATGGCACAATGGGGATTAGTCCCTAATGCACCTCCACTGAAACGGGACAAAACAAAAATTTCATAGCCACACAAACTTGAGAAACATTGGCTACTCTCTTAGAATTTAAAAATCATATTAGTAATATTAAATATTTTGAGAAAATGTATAGTAACATTTTTATTCATTCTTCATTTCATTAGTTCATTTATTTATTCAACATATAATACATACTCTGTTCAGAATATGTGCTAAGTGTTAGGAATTGATAGTGAGCAAATACAACGGATGCTCTCTTGAAGCCAACAGTTTAGTGGAAGAGATTGACATCAACGATCGAGTTTAAGGAGATATAATTACAAACTGATATAAGTGCTCTGAAGAGAATAACCTGTAACTGGTATCTTCCAGGACTCTTCTAAATGTTTTATGTATACTAATCCATTTACCCCTCCCATTAACTCTGTGAATTAGGTACTGCTATGATACTGAATTTACAGGTGAGAAATCTAAGGCACAGAAAACAAAGTCACACAGTTACTAACTGATAGTGCTACAAATTAAACACTGGCAAGTCCAGTTCCAGAGTCAGCTATTTGCCCATATGACATGGAAGATGGTTTTCTAGGACTATCTAAAAAAAGGGGGACAGAATAGAGGAGGCAGAGCAAAATGGTAGGGTGAGCTCACCCGGGACTCTCTCCCCTCCAAAGTACAACAAAGGACTGAAAAAAAACCCTGAATTTCAGCTAATGAACCTAATGCCAGGAGTCAGAGACCTACACTATCAAAAGACAGAGGAAGGAGCCCCTGCTGCCCACCTTGGAGGAGCTGGAATGGGGTAGGAGAGAACATCGCTCCATCCCCTAGAAACCGGGATCACCACGTGGGTCCAGGAAGGAGTGGGGGAGGGGCTGCACGACCAGGGGATCGTCTAGGACTCCTGCCGCCAGTACAGTGGAAACCCACTGATGAGGGAAAGCTTCCATGTGCAGGGACCCCATAAATGCAGGGCTCCAGGAGACAAGAGAACAGAACTGATCGAATCCAGATCGGTGTGCAAGAGAAACCACCCCCGCCCCTGCCCCGGCAAGGTGCACTGGACGTGGCCATCTTGCCCAAAGGTGGAGAGCTCAGAACGTGTGGCACTCGACCCCCATCTAGTGGCGGCAGGCTGTAACTGCAAGCGAATTCTACCACCATGCGAAAAAACTGCTCCTCTACCATCCAGCAATTTACAAAGCCCCAGACCAGAAGGAAAACAATAAAAACATAGAATTAAGTCCTGAGGACTTGAAATTAGGTGAACTAAATGAAAATGAGTTCAGAGCAGCTATAATAAAAAAACTCAATGAGGTAGAGAGAAAGATAGAGAAACAAGCCAAGTTCTGGAGTTACTTCACAAAAGAGATTGAAATTATAAAGAAGAATCAAACAGAATTACTAGAGATGAAAAACACAATGGACCAGATAAAACAGAATACGGAATCCCTGAATGCCCAGGTAGATTCCATAGAAGAGCAAATTAGCATAATCGAAGATAGACAGGCTGAATGGCTCCAGACCGAGGAAGAAAGAGAACTAAGGATTAAAAGGAATGAGGAAAGTATTAGAGAGATAGTGGATTCAATGAGGAGAAAGAATTCAAGGATCATACGAATACCCTAGAATGTGGAAAAGAAAAATGGAGCAGAAAGTGTGCTTAATGAAATTATAGAAGAGAAATTCCCAAATCTAGGGATTGAGGGAGAAATGTGTGTAGAGGAAGCTTTCAGATCTCCTAGATTTGTCAATGTAAAAAGACCTACCGCAAGGCATATAGTTGTACAAATGGCAAAAATGAATGACAAAGAAAGAATACTCAAGGCTGCAAGACAAAAGAGAATAACCTACAAAGGAGCCCCTATCAGACTTTCAGAGGATTTCTCTGCAGAAACCTTACAAGCTAGGAGAGAATGGAGTGACACATTCAAAGCTTTAAAAGATGAAAATCTTCAGCCAAAAATACTCTATCCAGCAAGACTATCCTACAGATATGAGGACGAAATTAAATCTTTTCCAGACAAACAAAAGTTAAGGGAATTTGTAACCAAAAGTCCGCCACTACAAGAAATCCTCAAGAAGTCTCTCATACCTGAAAAAAGAAAAAAGGGAGAAAGGGGTCACAAACCACAGAGTAGGGAGACAGATAAATAGAACCAGAATAGGATAGCAAATATTCAACTATAGCATTAGGATAAAGCTAAGGAAACTACCAAAGCAAAGACGATCTTATCGCTCTAACTACAAACTCATGCCACAAGTTGGAACAAGAAGTGAAAATAATAATTTAGGAGGGGAAGAGCAAAGGGACTAAATTAGTCTAGGCCAACTAAGTAAGAGACCACCAGAGAATAGACTATATTATACATGAGATTCTAAATACAAACTTCAGGGTAGACACTAAACTAAAAAACAGAACAGAGATGCAAAGTATAAATAAGCAAAAATCTAAGAAACCCAGCATAAGAAATTGCAGTATCAAATGGGTAGGATAAAGCACACAGGAAGAGAAAAGAAGGAAAGCCAGATAATGAGCAACAGATTGACATCTTTAAGTCCACATGCATCAGTAATCACTCTCACTGTAAACGGATTGAACTCTCCAATAAAAAGACACAGAGTGGCAAAATGGATTAAAGAACAAGAGCCAACAATTTGTTGCCTCCAGGAAACACACCTCAAACGCAAGGACAAACACAGTCTCAGAGTGAAGGGGTGGAGGACAATACTCCAAGCTAATAGCAAGGAAAAAAAAGCAGGTGTTGCAATTCTTATATCAGACAAAGTGGATTTCAAAATAAGACAGGTAAAGAGAGACATACAGGGACAATATATAATGATCAAAGGGACACTTCATCAAGAAGAAATAACGCTTATAAATATCTATGCACCCAACATAGGAGCACCAAGCTTCATAAAGCAACTCTTAACAGACCTAAAGGGAAATGTTAAAAACAACACAATAATAGTAGGGGACCTCAACACCCCACTCACATCAATGGACAGATCAACCAGACAGAAAATCAACAAGGAAATAGTGGAGCTAAACGAAAAACTAAAACAATTAGACTTAATAGACATATATAAATCACTTCATCCTAAAACAGCAGA
The DNA here is from genome assembly GCF_021613505.1 of Equus quagga. NCBI lineage: Eukaryota > Metazoa > Chordata > Mammalia > Perissodactyla > Equidae > Equus > Equus quagga. The sequence goes on from NC_060274.1 coordinate 54,742,763, forward strand.
TTACACATTCTTCTCAAGTGCACATGGAACATACTCAAGGATAGACCATATGTTGGGAAATAAGGCAAGTCTCTACAAATTTAAAAAAATTGAAATAATAACAAGCATCTTCTCCGATCATAATGCTATAAGGCTAGAAATTAATTACAAGAAAAAAGCTCAGAAAGGCACAAAGATGTGGAGACTAAACAATACACTACTGAACAAGCAATGGATCATTGAAGAAATTAAAGAAGAAATCAAAAAATACCTGGAAACTAATGAAAATGATAACATGCCATACCAACTCATATGGGATACAGCAAAAGCTGTATTAAGAGGAAAATTCATCGCAATACAGGCACATCTTGACAAACAAGAAAAATCCCAAATAAGCAATCTTAAACTACACCTAACTGAACTAGAGAAAGAAGAACAAATAAAGCCCAAAGTCAGCAGAAGGAGAGAAATAATAAAAATCAGAGCAGAAATAAATACTATTGAAAGGAAAAAGGCGGTAGAAAGGATCAATGAAACAAAGAGCTGGTTCTTTGAGAAGATAAATAAAATTGACAAACCCCTAGCTAGACTTACAAAGAAAAAAAGGGAGAAAGCTCAAATAAACAAAATCAGAAATGAAAGAGGAGAAATAACAACAGACTCTGCAGAAATACAATGGATTATAAGAGAATGCTATGAAAAACTCTATGTTAACAGAATGGATAACCTAGAGGAAATGGATAAATTCTTGGACTCCTACAATCTCCCAAAGCTCACTCAAGAAGAAGCAGACAATTTGAACAGACCAATCACAAGAAAGGAGATTGAAACAGCAATCAAAAACATCCCAAAGAATAAAACCCCAGGACCAGATGGCTTTCCTGGGGAATTCTACCAAACTTTCAGAGAGGATTTAATACCTACCCTTTTCAAGCTATTCAAAAAAAAAATTAGGGAGAATGGAACACTTCCTAACACATTCTATGAGGCCAACATCATGCTGATACCAAAACCTGACAAGGACACCATGAAAAAAGAGAACTACAGGCCAATATCACTGATAAGCATAGATGCAAAAATTCTAAACAAAATTTTGGCAACCAGAATTCAGCAATTCATCAAAAGGATCATACATCATGATCAAGTGGGATTCATACCAGGGACACAGGGATGGTTCAACATCTGCAAATCAATCAACGTGATATGCCACATCAACAAACTGAGGAATAAAAACCACATGATCATCTCAATAGATGCAGAGAAGGCATTTGACAAGATCCAACAGCCATTTATAATAAAAACTCTGAACAAAATGGGCATAGAAGGAAACTACCTCAACATAATAAAGGCCATATATGACAAACCCATAGCCAACATCATGCTCAATGGGCAAAAACTGAACACCATCCCCCTGAAAACAGGAATGAGACAAGGATGCCCTTTATCAGCAATTTATACAACATAATGCTGGAGGTCCTGGCCAGAGCAATCAGGCAAGAAAAAGGAATAAAAGGAATCCAAAAAGGGAGGGAAGAATTGAAACTCTCGCTGTTTGCAGACGACATGATCTTATGTATAGAAAACCCCAAAGAATCCATTGGAAAACTCTTAGAGAAGGATAATCTGTGTATGACTCCACTCATATGAGGAATTTTAAAATGTGGACTAAGAACAGTTTAGTGGATACCAGGGAAAAGGTGGGGTGGGGGGTGGGCACAAAGGGTGAAGTGGTGCACCTACAGCACGAATGACAAACATTAATGTACAACTGAAATTTCACAAGATTGTAACCTATCATTAACTCAATAAAAAAAAAACTCAATGAGTTAAAAAGAGAATACAGATAGACAACTCAAAGAGTTCAGGAGCTATGTCAGAAAGGAGGTTGATACGATAAAGAACCAATCAGAAATGTAGGAGATGAGGAACACAATGGAGGAGAGTAAGAAAAATCTGGACTCTCTGAACAAAAGCATCGATAATATGGAAGACAGAATAAGCAATTTGGAGGATAGGAATGTATAAATACTGCAGATAGAGAAGGAGAGAACTAAGACTAAAAAGAAATGAAGAAACTCTCCAAGAAATATCCAACTCAATTAGGAAATGCAACATAAGGATTATAGGTATCCCAGAGGGAGAAGAAAAGGAGAAGGGAGCAGAAAGCCTGTTTAGAGAAATAGTGGCTGAGAACTTCCTAAACCTGGGGAGAGAGATGGAACTCCATGTGACAGAATCTAATACATCTCCAAACTTTATCAATGTAAAAAAGACCAACCCCAAAGCATAGAGCAGTGAAGCTTGCAAAAGTCAATGACAAAGAGAAAATATTAAGGACAGCAAGGCAGAAGAAAATAACCTACAAAGGAACCCCCATAATGCTGTCAGCAGATTTCTCAGCAGATACCTTACAGGCTAGGAGAGAGTGGAGTGATATATTCAAGCCTCTGAAGGACAAAAACATGCAGACAAGGATACTCCACCCAGCGAAAATATCCTTCAAATATGATGGAGAAATAAAAACTTACATAGATAAACAAAAGTTAAGGGAGTTCATTGCCACAAGACCTCCCCTACAAGAAATGCTGAGGAAGACTCTCATACCTGAAAAAAGCGAGAAAGGAAAGGGGTTACAAAACCCAGAGCAAAGGAGATAAATAGAAAGACAAAATCAGAAAGTTGCAACTCTCCATCAGAACAGGTTAGCAAAGGCTAAGTAAAACATTAAAGATAAAAGGAAGGGAAACACCAAGAATAAATGTAATCTTGTCATTTTAACCACAAATTCACAACACAAGAAGGAAGAAAAAAAAATCTGACAACAACAACCTAGAAGGGGAAGAGGTAACGGATGGAATGGCTTAATCTAAGGAAATAAGATGCTATCAGAAAATGGACTATCTCATCTATGAGATGTTTTATACAAACCACATGGTAACCACTAAACAAATAACAAGAATAAAGACAAAAATTACCAATAAGAAGAAAGCCAAAATAGAAAACTATCTACCTGAATTGGTATTCCAAAAATCATGGGACGAGAAGCAAAGGAAATGCAAGAGAACCGGAAAACAAGAAATAAGATGGCAGCATTAGGCCTCCACATTTCAATAATCACCCTAAATGTAAATGGATTGAACTCTCGAATCAAAAGACACAGAATGACAGGATGGATTAAAGAACAAGACCCAATAATAGGCTGCCTCCAGGAAAAGCACCTCAGCCCCAGAGACAAATGCAGACTCAGAGTGAATGGATGGAAGACAATACTCCAAGCTAATAATGAACATAAGAAAGCAGGTGTCACCATACTTATATCAGACAAAGTAGCCTTCAAAGAAAAACAGATAAAGAGAGACAAAGAGGGGCAGTTTACAAGGATAAAAGGGACACTTCACCAAGAAGACATAACACTTATAAATATATATGCACACAACACAGGAGCACAAAAGTATGTAAAGCAACTATTAACAAAACTAAATGGAGATTTAACAACAATACAATACTATAAGGGGACCTCAATACCCCACTGACACCAATGGATAGATCATCCAGACAGAAAGTCAACAAGGAAATTATAGTATTAAATGAAAAACTAAACCAGATGGACTTAATAGATATATATGGAACACTTCATCCAAAAACATCAGGTTATACATTCTTCTCAAGTGTGCATGGAATATTCTCAGTGATAGACCATTTCTTGGGAAACAATGCAAGCCTCAACAAAGTTAAGAGGGTTGAAATAATATCAAACATCTTTTCTGACCATAATTTTATGAAACTAGAAATCAAGTATAAGAATAAAGGTGGGAAAGAGGGCAAAAATGTGGAGACTAAACAACGCGCTACTGAACAAAAAATGGATCATTGAAGAAATTAAAGAAATCAAATATTGTCTGGAGAGAAATGAAAATGAAAACACACCATACCAACTCATTTGGGATGCAGCAAAAGTGGTCCTAAGAGGGAAATTCATTGCAATACAGACTCACCTCGTAAACAAGAAAAATCTCAGATAAGCAATCTCAAACAACACCTAACAGAATTAGAAAAAGAAGAACAGACAAAGCCTAAAGTCAGTAGAAGGAGGGAAATAATAATAATTAGAGCAGAAATAAATGAAATTGAAACAAAAAAGCCAGTAGAAAGGATTAATGAAACAGAGTCGATTCTTTGAAAAAATAAAGAAAATTGAGAAACCCTTAGCCAGGCTCACTAAGAAAAAAGGAAAGAAGACTCAAATAAATAAAATCAGAAATGAGACAGGAGAAATCACATCAAATGCCATAGAAATACAAAAGATAATAATAGAATACTATGAAAAACTATATGCCAATAAATTGGACAACCTAGAAGAAATGGATAAATTCTTAGGCTCTTACAACCTCCCCAAACTGAAGCAGGAAGAAATAGAGAATCTGAATAGACGAATCATAAGTAAAAAACTTGAACAGTAATCAGAAACCTCCTCAAAAATAAAATTCCAGGACCAGATGGCTTCTCTGTAGAATTCTACCAAACATTCAAAAATTTAATACTTATCCTTCTCAAACTATTCCAGAAAATTGAGGAAGATGGAGCACTTCCTAACACATTCTCCAAAGCCAACATCACCTTGATCCCAAAACCAGACAAGCACAGCACAAAGAAGGAAAACTATAAGCCAATACCACTGATGAACATAGACACAAAAGTCCTCAACAAAATTTTGGCAAACTGAATACAGCAATACATTAAAAAGATTATACACCATGAACGAGTGGGATTTATACCAGGGACACAGGGATGGTTCAATATCCACAAGTCAATCAAGGTGATACACTACATTAACAAAATGAGAAACAAAAACACATGATCATCTCAATAGATGCAGAGAAAGTATTTGACAAGATCCATCATCCATTTATGATAAAAACTCTCAATAAAATAGGTATAGAAGGAAAGGACCTCAACATAATAAAGGCCATATATGACAAACCCACAGCCAACATCATACTCAATGGGCAAAAACTGAAAGCCATCCCTCTGAGAACAGGAACAAGACAAGTGTGTCCACTCTCACCACTCTTATTCAACATAGTACTGGAGGTGTTGGCCAGAGCACTTTGGCAGGAAAAAGGAATAAAAGGGATCCAAACAGGCAATGAAGAAGTGAAACTCTCGCTGTTTGCAGATGACATGATCTTATATATAGACAACCCCAAAGAATACATTGGAAAACTATTAGAAATAATCAACAACTACAGCAAAGTTGCAGGATATAAAATCAACACACATAAATCAGTATCATTTCTATATTCTAACAACGAACTAACTGAAAAAGAACTCAAGAACACAATCCCATTCACAATTGTAACAAAAAGGAAAAAATACCTTTGGGTAAATTTACCCAAGGAAGTGAAAGACCTATACAACAAAAACTACAAGACTTTCCTGAAAGAAATTGATGATGACATAAAGAGATGGAAGGAGATTCCATGCACATGGATAGGAAGAATAAACATAGTTAAAATGTCCATGCCACCTAAAGCAAACTATAGATTCAATGCTATCCCAATCAGAATCCCAATGACATTCTTTACAGAAATAGCACAAAGAATTCTAAAATTCATATGGGCAACAAAAGACCCCGAATTGCTAAAGCAATCCTGAGAAAAAAGAACAAAGCTGCAGGCATCACAATCCCTGACTTCAAAGCATACACAAAGCTACAGTCATCAAAACAGCATGGTGCTGGTACAAAAACAGGTGTACAGATCAATGGAACAGAATTGAAATCCCAGAAATAAAACCACACATCTATGGACAGCTAATCTTCGACAAAGGAGATGAGGACATACGATGGAGAAAAGAATGTCTCTTCAACAAATTGTGCTGGGAAAACTGGACAGCCACATGTAAAAGAATGAAAATCGACCATTCTTTTTCACCATTCACAAAAATAAACTCAAAATGGATCAAAGACTTAAAGGTTAGTCCTGAAACAATGTCTTCTAGAAGAAAATATAGGCAGTACACTCTTTGACATCAGTATCAAAGGGATCTTTTTGGACGCCATGTCTTCTCAGAGAAGGGAAACAATAGAAAGAATAAACACATGGGACTTCATCAGACTAAAGAGCTTCTTGAAGGCAAGGGAAAACAGGATTGAAACAAAAAAGCTACCCCCCAGTTGGGAAAAAATATTTACAAGTCATATATTCAACAAAGGGTTAATCTCCATGATATATAAAGAACTCACACAGCTCAACAACAAAAAATCAAACAACCCGATCAAAAAATGGGCAGGGGACATGAACAGACATTTCTCCAAAGAAGATATACTGATGGCCAATAGACACATGAAAAGATTCTCATCATCACTAATCATCAGGGAAATGCAAATCAAAACTACACTCAGATATCACCTTACACCTGTTAGAATAGAAAAAATAACCAAAGCAAAAACTGACAGATGTTGGAGAGATTGTGGAGAAAAGGGAACCCTCATACACTGCTGGTGGGAATGCAAACTGGTGCAACCACTATGGAAAACAGTATGGAGATTTCTAAAAAAATTCAAAATAGAAATACTGTATGACTTCACCATCCCACTACTGGGTATCTATCCAAAGAACTTGAAATAAGCAATTCCAAAAGTCCCATGCAGCCCTATGTTCATTGCAGCATTATTTACAATAGCCAAGACGTGGAAGCAACCTAAGTGCCCATCAACTGATGTTTGGATAAAGAAGATATGGTAACTATATGCAATGGAATACTACCCACCCATAAAAAAGGATAAAATCGTCCCATTCACAACAACATGGATGGACCTTGAGGGTATTATGTCAAGTGAAATAAGCCAGATAGAGAAAGACGAACTGTGTATGACTCCACTCATAGGTGGAAGTTAAACATGTAGACAAATAGAACTGATTGGTGGTTACCAGGGGAAAGGGGGCATCAAGGGTGGGCACAAAGGGTGAAGTGGGGCACCTACAACAAGACTGACAATAATGTACAACTGAAATTTCACAAGATTGTAAACTATCATAGTCTTAATAAAAGTAGAAAAAGAAAAAAAAGCATTTTGCCATGGTACTGGAAAACCGCTTTTAACTGGGGACTTAGGATTGAAAAGGGCTGAGAAAACTGTCTTACTTGTAATGCATACCTATAGAAATAATATTTTAGAGAATTGCAAAATAGGACAAAAGAGCTGACCCTTTAAAAACCAGCCATCTAGAGAACGTTTTGAGATTTCTGTAACTTGCTAGATCTAGTATAAAGGAAAAGTTTCAGGAAGATGCATGTTTTATGTATTTTCATTTCATAAATGACAGTATGTGTGCTCTTTTAGTTTCAAAATCTCCATCTGCAATGAATATCTTTGATACTGGTTTTGCCTAAGGAGAAAAACAAATTCTCATCCTGTTTTATCTTTGATTTCAAGAATTTTAAATTCAGAATATCCATTTTTTCAAAGCTTGTTTATGTTTTATAAATATCCTAAAGTATTCATTAGGCAGAGGCTGTGATGACGTCAAAAATGAAAAAGAATAAGCTAAAAGAAAGACTTTTATTCATACGCAATGAGAGTCTTCACATGATGATGCTAAGAATTTCTCAAACTCTAGGAAATAAATGAACCAAATGTCTTCAGGTTGTGATAGATTTCAGATTTAGAATTAACAGCAGCTATTATAAAATTATTAGATAATCAAGAAGAAATACTGTTTTTAAATATCTAAGAGCTCTAAATGCTTTTAGGCAAAATTTTTCTTTCAGTCTACAAAAAACAGGGGCCCATGTATTAATATTAAGAAGGTATAGGAACTCACGACATCAGACGTCATCTCCCTATAATTTAATTACTTTAATTCATAATGGAAACAGTTATGTCCAATTTATAAATGAATTGTAGTTCAATTTATAAATGAATGGTGTGAAACACCCTACATTACTTGTACTAAGTTACACAAAAAAATTATTGGTAGAGCAAAAAATGCATGTCAATCAATATACTTTGCAATTTGTTTCTAATAAATCTGTTTCTGATAAAAGGAAAATTAAGATACTAAATAAAAATGGCCTTTCAGTCTCTTTTATTCATTAGAAGATTATGCCCATTAACAGCCATCATAGTTTTCCTGTCTAGTCCCTAATACTTCTTTCTAAAATTCTAGTTACTTATTAGTATTTATCCAATGGTTAAAAAAATCATTTTATGCCGGGGTCCAGCCCCAGCCGGAACAGGGTCTCCTGAGGAATGGACGGCGTTGGTGAAGGAGGAGGCAGCGAGACAAGGAGTTTGGTGTTCAAGTCTAACTGTATTTTGTGTATGTATGATTTATATAGGGCCCAGGATATGCAAGGATGATTTCATGAAACAGTCCCAGTACATATTTTTGGCTCTCGTAAGCGGGTCTTCGCAAGGTAGACAATAGTCCTAAGAGCAACTGATTGTGTGTAGGCCCTGGGGGAGTCAAGCTTCTGTAATTCTTTACTTCAAGGAGGCTACCCCCAGCAGCCTCCTGACTCAATGGGCGGTGGCAACCACCGTCCTCCCAGAGAGATCTGTGGGGGCTACAGGTTTCTTTGTTCCCTCTCCATTCCCATCGCTTTACCCTACCAAAGGACGGGTCAGAATGTTCTTTCCCTAGAAGATGTTTCTCCCCAGAACTTTCCCTAGAATATCGCATTGTATCATTCTCATTCCCAGGGCCGGGCTGACTTCCCCTGAAATAACCCCAGGTGCAGAACAGAGTAAGCAGAAGCAGGAAAATCAAAAGTACCAGGGAGACTTGTTGCAGGGGCAGCCTGGTAGATTCCCTTGAGGGTCGCCGTGCGTCCCCTCATCTCTCTCCTGGACCGTGTCACAAGGCAGAGGCTTAACTTGCATACTGACGGCTCCCGGCAATTTTATTCTTTCATTTGGTGAGACTTTCATAGAAGCACATACATGCTGCTGGAGAAGGTAGAGTCTTCCTAAGAGGATGCTGTTTGATTGAATCCATGTTTACAAGGTATGTCAGGACTCCCCAGTAGAGGCACAATAAGCAATTGCCAGGGAATTGTAACTAATTGTGCCCCCTATTAATATGCAAGTTTGGCGCTACCCTCCTACCAATGATATGGATCTCCTCTTGAACTTGCGTTAATATTGAGAAGTGGTGCTGGGAAACGGAGAAGAAAGAGGTTAGGCTTTGAAAAGATTTCTTGTTGAAACTATGCTCATGCCTAAGGGAACCAAAAATATAAGCCTTTGGTGTGAAAAACCAAAAAGCTGTCTCACCACAACAATGATCAAAATAAGCACTCCTTACAGAACCCATGGTATAAATGGCATTCTGTAATTCCCATAGAGCTCTTTGAGGCAGGTACTTTATCATAACCATTTTCTAGATGAAAAAATACATAACAGGTTTATTTAGTTTGACACTGTTTCACATATTTTAAATGAAAACATGCTGACTAAAGATCACAGAGTCCAGAGATTCTTAGTTTAGGGATTAGTGAAAACACTTCATTCCCCCCCTTCAGAGGTCATAGCCAAATTTTACTTGGGCTATTTTAAAGCTACATATACCTCAAGTAAGCTCAGAGTCTGACAGAGGCAACTGCATCTAATCTTATTTTATATTTTTATCCCGCTGTCCCCTTCAGTAAAGCCATTTTGTGCATTTGTAATAGAGTTAGATTTTCTTGCCATAGCCTCCCTTCTTTTCTGGTATCTCCTGGCCTCCTAATTGATCTTCATTAATTTGTGTATGTCAGGGTTCACTCTTTGTCTTGCAAAATTGTAGGGATTTTGAAAATGTGTAATGTCATGTGTCTACCATTACAGTATTATACAAAAGACTTTCACAACCCTACACCTCTCCTATGCTTCACCTTTTTGTCTCTCTCTCCTTATGAACACCTGCGACCACTGATCTTGTTACAGCATCTATAGTTTTGCTTTTTCCAGAATGTCATACAGTTGGAATCATATAGCATGTAGCCTTTTCAGATTGGCTTCTTTCTCTTAGCAATATGCATCTAAGGTTCCTGAATGTCTTTTCATGGTTTGATAGCTCATTTCTCTTTATCACTGAAGAATATTCCATTGTAAAATGTACTATGTTTTCTCTCTTCAACTTTTAATGACATTTTGGTTGCTTCCAGTTTCGAGTGATTATAAGTGAAGCTGCTACAAACATCCTTGTGCAGGTTTTTGCATGGATATAAATTTCCAACTCAACAGGATAAATGTCTAGGAGCACATCTGCTGCATCACATAGTAAGACTGTTATTTTATTTGTAAGAAATAGCCAAATTCTCTTCCAAAGTGGCTGTACCATTTTGTATTCCTACCATCAATGAATGAGAGTTATTCTTGCTCCACATGTTCACCAGTGTTTGGTATTGTAAGCGTTGTGGGTTTTAGTCATTCTAACACATAGTGGTATCTCGTTGTTTTAATTTGCATCCCCCTCATGACAAATGATGTTGTGTATCGTTTCATATGCTTCTTTGCTATCTGTCTATCTTCTTTAGTAAGATTCTTTTCTGATCTTTCACCCACTTTTCACTGGCTTGTTTGTTTTCTTATTGTTGAATTTTATGAATTATAGCACTCAATGCTATAAATGTCCCCCTAAGCTCTGCTTTCACTATCTCCCATACATTTTGAAAAGTTGTATTTTCATTCACATTTAGTTCAAAATAGTTATTAATTTCTCTTGAGACTTTTTCTTTGACCCATGTGTTATTTAGAAGCATGTTGTTTAATTTCTAAATATTTTTGGATTTTCCAGCTGTATTTCTGTTATTGATTTCTAGTTTAATTCCTTGTGGTGTAATGTCTATTCTTTTAAGCATACTAAGGTGTATTTGATGGCCCAGATGTGGTTTATCTTGGTGAATATTCCAGGTCAGCTTGAGAAGAAAATATTCTGCTGTGTTGATTGATGTATTCTATAAATGTCAATTAGATCCACTTGACTGATGGTTCTGTTCAGGTCAACTATGCCCTATTAATTTTCTGCTCCCTTGACCTGTCAGTTACTGAAATAGGGATTTTTTTTTTTTTACTAAAACAGTTACAAGTGCCAATATAGTTATCTAACATTTATATCTCATAAATTTCAAAATTCTTCATGACATCTCTCTCTTTGGGACCCATATCATCCTTCTTTTTTTCCTTAAATCAATGAAATATTTTGTAGGCCAAGTCATATTCTAAAGATGTATTTCTAGCAGCCATCTAGAAACCACAGCAGAGAGTAGAATCCCAGGAATTTAAAAAGCTGGGGATCTGCTCATAAAATCTACCTGTCATAGCAATCACTACTCTGTCATCACTGCTTAAGTTTGGGTCTCCATGACCCTCTGAGGAGAGCCTGATTCTCCCGCTGTTGCAAATATTTGGCAAATAACGTCACTATCCTCTTCATTGAGAGGCAGTAGAACATGGTAATTAAGGATCCAGATTCTGAAGTCAGATTGACTGGCTTTGAACCCTTCCACAGACAAGCCATATGACCTTGGGAACCTCATTTAACCTCTCCATGCTACAGTTCCTTCATCTACAAAATGAATATTATAGTAGTGTCTAACACATGGGGATCATGTTGAGTTGTTGAGAGGATTAAATAAGCTAAAGTGAGGAAAGTTCTTAAAATAGTACTTGGAACTGAAGAAACACTATCTGTCTAGGTAGCTGGAAAACATTTTCAATCCCTTTTCTTCCTGCTACTTTTACTACAGAGCTTGGAAATCCAATAATTCATTCTCAGCCTTCTTTACATTTAGAGGTGTCCATTGATCTATAGGGGGCTTCAAGCAATCACTCGCTTTCCTGATTAACAGGATATTTGAGATTAATACTGCCCTTCTCCCTCCTTTTCTATCAATCTGTAAAGCTGACACGTTGGCTCGAGCTGCAGTAGGACAAAGTCAAGACAATAATTTAATCCTCAGCCCTAACATCATTAAGATGCTGAGCCAACAGTGGCAAACTTATACTCCTCAAATGACAAATACATACCAATTTTTCAGAGATGTGGCCAGTTCAATACTAACATCTATACTGGTGTACAACTGCTGCAAATAATACTACCTTCTAAAATGCTTGGCTAGGGCTTGCTAATACCAAGTACCGTGCTACACATTTTATATGTATTATATTTAATTATCACAAAACCTGTTGGGATGGGTAACATTATGCTACTTTAAAGATGAGGAAACTGATGCTTAGGGAGATTACGTAAAATTACCAAACTTTTGAAGTTAGTAAGTAAAGGAATGGAGATTTGAACCAAAGTTTACCTGATTTAATGAAGTTCTTAACAATTATGCTATTCAACGGCTCTGTAGTTACAGGAAGCAACTTAGATGCAGGGAAGGAGAGAATTTGAAATTGCTTTAATGAAACTAAATAGAAAAACATTTAGCACTTAAAGGAAAAGGAGACATTTGCTTAAATTATTTATATAGGTTTCTAAATTGATCAAAATGATTGGCATTATTTTAGTTTTCAAATTCTCTTTGCCCATAGTAAAATGGAAAAGTACTGCTTAACTTCTAAGTTGAACATTCAGTCTTTGATGGAAGAAACCGATGGTTTCTGTCTGAAGGCATTTTCCGTAGCATTTGTGAATGAGTTAGTGGTTGAAATCCACTTCCTAATTGTCATGTGTCCACCCACTGCTATTGTTACAGACTTTGTGGTAATTCCAAGGTCTGGTATGCTAGGAAGAGGCACTATTTTGGGGGGGCTTGGTATATATGCTTTCAGAGAAAACAGGTTAGATACAGGTTAATTCCATTCCAACAGAATCCATCTCCATCACTTCTCATGTCGAACATTCTACTCTATTTTGTGAATAGGCCCACAGGACTATAAATTCTTACCTTTAGAGGCTATAGCCCTTCCAAAAGTAGTCTGAAACTTGAATAGATCTGTAAACGTTTATGTAGGAAGCATAACCACAACCCAAAATAAACAAACATAGGAAACCATTGGGGTGGCTGGTGAAGTTTAAAACAATAATAAATATGCTCACATTGCTACTAGGAGATGAAATAATAACAAAACTAACTATGCAATTAAATATGGTGTTTCGCCACATGGTTATTTATTTTTCCTTCAGAAGTAAATTGAATTCTTTTTTTGTTGAAATAGTTATATAGTTTTGAATCAAAAAACAAAAGACATTGTGAAAATGAAAATGTTAATGTGTAAAATGTTATACATACATTGTGATCTTGGGTAATATAGATCATAATCATGATTTCTATCCAGTACAGTTTTGTTCCTTTTGAAGATTTAAGCAATGATGTATTCTAAACACATATAACAAAGTAAAAATGCAAATTTCTGCTCATTTGTTCTACATTTTCTTATTTTCTTTTTACTCATTAATCCTACAACTACTTCTATGGCCTCTGCTCTTTTAGGGAGTGAGGGAACTGCAAAGCCATCATGAAAACTCACCCTTTCCATGTAAAGGTTTATAATCTAGGATGAAAAATGAGTGGTGACAATTGGGAAGTATAACACATAATAATGTGTAAAATATCATAAGATTGAAACAAGTAATATCTGTAGCTCTTCAGAGAATAAAAAACTCAATGAGAGAATGGAGGCAGAGAATGAAGGATGATTATGTAGAGGAGGTAGAAGTCAAGATGGGCTTGCATGCTGACTAGGCTTTTGTAGGAAAAGATGGGGCACTTCAAGTTTTGGGGGATCAACTTCTGACTTCTGAATATCCTTCTCTCTGATGTTTTGGACCCATCCCTATCTCAGCAGCTGTAGCTGTGCAAAAAAGACTTATCATAGCAGGCCTGAGGCACTTATGTATAGAAGGTCTGCTTGTAGTTTTGGCCCTCGGCTTGGCATCTGGAAATTCAGCCTTTGAAATGCTTGACACACTGATAAGTTTTTTGCCTGCCTGGGGCACTAAATACCTGCTTTCCTTCTGGGAGTCTGGCATTTCATTAGTTATGACTTGTTCTTTGTGCTTCTGTCACCGTTTTCCAATAAAAACCTTGAACCCTGAATCGCAAATACATTTCCCTAAGTAGACACATTGCTCAGTGAAAAGATACTTGCTTTTCACAGCTGAAGGCAGGGCTCCCTTGGAGCAGCCCCTCTCCAAAGAGAGACCATAAGAAGCTTATGCATCGACACCTCCATACTCTGCCTATATCCTTTTGCCTTTCTGTAATCATGCTGTGTATGCTTACCGTGTTCTAGCGGGTACAAGTTCTGGGTCTTTCTAGTGAATCACTGAGTGTCTGAATGGTTCCTGTGTCCTAAGAAGATCAGTCCACCAGCACCCTTCATTTTGCACAAGTTTTTTCTATCTAGAATGGACACCAAAATGAATCATTTCAGTACAACTCATTCATCACTCTAAAGTAAAAGAATATTAGGGGTTGCGTCTGTGACCTCCTTCAAGCCCTCCAGTGGGCTCCCATGACATCTTTTGTCTTCTGGCTCTACTGAGAATTCTCAAGTCTCTCTTTTCATTGCCATGCCCCAGCTACATTTACCTCCTCCCAGTTTCTCAAATCTAAGCTTTTTTTTTCTTATTTAGGGTCTTTGCTCATGCAGTTAACTCTTCCTGAAAGATTCTCCACCAACCTCTTCTTCCCAACTACTTGCCAAACACACATTTGAAGATGGGTTTTTTTCATCCCTGAGGTCTTAGCTTAGATATCATCCTCTCAAAGAGGGCTTCATTGACTGCCCAGTCTTAAATAGTACCTCTCCTCTCTGTTACTTACTTTCATAATGCTCTGATTATTTCTCTTGTCATTTATCACAGTTTATAATTATATATACATACAAACTTTTTTCCTTTTTAATTTTGTCCCTTTCCCATTAGTCTGTAAATTCCTGGAAGACAGGGATGAGTCTAATTTGTTATTCCTGTATATTTAGTCTTTAATCCAGTAGCCTAGCACAGACAAGGCTCTTAATGGACAGTTATTTAAAAATTTTTTTAAACTAAAATATAGGAACTAGATGTGGCCAACATTACTCAAAGCAAAAAGATCACAAGGAGGAAAATGATCTATAAAGACCTTTAGATAGAAGAAAGTGCATCCAATTATTTGTTAAATGCTTATCATTGTAGTAATTTTGGAATTATATTAATTTTATTCTCATAAATAGAACTGATTCTGTGTAATTTGATGGGCATTTTTGGGTCAAAGCAATGATAATTAAGGATTTTTTGTAGTTTTAAATAAAATACAAAAAAGCTAAGAGTAAGGTCAAAGAATACCATTTTCTCCCTGGAGCAACATGTGTGAGAATGTGTAGGGGGAATTTAAGGGAGCATTATCCAGTGCGCTCTGATATGTCTAGGAGAATGGGGGTTTTGTCCAAATGAAAATTTCTCCCTGAGCTAAGTTTAAACTTTCCCCTAAAGAGATTCCAAATGATCTAATTCAAGAATTGGTTCAAGTTTGTCATGACCTAAAAAAGCTCAAAAAAACAATTGATCATATTTATTTATGAACTTGTATAAAAATCGACCCAGTGCCATGTGTTTTAGTTTTAACCATTGGCCCCAAACTGACTATTTCCCTTCAGGTCATTTCCCTCAATGATAAGTTTTAGAAAAAACTTATTTCAGTAGAAAAGCTGATTCTGGGAAATATTTTGAATTTCAAAAACTTTAATATTTGTACCCCGAAATGTAATAAAGATTTTTGAGGTTATGTTTTCCGTTGATAGCAACTGTGTCAAAATCTCCCACAAAACACAAATATACATAAGCTCTTCATGTATATTTTAATAAAATCTATTTATAAAACAGCCTTACATGGCTCCCAAACTTAGGTGTAAGTATGGTCACATTTAGCAGCCTTGACTAACTCTGTTGATTTTTTGCCAAGGTATAAGATAAGAAACTACATCGAGCCAATAAGCAGGGACTCTGCTTAAATATTTTGTTTAAAACAGTTTGTTTTGCAAGGCATACCAGCTGTATCAGTGGATCTGTCTTTAAAAAAAGTTTTAAAACATTGAAAGCAAGCTGCTGCCTTTGCTAAAGAAATGCTTTGAAAAGAATAATATTTATGTAGTATGCACCATACAAGCATTATATGATTCACTAGACACAGTGTGTACTCAAATACTTGCTGATTATTATAGTTTATCCAACATAACCAAAAATATATTCTGGGACGAGAGAGGATTCTTTATTAGTTTTAAAGAAGGATTCCCTCTGTATATTTGATATCAAGGAATATCAAATTAGAACTCCAGGATACTATATACTTATCCTCAAAACCTGTTCTATTATGTTTGTTAGAATGCCTTCTGATGAATTCCATGCTGGCTCTTTTTTCTTCTCAATAAGTAAAAATACCCTTTCTGCTCTTAAACTAATTGCACATTCAATGGAAGAAAGTTATATGAAGAAAACTGTTTCTTCCTTTTTTCAGTGAAAGCAAAAAGGAAAGCAAATGCAGAAACAGAGAATTACAAATTTCTTTCTCCAGTAGGGAAGACAGAATTAAACTCGGGGCCAGGTGGTATGAAGAAGCTAGGAGACAGAATTCCGGGCTGGAGTGGGGAAAGGATGTGGGGCCAAGCTCCAAGCATTCCAAATTCAATCCCACCAATTCTTAGCTGGGTATTCTTCGACAAACTTCCAAACCTCTCTGATTCTAGTTTCTTCCTCCATAAAGTTGGAAAACCACACATGCGTTGAAAAACTTTCCTGAAGATTCAAGGATATAAAATAGAATATTATCTGGTACATATCGGCACTTCAGGCATTAAACAAAAAGTCAACTCCTTTCCTTCTGTTCCTTAGAAGTCGTTGGGCTAGGGAGGCCTTGTAGAAACTCACCAATTTTTTTCTGAAATGAATGGCATCAATTAGGGTTAAGCATTACCTATTCCTCTCCTTTCTTCTTTTTCTCCCTCCTTCCTACCTTTCTTCCTTCCTTCTTATAAAAAGGGTTAGAAAGGCAGTTAAAAAGGAGTGAGAAAAGAACTTAGTTAGCATAGCTGTTTTTGTAACTTTCTCTATATGTATTATTTTAGCACGGTCTTTACTAGATTTAAATAGTGAATTTCATGCTAATTTCTCTTAACAACAGAATTGTATATATACCTTCTCAATAACTTCACACGGATATCTAAAGGGCATCTCTAAGTTAATATGGTCAAAACTGAATCTTCAAACCTAGTCTCGCCCAAGTCCTTCTCTGCTTATTAAAAGTCACCATCATCTACATATTTGTTAAGCAAAAATCTAGGAGTCATCCTTCTTCTTCCTTACGTCTTCTCAACCTCAACATCCAAACAAGTATCATCAAATTTATCTTAAAAATATATTCCAAATCTGTCCTTTTTACTTCAACTCCATTAACATTCTTCAAAGCCATCATCATTTCATCATTGTTTCATCTTCATCATTTTAGTTTTCATCATCACATCTTCCTAGTTTACTAAAGAAACCTCCTAACAGGATTCCTTCCAGTCAGTTCATTCTCCACAGGAAAATCTGAATGATATCTTGAATATATAAATTATGGCACTCATCTACTTAAATATCTCCAATGACTTTGCCTAGTGCTTAAAATACAACCCAAATAGTTTACACATATGAATCCCTACCTGATCTGTCCCTTGCCTACCTTCTTGACCTCAACTCACATCACAAGAACACTGGTCATCTAACTGTTCTTTAGACATGTCTAACACTTCGAAAAATTTAGACTCTTTGGAAGAAATTTTTCTCTCCCTCAAATGCTCCTTTTCTTGATCTTCAAAAAGCTATTTCCTTTTGACATTCAATATGAACTTAAATGATACCTCTTCAGTAGGGCTTAGCTTAACTAATCAATCTAAAGAAACCACCCTGAAACTGTTGACCACATCACCAATTTTGGATTATCTGCCTAACATTTGTCATACTCAGTTAATTGTCAGTGGTTGCTTTGTTCTTTGCATATCCCTCCTAGAATGCAATCTCCATGGACAATAATAAATAATAAAGAATCAACAAACAGGAATCAATGAAGGAAGGAATGAATAGATGCTTGCTTTATTCTTCTATCAATCTTTAAGTCCTTTGAAGCCTAGATTGTGTGCTATTTGCCGTAGCACTCAGCAAAATACTTTGTACATATTTGACAATCAATGAGTACTTTTTTTTTTAAAGATTGGCACCCCAGCTAACATCTGTTGCCAGTCTTGTTTTTTTTCCTTCTTCTACTTCTCTCCAAAGCCTCCGCAGTACATACTTGTACATTCTAGCTGTAAGTGCCTCTGGTTGTGCTATGTGGGACACTGCCTCAGCACGGCCTGATGAGCGGTGCAATGTCCATGGCCAGGATCCAAAACAGCAAAACCCTGGACCGCCAAAGCCGAGCGTGCAAACTTAACCACTTGGCCAAGGGGCTGGCCCCAATGAGCACTTTTGATTGATGTAATTCCTGTCTTTTATTCCTGAGGAAGGGATTTCAGTGCACCACTGTTTTCCTGCACCATAACAGGTACGTTATTTCCAATTTTAGCACGTGTGCTGATAGACTGAGAACAAGTGTGTCATTTCAGACAGTTCTGTAGATGTATATTTAATAATAAAATAAATACAATTAGGTGAGTATTGTTGAGTCATGTAAAAAGTCATTTTTATGTTCAATGACGTGTAAATATATCTGCAGTGATTTAGAGACACTGTGAGTCATTTCACTGTAGTTTCCTGTTCTGCATGAAATCCAGAAATTTACAGCCACTACTTTAAGATAAGTAAGAATTGTAGAGAAAATTAGAACTAAAGTTTTAGCAAAAAAATCAGAATTTTATGGCTAGATGAGCTCTTAAATTTCATTAAGGTCAATGATTTATTTCTTATATCAAGAAATTGAGGATGAGAAAAGTTACTGGTTTGCCTAATTTCTTACAAATATGTTTAGTAATCTCTTACCAGTTTTTATAATTACACTTCTAAAAATGCTGCGTAATTTACCAAATTGCCAAGTTACCAAAGTAATAATTAGGAAAAAAGTTAATTAAAAAAGAGAGAGCTGGATAAAAAATAATAACATGCACAATTCATAGCAGTTTATATCTTCATTTAAAAATTAATCGGATGTGTGTTGCAATAAAGCTACTCCGGTAGTTACTCCTCACACATCACCAACTTTAGCTGTCCATAAACAGAGCACCACGATCTAAAAAATATCCCAACATGCATAAGTTTTCAGGTAAAAATTGTACCAATTTCTAAAGTTTGCCACTAGACCTGATTGGCTTGAAATGAATGACTTTTCGATTTGTATACCCTCTGCTGTTGTTGCTGTTTTTTCTTCATTTTTTCTCCTGATCTGGACAAATTACATGTGCAGTCCTTTAGACTTGAAAAATCATTGATATAAAATATTGATATATTTAAGTGTATAATGTTTTCTGGGTCTCAATTTCTATCACATAAAGGAAGAGTCTTCTCTTTTGCAATCTCAAAGATATAGCTACATAACCTAAGGAGCAATAATTATGATTGTGGTTTCCTAGCAAGGGAACTGGAGAAAACCGTTGTAAAAAGACTATGTGTTTTAGCACTCTGATAAACAGGCATAAAACCAAGTTTTGTCAAAACTTTTATTAAAGAGAAATAACCGTACATGACAAGTACATTATAGCATACAATTCTTCAGACACGTAGTCCAACGTTCTTCCCAACTTGTGATTTTACAGTCTAGTTTATCAGTGTTTATAATAGATACTAGATTCTCAGTTCAGAGGAGATCAGCTCTGCCTGGCTCCCTCTCTTTCTCTCCCCTTCCCCCCTCTTTCTTTCTTTTTTTTGTAGTTGTTTGATGACAAAAGGATTTACTAGGACATTTATTAATGTGGAGTGTTATTTAACTCAAAATAGAGCTCTTTGGCATCTGAGTTGGAAGAAAATGGATAGTTCAGTAAACGTGTGCTAAGTCAATCAGTTAACTTGAAAATAGGAGAAGAAATAACAGGAATTGGTTGGTGCCTAGATCAATTGTTGGAAAGCATAATCAGAAAATGGCATTAAATGAGGAAAATGATAAGCGTTCTTTGATCTCAGCTCCCATTCAAGGTAAATCAGGACCGGTGTAATAAATCACCCTAAATACCTCTTGTGAGTGGCCACTGCTAGAAAGAAGGCTCTCAGTCTCTCATCATGCACTGCCTTGCTTGATCAGGATGGAGGTTAAAGGGTGGTAAGAAGGTTCTACTTCTTTGTATGCCTATAGAAGATAGTTAACTTACACATTGTGGCGAAGTATGGAGAATCAAACTGTGTACAACTAGACGTCCTCTCCAATTTAATAAAAATGATCTAATTGAGCAACTACTTTAGAACTTCTAACTGTGCATTAAAATTATTAAAATAAACTATAAGATATTCTTTCATTGCTTGAATGGAAGCTATTCAGCACCTTATCTATTATCTAGTATAATCTTGTCATTCTTGTGATGCCACTTATTTTACAAGATTTTTGGATTTCCATTAAAAAATAAAAAACCTGCTTTTCAAGAGTAGGAGTATCTTTTCATATTGCCATGAGCCACAGACAACTTCCAAAGTGTTTATTTATGCTTTTTAGAAAAAAAATACATTGCATTTATTTTGGGAAAACCAAGCTTTGGTATTTTGGTTTGAAATAGTTTCCATTTCCATAATTTAAACTCACACACACACACTTTTTCAGATTGAGACTAAAAAAAGCTGGAAAGAGGAGTCAAGTGTTATAAGTGATTTTTTTCTGATTATTTTATTGAGGTTATAGTGGTTTATAACATTGTGTAATTTCAGATGTACATTGTTATTTATCAGTTTCTGTATAGACTGCATCATGCTCAGCACCAATAGTCTAGTTTTTATTTGACAGCATACATATGTGCCCTTTTTATCCCTTTTGCCCAACCTCCATCTGCCTTCCACTCTGGTAACCACTAATCTGTTCTCTTTAACCATGTGTTTGTTTATCTTCCTCATGTGAGTGAAATCATGCAGTGTTTGTCTTTTTCTGTCTGACTGACTTTGCTTAACATCATACCCTCAAGGTCTGTCCATGTTGTTGCAAATGGGACGATTTTGTTGTTTTGGGGGCTGAGTGCTATTCCATTGTATATATATATATATATATATATATACCACAGATTCTTTATCCATTCATCAGTTGATGGGCACTTGGGTTGCTTCCACTTCTTTGCTATTTTGAATACTGCTGCAATGAACATAGGGGTGCATAGATCTCTTTGAACTGCTGATTTCAAGTTCTTTGGATAAAAACCCAATAGTGGGATAGCTGAATTGTATGGGATTTCTATTTTTTATTTTTTGAGAAATCCCCATACTGTTCTCCATAGTGGCCGCACCAGTTTGCATTCCTACTAGCAGTGTATGAGGGTTCCCTTTTCTCCACACCCTTTCCAACATTTGTTATTTGTTGCCTAGGTAATTATAACCATTCTGACAGGTGTAAGGTGATATCTCACTGTAGTTTTGATTTTCATTTCCCTAATAATTAGTGATGTTGAAGATCTTTTCATGTGCCTGTTGGCCATATGAATATATTATTTGGAAAAATGTCTGTTCATATCCCTCTGCCCATTTTCTGATTGGGATGTTTGCTTCTTTGTTGTTGAGTTGTGTGAGATCTTCATATATTTTGGAAATTAATCCCTTGTCAGATAGATGACTTGCAAATATTTTCTCCCAGTGGTGGGTTGTCTTTTTGTTTTATTCATGTTATAGTTTGCCTTGCAGAAGCTTTTTAGTCTGATGTAGTCCCATTTGTTTATTTTTTCTTTTGTTTCCCTTGCCTGAGTAGATATGGTATTGGAAAAGATGCTGCTAAGACCGATGTCAAAGAGTGTACTCCCTATATTTTCTTCTAGAAGTTTTATGGTTTCAGATCTTACATTCAAGTTTTTAATCCATTTTGAGTTAATCTTTGTGTATGGTATAAGATAATGGTCTACTGTCATTCTTTTGCATGTGGCTGTCCAGTTGTCCCAACATCATTTATCAAAGAGACTTTCCCTTCTCCGTTGTATGTTCTTGGCTCCTTTGTCGAAGATTAGCTGTCCATAGATGTGTGGTTTTGTTTCTGGGCTTTCAGTTTTGTCCCTAGATATGTGTATCTGTTTCTGTGCTGGTACCACGCTCTTGTGATTACTATAGCTTTATGGTGTATTTTGAAGTCAAGGGATTGTGATGACTCCAGCTTTGTTCTGTTTTCTCAGGATTGCTCTGGCTATTCAGATTCTTTTGTTGTTCTGGATAAATTTTAGGATTCTTTCTTCTATTTCCATGAAGAATATCATTGGGATTCTGATTGAGATTGCATTCAATCTGTAGATTGCTTTAGGTAATATGGACATTTTAACTATCTTTATTCTTCCAATCCAAGAATATCTTTCCATTTCTTTGTCATTTTCAATTTCCTTCCATAATGTCTTATAGTTTTTGGTGTATAGGTCTTTCACTCCTAGGTTAAATTTGTTCCTAGATACTTTATTCTTTTTGTTGTGATTGTAAATGGGATTGTATTCTTGAGTTCTCTTTCTGTTAGTTTGTTATAAGAATATAGAAATGTACATATTTTTGTAAGTTGATTTTGTACCTTGCAACTTTGCTGTAGTTCTTGATTATTTCTAATAGCTTTCTGATGGATTCTTTAGGATTTTCTATATTTAGAATCATGTTGTCCACAAACGGCAAGAGTTTCACTTCTTCCCTTTCAATTTGAATGCCTTTTATTTATTTGTCTTGGCTATCTGCTTTGTCCAAAACCTCAAGTACTGTGTTGAATAGGAGTGGTAAAAGTGGGCACCCGTCTTGTTCCTCTTCTCAGAGGGATGGCTTTCAGTCTTTCGCCATTAAGTATGATGTTGGCTGTATGTTTCTCAATATATGGTCTTTATTATGTTGAGGTACTTTCCTTCTATACTCATTTTATTGAAAGTTTTTTTATCATAAATGGATGTTTGATCTTGATAAATGCTTTCTCTGCATCTATTGAGACAATCATATGATTTTTACTCCTCATTTTGTTAGTGTGGTGTATCACATTGATTGGTTTGTGCATGTTGAACTATCCATGCATCCCTGGTAAAAATCCTTCTTAATCACTTGACAATGTTGTTCAATCCTTTTAATATATTGTTGTATTTGGTTTGCCAATATTTTGTTGAGGATTTTTCCATCTATGTTCATCAGTAATATTGACCTGTAATTTTACTTTTTTATGTTGACCTTGTCTGGTTTTGATATCAGAGTAATATTGGCCTCATAGAATCAGTTAGGAAGCATCCTGTCTTCTTCTATATTTTGGAATAGCTTGAGATGGATAGGTATTAAATCTTCTTTGAATTTTTGACAGAATTAACCAGAGAAGCCATCTGGTCCTGGACTTTTGTATTTGGGGGAGTTTTTGATTACTGTTTCAATCTCATTACTTGTGGTTAGTCTGTTCAAATTCTCTGTTTCTTCTTGACTCAGTTTTTGGAAGTTGTATAATTCTAAGAATTTATCCATTACTTCTAGGTTATCCAATTTGCTGGCACATAACTTCTCATAGTATTCTCTTATAATTCTTTGTTTTTCTGTGGTATCCATTGTAATTTCTTCTATTTCATTTCTGATTTTATTTATTTGAGTCTTCTCTCTTTTTATTTTTAGTGAGTCTTGCTAAGGATTTGTCAGTTTTCTTTATCTTCTCAAAGAAACAATTCTTCATTTCATTGATTCTTGCTACTGATTTTTAGTCTCTAATTCATTTATTTCTGCTCTGATTTGTATTATTTCCCTCCTTCTGCTGACTTTGGGCTTTGTTTGTTCTGCTTTTGCTAGTTCTGTTAGGTGTAGTTTAAGATTACTTTTTTGAGATGTTTTTTGTTGTTGGGGTAGACCTGCATTGCTATATATTCCCCTCTTAAGTACTGCTTTTGCTGCATCCTATAAGACTTGGTATGTTGTGTTTTCATTTTAATTTGTCTCCAGGTATTTTTTTATTTCTCCTTTGATTTCTTCATTGATCCAGTGGTTGTTGAGTAGCATGTTGTTTTGTCTCCACATATTTGTGACTTTCCAAGCTTTTTTCTTGTAGTTGATTTCCAGTTTCATAGCATTGTGGTCAGAAAAGATGCTTGATGTGATCTCAATCTTCTTAAATTTATTGAGGCTTGCCTTGTTTCCCAGCATATGATCTATCTTTGAGAGTGTTCCTGTGTACTTGAGAAGAATATGCATTCTGCTGTTTTGGAATAGAGTTTTCTATACCTATTACGCCCATCTGGCCGAATTTTTCATTTAAGTCCACTGTTTCCTTGTTGACTTTCTGTCTGGATGATCTATCCATTAATGTAAGTGGGATGTTGAGGTCCCCTTCTATTATTGTGTTGCTCTTAATTTCTCCCTTTAGGTTTGTTAGTAGTTGCTTTATATACTTTGGTGCTCCAGTGTTAGGTGCGCATGTTCATAAGTGTAATGTGCTCTTTGTGGAATGTCCCTTTTATCATTATATACTGCCCCTCTTTGTCTCTCATTGACTTTTTCATCTTGAAGTCTGCTTTGTCTCATATTAGTATGGTAATACCTGCTCTGTTTTCTTTGCCATCTGCTTAGAGTATCATCTTCCATCCCTTCACTCTGAACCTGTGTTTGCCTTTAGAGGTGAAATGTCTTTCCTGGAGGCAGCATATTGTTGGATTCTGGGTTTTAATCCATGCAGCCACTCTGTGTCTTTTGCTTGGAGAATTCAATCCACTTACACTTAGAGTGATTATTGATGTATGAAGGCTTAATACTGCATTTTTATCTATTGTTTTCCAGTTGTTCCATATTTTCATTGTTTCTCTTCCCTTGAATTTCTTACTGCCATTTCAGTTGGTGTTTTTCTGTGATATGGTTTTCTCTTTATTTGTGATTTGTGTCTCTGCTCTGATTTTTTCTTTAGTGGTTACCATGAGATTTGTATAAGTGATCTCATAGATGAGGCAATCCATTTTCTGATAGCCTCTTAACCCCATCAGCCTAAATAGGTTTCATCCTTTTCCTCTTCCTCTTCTGACTTATTATTGTCACAAATTATTCTGTTTTGTATTGTGAATTTTTGACTAAGTCAAAGTGTTTATGGTTAATTTTGATGCTTTCATTCCATTTATCTCATGTTATAATTAAGTGTTTGGTGACCTTTTCTGATAGAGAGCCCCGATTTTCTGATTTTGTCTATTTATCTCCTTGCTGAAGGCACTGTAAACCTTTGCCTTTTTGTTTCAAGTATGAGGGTATCCTTGATCATTTATTCTAAGGGAGGTTTAGTGGTGATGGAGTCCCTCAGCTTTTGTTTATCTGGGAAAGCTTTTATTTCTCCATCATATCTGAAGGATAGTCTCACTGGATAGAGTATTCTTGGCTGAAAGTTTTTCTCTTTCATTATTTTGAATATATCATTCCATTCTCTCCTAGCCTGTAAGGTTTCTGCTGGGAGATCTGCTGAAATCCTGATTGGGGTTCTTTTGTAGATTATTTTCTTCTGCTTTGTTGTCCTTTATATTTTTTCTCTGTCATTGACTTTTCCAGTTTTACTATTACATGCTTTGGAGAAGGGCTTTTTGCATTGACGTAATTAAGAGTTATGTTAGTTTCATGTACAGTTCTTTCCACAGGTGTGGGAAGTTCTCAGCTATTATTTCTTTGAGAAAGCTCTCTGCTCCTTTTTTGTACTCTTATTCCTCTAGAATACTTATAGTCCTTATGTTGCCTTTCCTAATTGAGTCAGATATTTCTTGAAGAATTTCTTCTTTATTTTAAGTCTTAGTTCTCTCACCTTCTCTACCTGAAGTGTTTCTATATTTCTGTCCTGTAAATCACTAATTCTTTCCTCCATAATGTCAGCTCTGTTTTTTAAGGATTCTAGATTGTTTTTTATCTCATGCATTTTCTTCATCTCCAGAATTTCTGTTTGGTTACTTTTTAGAGTTGGAATCTCTTTGGTGAAGTATTCCTTCTGCTAATTACTTTTATTTCTGAGCTCTTGAACTGACTTTCTGAGTTTTCTTCTAACTCATGGAGTTTCTTTATGACAACTATTTTTAATTCTCTGCCATTTAGATTGTAAATTTCTGTGACTTCAGGACTGGCTTCTGGAGACTTGTCATTTTCCTTCTGCTCTGAAGTGTTACTGTAGTTTCCCATGGTGTTTGCTGAACTGATATTTTCCCAAGGCACTTGTAGTAGTATCAGATCACAGATTCCACCTGCCTCCTTGGGGAAGGAAAGTGGGGCAGGAGCTGTGTTTTCTGAACCTGCCGAGTCTACTGGAAGTTGTGTTGATAGGGGTCCTCTCTGTTTGCCTGTTGGGTGAAGCCACTTGGTGGGTCACACACACACATGCAGGCGCTCTGGTGTGGGACTGCTGCCTTGGCTTGGGACTGTCAGAGCTGGTGTACTAGACGGGAGGGGAGGGACACTTTCTTTCATGCACATGGGCCTGTTCTGTGCTCATGGGCTGTTCACCTGAGCTGCCACACTTGGTGGAGCTTCTTCATGAGGGCTGAACCATGCTACTCAGTGTTGAGTGTTCCCATGGGCAGTGCCACCATGGCACTGTGGGTGATCCCATGGGCTGGGCTGCAACTCCAAAAGCTAAAAGTGTTTGCATGCAGGCCTGCCTGTCTGTCACCACTTAGAGTTGCATGCTGGCTGCTCTGTGAGGACCTGCAACCTAGATTGCTGCCACTGGGGAGGGGGAGGGATGGTTCACCTCCTTCTGCTGCTTCCTAGGTAAGCAGTACACCACCTTCAGAAGTGTGGCTATTGTGCTTTTTAGGGACTCCTCTGTTATTTAATGAATGTCCATTTAGTTGTAATTTAAGTGATAGAAACTAAGGGAACACCTCAGTCTACCATTATGCTGACATCACTCCTCTGTGATATTTTTTTAGATTTCCAAATGTGTTACTAAAAAAGCCAAAAAAGGAAGTCTAGGACTCATTAATTAACTCCTCTATTTTACAACTGAGGAAACAGGTTATAGCTAGGTGGTTTACACCAGGGAGGAACCAGTTTCTAGCTAGATATTTTGATCTCCAGAGTTATGTTTCTAACAGCACACTTTCCTGCCACTACTGATATGTTTGTGAATAAAGGACACAGAGAATAACTGTGATCAGCTATTCTGTGCATGTCACTATGACATCTTGACACATTCAGGCCAGAATTAAATAATAGCCATGTTATCTTTTCTGTAGTTTTGATTTACAAAAAATTGTAAACTCAAAAATAATTCTGTAAGTAATTTGGAGAAAATATCTTTACATAATATACTTTGAGAACACTTAATTAGGACAATAAAAATTTGAAATGGTTTGGGCACTTATTGATATTGTCACTATTTACATTAAAAATTCTGTATTAATCTTATGGATCAACTTTTTAACTCCTAATTACCTAAGTTAATTTAAGTACATATTTGCAGATCAATGACTTATTAGCAAGGAGTTTCCGAGAAAGAAATGTTAGAATCTATTGCCAATTGTTGTCCAAAGGAAATCACATAAAATCTCCTAAAATGATGTGTCATTGTAAGAATAGGATTACATTTAAATAAAATTTAAGAAACACATCAGTAAATAACATAAAATATATCTGATGGCACTTATTACCAATTCTCTTGTGTGAAGCATGAATTATGTTTACAATAATGCTATACTTCAATTATATTTTAAAAAATAAAAAAATTGTTTGTATCTTCAAAAAGAAAAAAAATACTATCAAGAGCAAGAAAATATTGTAAAATTATAAAGTTAGGACTATAGTACAGAACAATCTCTTCTCAGATGGACAATGCCCTGCTTATGAAAATTGAGAAGATAAATAGAAAATGTTCTATTAAAGAATTTATTTATTAGAAAGAATTATAATAGGATGAAAATTTTAATAGAGTGAGAGTTAGCATATGCAACACTATATTTTAGACTTTCCTTTTTCTTTTGGTATCTTTTAGAATGGGTCTAGATAATTGTTGTTAAGAGGTGTCAGTCCTGTATGAGAAGGTAATGTCATAGGTGATAACAAGTCAGTCCATAGCTAAAACAGGATGTGGACTTTTTCCATCTATCAGTAGCATTTGATAAAGCTATTAATAATTCAGCAGCTCAAAGCTTTAACGTCTTTCAACACTATATATAGAAGAAAGTAGGTAATGTTCTGAAAGGAGAAGCATAAACTTAAAATAAATAACTGATAATAGAGGATGTCAGTGCCATTGAGCTTTTGCATTTCTTTAGATCTTCAACTATAATATGTATACATTTAAAGTGTAAATTATGAATGAGTAATTTACTCTATTAAAAATAGAGTATATTTTATAGGAAACAAGATAGAGTACTGTAAATTTTGGTCAGGGTTATGCTGGTGAATGTTCAACAACTGATTTTTGGGGGATAAAAATATTCGTGATCATTTGCTGATTTCTATGGTGTAAATACTCCAAACATGGCCAGTTTTAATTTTTTTAGTTATCTCTTTTTTTTGAGGAAGATTAGCCCTGAGCTAACGTCTGCTGCCAATCCACCTCTTTTTCTCTTTTTTTGCTGAGGAAGACTGTCCCTGAGCTAACATCTGTGCTCATCTTCCTCCACTTTATACATGAGATGCCTACTACAGCATGGCTTGCCAAGCAGTACCTTGTCCACACCTGGGATCCGAACCAGCAAACCCCAGGCAGCCGGAGCGGAATGTGCACACTTAACTGCTGCACCACTGGGCCAGCCTCCACAACATAGCCAGTTTTAGATTGTCAATGTGGCATCTATGAATGCAGGGTTGGGAAGTGATATGCACCACACAATGGGCTCTTGAGAACACATACGTGTTTACTCTAGTAACCACTGATTTTAGCTCACCTTTCATATTTTTCGATACCTGGAATATCTAGACACAAAAACCTAATGCACTGATACAATTTATGGACTATTTTGTTAATTATATTTTGCATAGGATGAAATACTAACTATCTACAACATTAGTTTTCACTTCACAAAGTTATTAGCAAATTTCACAGAAGATTGCATTGGAGAGGATCCTCTTAACGCTAACATAATGTATCCATTTACAACATATCCAAATATAATGTATTCATTTGCTTGAGAAAGTTTTGTAATAAGACTTTATCTTGCATAGGTCAGAAAAGTGGTACTCAGTAAAGAAGTGAAAAGCTCATTTTTAGTGCAATTGGCTTCACATGGATTCTCTTTTTATCTGCCCCTTCAATATCAGAGCTTCCCAGACTGTGCTTGATCCTTAATCATCAATTCCCTACACCTAGCACCTCAGCACCAATTGTGGGACCCACTTTTAATAACACTGTGGAATCCTTTGGTATGAATACATTCTGTTTTCTCCTTAACCTCATTTCTTTTGTCTACTACATTTTTATATGTTTTCTAATTTAAGGTTGTATATATTCTATCTAAAGTTCCTTAAAATCACTTTGTGTATAATAAGATAAGGAGGAGAGATATAACTTAAAAACTTTCCACATATAGTTACACCTCATTATTTGCAGATTTCATATTTGTAAATGCATCTACTTGCTAAAAGTTATCTGTAACCAACAAATCCATACTTGCTGCTTCACTGTCATTCACAAATATGCAGGGTGAAAAATTTGAGTGCCCCAATGCACATGTTCCCAGATGAGCTTGAGAAAGATGATACGCTGCCTTCTCGTTTCAGGTCTCATACTGGAAAAGTGTCCCTTTTGTGGTCTATTTAGTGCCACATTTTCCACATTTTTGTGCTTTTTGTCAGTGATTTTGCTGTTTAAAATGGCTGACAAGAGTTGTGCTGAAGTGCTATCTAGTGTTCCTAAATGCAAGAAGGCTGTGATGTGCCTTATGGAGAAAACACATGTGTTAGACAAGCTTTGTTCAGGCATGAGTTATAGTGCTGTTGGCCCTGAGTTCAGTGTTAATTAATCAATAATGTGATTCATCCAGAAAATGTAAGAGGAAAGTCACTGATCTGTATGTAAGGCAGCTCTGGAAAGGGCTAAAGTACCATCTATAGTTTATGAGGAAGCTATGGAAAAGACAGAAAAACCACTAAGTCTGTGGATTCATGAGATGAAAACTGCATTAGGCAGAGTTAGTCAGAGAAAGAGGACCAACAGGATGTGTACATATATAGACATAGGGATTTATTTTAAGGAATTTTCTCATGTGATTGTGGAGACTTGGTGAGTCCAAAATCTGAAGCCGGAGGGTGGCAGGCTGGAGACTCAGGGAAGAGTTGCATTTTGAGTCCAACAGCAATCTGCTAGAAGAGTACCTTCTTTTTGGGGAGAGGTCAATCTTGTTCTATTAAGGTCTTCAATTGATTGTATGAGGCCCCTCCACATTATGGAGGGTAATCTGCTTTACTCAAAGTTCAGCAATTTGTGTTAATCTCACCTAAAAAACACCTTCACGGAAACATCCAGAATAATATTTCACCAAATATCTGGGCACCATGGCCCATCCAAGTGGACATGTAAAATTAATCATGGCAAAAAACAACAAAAGAAGCATAGTGGGCAGTACTATTGTGAAGCTAAAAACCAAAGAGATTTATGGTAACATTATCCAGGGGCAGGAAAATGTTAGAACTTTCTCAGCTGGTATTTTTAGATAATTAATTATTTATAAGAAATAGATATTGAATAAGGTGTCTTTAAACAGAAAAACACAAAATAAGGTTATGTATTTGTGAGTTGACAAAAATATTGTGACCAGACATCCTCAGGAATCTAGCCTTTTATTTTCCCTAGGAGTAATGGCTCAGTATTTGCTAATTCAGTGTTTGTGGTAATATTCTAGAACATAACTACCTTGAATAACAAGAATCAACTGTATATGCAGATGGTACACAAACCTCTATCCCACTAGATTATACTTCTATTGTGATTTCCAGAGCACACATCCTAGTGCCCAGTGGCCTTTCTTCCTAGATGCATAAAAGGAAAATGAAACCCAAAATGTCAAAAATTGAATTATCTTTGCCTCGACTGCCATCCTTTCCCCTTCTCCCTAAAATCTCATCCTCCTTCTACATTCCCTAACTTAATGAAAGGGATCATTATCCAATCAGCCAACCAAGCCAAAAGCTAGGACACCCCCCTTTAGTCTTTCTTTTCCCTTAATAACACCTCCACAATTAATTGACCCACACATTCTGGTTTTGTTTATTTAGCTTGTATTTTTACCTTTTACTATCTCTCAGTTCAACTCATTCTGCTCTGACTACATCTGTGTACAGACTGATAGCTCAGAACACTTGATTTATAGACAGATGGAACTGACTTTGATAATGAGAAGGAAATAGCATTGACTCTGCAACTTACTAGATGGGGAATACTGGGTACACTAATTTATTTAAGTCTCAGTTTCCTCAACTGCAAATGTGGATAATAAAAGTACCTATATCATAATGTAATTCTGAGGATACTTATCAACAAATTTACAAACCAGCATTTTGTACAACTGTGAGTGATACTAGTTATTGTTCAAAGAAGTGATTACTCTTATTTCTTTATAATTCAGTCACTGTGCTAAGTGCTAGAAATGTAACAATGAATAACACAGTACTTGGCCCCTGTACTCACGAAGTTTATAATCTGTTGGCGTTCTATTTAAATGTAAAACATGGTCATCGTAGGTTAAGCTCTCTCTTTTGGTTAAGCTGCTCATTTTTCAATGATAATCCTCCCATTTTGGAAAATTGAATTAGAACCAAAGTTGATATGAAAAGACAGAAAGTGTCTTTATTTCACTTCTGCAACTTTCTACTGCAAGAATTGGTCCAATTCATGTCTAGCAGAGGCAGTTATCAATGGGTTAGGTTTCTTCCTCCACTCAAGTATACGTTCTCCACAAGACTGAAACCATTCCATTTGTTTCTTATTTTCATCAACACACTGTAACTATCCTGAAGAACTGTGTCTTTAATTATTGAGCTTTGTATCCGGGAAGACTGCAAGGAAGTAGTCACCAGGACAAAGTGAAGCTGGGGAAGAATGTCTTTGAATTCAAATTCCAATCACATTGTTTTAATCATGCAATTAAAGATGTTGACAAATAAGAGCTAATGTAGGGCCTGGAGACAGTGAGAATGGTGTGTTTTGTGGATGTTTAAAAGTCACTGAGAATTACTGGGATATAATGCCTATTATCCCTGTGTGAATGCCTCTAAAGCAGCATTTCCCAGGCATATGGAACAGGTTTTTCTCTCCCCAGAAAGATATGAAAATTTACAGAGAGGAAATAGAACGAACAGACAGAGAATTCACTTATTATGTGGCTCCTATGGACCATATTACTCAAGGAACAACACTGAGCAAGCCCCCACACAAAAGTGGCAGGTATAACTAACCAACTGAGCCATATGTTTAAAACATTGTAAATTTTCCCCAGAGTTGAACTCTCTGAAATGCAACTGAGCTCTATATAGTTAGTCCAAAGAGGTTTACTATAACTTTGAACAAACTTCTTATAGTCAAACATTTCTAAAAAGCTGAACTAGCCACTAAAGAGTTCAGATTGCACTGTAAAGTCACAAATCAACAGAGATTATTATTATGCTTGAACTTTTTTTATACCACCTAGCACTCTAGAGAATAATTCTGAGTTCATTTTGCAGACCAGAAGTGAGGACCAGAAAGCCTTTTTAATGGCACATTTTTTCTTTCTAAGCAGAAAACATGTCCTTGCGCGCACACACACACAGGTTCTTTTTCATGTGACTCAACAGCAACACATTATCTTTAGCAAGCAGGAATTTATTGAAAAAAAAAGGATGAATGCAAAACAGAGACATAAGTATTGCTTCACAACAAAAGAAAAATAAAATATATTTAGTACTCATTTATGTTCTCTGAAAGACTGGAACCATACCTCTATTTTAATTGTTATGCTTCCTTCCCTTCATATATTCACCCTTCACTATTGCATTCAAAGTCTTCCCTCTTGGCAAACTTCATTTTTAGCAGCAGGAGGAAAATTAGACATCTAAAGCAATCTCAAAGCAAAGCAGGGTAGAATGTCTTTGAATTCAAATTTCACATTGTTGTTTTAATCATGAGATTAAAGATGTGCAAATAAGAGCTAGTGTGGGGCCTGGAGACAGTGAGAATGGTGTGTTTTACATATGTTCAAAAGTTACTGAGAATTACAAGTGGATATACCAAGAAACTGTGGCTATTATCTCATAGAATAGAGATAGAATAGAAAACTAACCTATGGGTAAAAATATTTGTTATAAATGTATTGAACTTGTGGTACAATTTTGCAGATATGAAATAAAGACAATATTTAACTTTTCACATCAACTATTGTCCTGATTTTTATTTTCTCAAAAAGGAAGGGAATCTCTTGGAGGAGGGAGAGAGAAGAAAATACTATTTAAGGTAGAACTGTCTGGAGTTGTTTCTTCCTTCAGAATGGATAACATAGTTTATATTTGAATGAACTGACATCTATACCCTTCCCTTATGCTTACAGAAACTGGTTGGGAATGAGGAAAGGAAAGACTGAAATTTTAAAGCCGTTACTATTCTTTCTGTGCTGTAGAAACAAAGAAGTCATCTAGCACTCTATCCTTAGAAGAAAAGAAAATCTGGAGTACACTGTCTTTTATTTTAGTGAGGATGTTGATGAATCTTCAAATATGCAAAAGGTAGAGCTAAGAAGGAGTGGAATATATAAATAGTCATATATGAAAATGTGATGTGAAATGTGTTTTCAACAGCATCTGAGGGTAAATGTGCCTGAAAAATGGAAAGTCAGAGAGATAAGAGGAGAATTTTTTAAAATGTGGCAAAAGCAGGAGTGGGGATGCTGCACTTCCTGCTGCCATGGTGCCACTGCCACAGGCCACACTGGGGCGGGCACCCACAGAGTGATATCTGCATCATGGCAGAGCGAACATGCCTGGGACTCTCTCTTCACAACATACAACTAAAAGGGGCATCCCTGTGCCAACAGAGGACATCCTAACACAACACAAAAACTTCAGAGAGACACGCAACCATACGATGGAGGGTGCTCCTTCCCCTAAAGACTGCAATCTGTGACCACAGGAGGCACTGTGAGGGAAGGAACGGGGGAGGAGACCGTCATACGTGGGATCATCAAGGACTCCCTGGGACCCTTGCAACCTAGAGGGAGGCCCTCTAATGGGGCAAAAGCTTTCATGGGGGTTGACCTCCTCACGCCAACACCCCAGGAAACCAGATAGCAAGAGCCAGAGTGAGAAAACCTTGAAAGCACACAGGAGAAAGTGCCCCTCCCCACACTCACCTAGCACAGCTCCACTGCCTGGGATCTCCTCTGAAGGCAGAGGGCTCAGAATACCTGGCTCTCGACCCCCTCCCAGTGGTGATAGGTGGTAACTGCAACCAAATAATATCAGAATGCATAACAGCTGACCCACCTCTAGCAATACCAGAAACTACATCACATCTCCAAATCAGAGGGAAAATGACAGGCACCCAGAATTCAGTCCTGAGGACACAGAAATATGTAAATCAAAATGACAATGAAGTCAAAAGAGCTATCATCAAAAAACTCAACAAGGGAAAAGAGAATGTAGAGAAATAATTCAATGAGTTCAGGAGCTACTTCATAAAAGAGATTGAAACTATAAATAAGAATCACTCAGATATATTAGAGATGAAAGACACAATGGAAGAGATAAAACAAAATATGGATTCCCTGAACACTCGAGTGGAATCATAAGGAGTGTATCAGCTTAATTGAAGACAGACATGTCAAAATGCTCCAGACAGAGGAGGAGAGAGAACTAACACTAAAAAGAAATGAATAAAGTCTCTGAGAAATATCTGACTCAGTAAGGAAATGCAACACAAGTATTCTAGGTATTCCAGAAGAGAAGAAGGAGAATGGAACAGAAAGCATGTTCAAAGAAATAATAGCAAAGAACTTCCCAAGCCTAACGAAAGAGAGGGAAATATGTGTGGAAAAGGCTTCCAGATCTCCTAGATTTGTCAATGCAAAAAGACCTACTGCAAGGCATATGGTAATAAAACTGGCAAAAGTGAATGACAAAGAAAGAATACTAAGAGCAGCAAGGCAGAAGGAAATAACACACAAAGGAACCCCTATCTGGCTTTCACCAGATTTCTCTGCAGCAACCTTAAAAGCTAGGAGAGAATGGAAGGACATATGCAAATCTTTAAAAGACAAAAATCTTCAGCCAAGAATACTCTATGCAGCAAAAATATCCTTCAGAATTGAGGGAGAAATAAAAACTTTCCCAGACAAACAACGGCTAAGGAAGTTCGTACCCACAAGACCGCCCCACACGCAGGAAATGCTCAATAAAGCCCTCATACCTGAAAAAGGAAAAAAGGATAAAGGGGTCACAAAACACAGCATAAGGAGATAAATAGGTAGACAAAATCAGAATAGGATAGCAGGTACTCAAGTATAGCATTAAGCTAAAGGGAAGGAGAACACCAAAAACAAAGGTAATCCTGTCACTTTAACCACAAACTCATAACACAAGATGGAATAAGATATGATAAAAACAACTTAGGAGAGGAGGAGAAAAGGGACTGAATTGGTTTACATTAGGGACATAAGAGGCCATCAGAAAATGGACTATCGTATACACAAGATTCTGAGTATAAACCTCAGGGTAGCCACTAAGCAAAAAAGAAGAACAGAGACACAAATAATAAACAAGGAGAAAACAAAGAAAGATATCATAAAAAATTACATAGTTCAATGTGTAGACCAGTTGGACTTAATAGACATATATAGAACACTCCATAGAAAAACAGCAGAATACACATTCCTCTCAAGTGTGCATGGGATATTCTCAAGGATAGACCATATGTTGGGAAACAAGGCAAACCTCAGTAAGTTTAAGAAAATTGAAATAATAACAAGCATCTTTTCCAGTCACAATGCTATAAAGGTAAACATTAGTTACAAGAAAAAACCTGAGAAAGCTTTTTTTGGACAAAGATGTGGAGACTAAACAACATCCTCTTGAACAAGCAATGGAACATTGAAGAAATTAAAGAAGAAATCAAAAAATATCTGGAGACAAATGAAAAGGGTAGCATACCATGCCAACTCATATGGGATGCAGAAAAAGCTGTATTAAGAGGGAAATTCATCACAATACAGGCACACCTTAACAAACAAGAAGAATCCCAAATGAGCAATCTCAAATTATACCTAAATGAATTAGAAAAAGAAGAACAATCAAAGCCCAAAGACAGCAGAAGGAGAGAAATAATAAAAACCAGAGGAGAAATAAATGCTATTGAAACAAAAAAGGCAGTAAAAAGAATCAATGAAACAAAGAGCTGGTTCTTTGAGAAGATAAAATTGACAAACCCCTAGCCAGATGTACAAAGAAAAAAAGAGAGAAAGCTCAGATAAATCAAATTAGAAATTAGAGAGAAGAAATAACAACAGACGCCATAGAAATACAATGGATTATAAGAGAATACTATGAAAAACTACATGCCAACAAAATGGATAATCTAGAGGAAATGGATAAATTCTTAGACTCTTACAACATCCCAAAGCTGAATCAAGAAGAAACAGACAATCTGAATAGAACAATCACACGGAAAGAGATTAAAACACCAATCAAAAGCATCCTAAAGAATAAAACGCCAGGATCAGATGGCTTCCCTGGGGAATTCTACCAAACTTTCAGAGAGGATTTAATACCTATCCTCAAGCTATTCCAAAAATCATGGAAGATGGAACACTTCCTAACATAATCTACAAGGTCAACATCACTCTGATACCAAAGCCTGACAAGGACAACACATAAAAGGAAAACTACAGGCCAATATCGCTGATGAACATAGATACAAAAACCCTTAACAAAATTTTGGCAACCCAAATTCAGCAATACATCAAAAGGATCATACATTATGATCAAGTGGGATTTATACCAGGGACACAGGGATTGTTCAACATCTACAAATCAATCAAATGATACACCACATTAACAAACTGAGGGATAAAAACCACACGATCATCTCAATAGATGCAGAGAAAACATTCAACAAGATCCAACATCCATTTATGATAAAAGCTCTCGATAAAATGGGTATAGAAGGAAAGTACCTCAACATAATAAAGGCCATATATGACAAACCCACAGCCAACATCATACTCAATGGGCAAAAACTGAACGCATTCTCCCTGAGAACAAGAGCAAGACAAGGATGCCCACTCTCACCACTCTTATTCAACATAGTACTGGAGGGTTCGGCCAGAGCAATTACACAAGAGAAATGTATAAAAGGAATCCAAATAGGGAATGAAGAAGTGAAACTCCCACTGTTTGCAGATGACATGATCTTATATATAGAAAATCCTAAAGAATACATTGGAAATCTAGCAGAAATAATTAACAACTGCAGTAAAGATGCAGGGTACAAAATCAACTTACAAAAAGCAACTTATAGTTGCTTTTTTGTACACCAATAATGATCTTACAGAAAGAGAGCTCAAGAATACAATTCCATTTACAATTGCAACTAAAAGGAATAAATTTAACCAAGGAGGTAAAGTACTTATACAATTAAAATTATGAGACATTACTGAAAGAAATAGATAATGACATAAAGAGATGGAAAGAGATTCCATGCACATGGATTGGAAGAATAAACATAGTGAAAATGTCCATACTACTCAAAGCAATCTACAGATTCAATGCAACCCCAATCAGAATCCCAATGACATTCTTCACAGAACTAGAACAAAGAATCCTAAGATTCACATGGGGTAACTACAGATCCTGAACTACTAAGGCAATCCTGAGAAAAAAGAACAAACCTGGAGGTATCACAATCCCTGACTTCAAAATGTACTACAAAGCCATAGTGATCAAAACGGCATGGTACTGGTACAAAAACAGGCACACAGATCAATGGAACAGAACTGAAGGTCCAGAGATAAAACCGTACATCTACAGGCAGCTACTCTTTGACAAAGTTGCCAAGAACATAGAAAGGAGAAAAGACAGTCTCCTCAATAAATGGTGTTGTGAAAACTGGACAACCACAAGCAAAAGAATGAAAGTAGACCACTATCTCATGCCATACACAAAAATAAACTCAAAATGGACCAAAGACTTGAAGATACGTCCTGAAACCATAAAACTCCTGGAATATAATATAGGAAGTACACTGTAAGACATTGAACTATAAAGGATCTTTTCGAATACCATGTACTTTCAGACAAGGGAAACAAAAGAAAAAATAAAGTGGGAGCTCATCAGACTAAAGAGCTTCTGCAAGGCAAAAGAAACTAGACTCAGAACAAAGAGACAACCCCCCAATTGGGAGAAAATGTTTTCAAATCATATATCTGACAAGGGGTTAATCTCTATAATATATAAGGAACTCACACAACTGAACAACCCTAAAAACAAACAACCTGGCCAAAAAATGGGCAGAGGATATGAACAGACATTTTTCCAAAGTAGATATACAGATGTCCAACAAACACATGAAAAGATGTTCAACATCACCAATCAACAAGGAAACGCAAATCAAAACTATGCTAATATACCACCTTACGCCTGTTAAAATGGCTATAATCACTAAGACTAAAAGTAACAAACGTTGGAGAGGGTGTGGAGAAAAGGGAACCCTCATCCACTGCTGGTGGGAATGCAAACTGGTGCAGCCACTATGGAACACAGTATGCAGATTCCTCAAAAAACTAAAAATAGAACTCCCATATGATCCAGCTATCCCACTACTGGGTATCTACCCAAACAACTTGAAATCAACAATCCAAAGTAACATATGCACCCCTAGGTTCATTGCACTACTCGTCACAATAGCTGAGATATGGAAATAATCCAAGTGCCCATCGACTGATAACTGGATAAAGAAGATGTGTTATATATATATATATACAATGGAATACTACTCAGCCATAAAAAAGACAAATTCATTTCATTTGCAACAACATGAAAGGACCTAGAGGGAATAACACTATGTGAAATAAGCCAGACCGAGAAGGACAAACAGCAGATGATTTCACTCATATGTGGAATATGAACAAATACATGGACAAACAAAACAGTTCAGTGGTTGCCATGGGAAGGGGGGTGGAGAGTGGGCAAGGGGGTGAAGGGGAGCAATTAATGTGGAGACAGTCAAGAAATAATGTACAACTGAAATCTCACATTGATGTAAACTATTATGAACTCAATAAAAATCATGCCAAAAAAATAAATGTGGCTAAAATACAGAGAGAGAGGCTAGAGTCAGCCAAGGATGGTAGAAAGAGAGATTCCAAGAGACATGGTGGTCAACTGACTTTTGAAAACACCCAAAATCTTGAGAAAATGATACACGCAAGAATGTTTTGTGGTTTCTCCAAGGAATTAAGGAAGAAGAGTGATGTTAAAATTTGAATTATTATGAAAATCAGAGAAAAGAATGGCCACAGGAGGTGAAATGCATGAAGATATTTTTAATCGCCTAGAAAATGAATAAGGGATGTGACATTAGTCTAACTTTTGTATTTAATGCAAAACTCAGATTTGGGCTAGTAGATTTGAAGGAAGGTTGGCTCATAACATGGGTTTAGCAGATGCCTGTGTGCTTGAAGATCTAAGGAATCTTTTGGTAAAGAACTGATCCTAAGAAGGAAATAAAGAAGCCAGTAAGACTCAAGAGGTCAATCAGAGGAGAAATTTTTGAGCAGAGCAGGGTTTAATTACCGAGACTTAGATTGTTTGATGCTAAGTTTGTTACAGAACAATAGGGAAAAGAGGTGAAAGAAGTAAAGAGTTAGTACACACACACACACACACACACACGCACAATTAGAAAGACATGAGGGGCACAAGCTGTGCTGCATTAGCATCTATTAGCAGAATGCAGAGTGGAAGAGTTGGAGAGTAGTATCTTATTTTAATCAACATGTGTACCCCAGTTCATTGTAAAGTGTATCACAGAATGGCAGTCTGGTTGAGAATTTGGCCTGAAAAGGATGATGATGCCTTCAGCACTTAGTGAGAACAACCTAATTCAGATTGCAGAACTAACAAGGACTCCATGCATCAGGCACGCCTTGGGCCATCATAGCAGCAGCAAGAACAGGAGACGAAGGAATGAAAACTTCACAAGGCAGCTAAGAAGACTGTATTCCCGAGCATTTATAAAGTTAACCCTTTGATTTATCTGGGGGACATTTGACGTAGACTGAGTTCTAGAAATGTCCAGGTAGGGGCTGAACTGGAAAAATAGCATTTTGTTATTGCTAGCATAATTATATTTTATCTCCAATCTAGTCTGGCTTGAGTGATAGAAGAAACCTAATTTTAAATTTCCTCTAGCGTATATTACTCTGAAGAAACTTTCTCTTGACTTTCGACTCTTCAGTTGATCTAATCACTCAACAGTAGTCTTGCTGCTATTAATCACTGCAACTCACTAGCTTGCAGCCAGAATTCACCATTGTGTACTACTATGTAATTTTGGGTGGGATATGCAGATTCAAACAGTATCATATGTAGAAAACCTATTCTGCAGAATATAGACACAAATTATTTGTTTTCTCTTGTTTGGAATGTAGAATATTATTAGGAGATGTGATTTTTTCACCTTTACACAAAATGTAGTGTTTACCTTCAAGGAAAAAAACCGCAAAGTTTGTAAAGAATATTCTACTCTTACTCCTTGAGTGTTTCACAGGAGAAATATAGGAGAAAGACAAACCAATGCAATCACCTGGTTTTATCTGTGAAAAAGCTTTTGACCTTTTCTTTTTTTTTAACTTAGGTATATTTTAATGTTGACGTAACACAGCAATGGGGGCAATTTTTAGCCATGAGAATTCTATTGATGTAAATAATTAAAGTCAGGGAGAATAAGTGATTCTCTGGCTGTGTATTCTTGGGCAAATTGTTAATGACAATTACCTTGTGTTCCCTCTTTTTGAAAGCAATAACAATAATAACAATAAAGTTTCACTCACAGGAACTTTGTGACAAATGAGGTAAAATGTGATGAGCACTGTATAAATTATACGATTTCTTGTCATTAGTAGAAATTGAACTAATCATGGTAGAATCCCTAAGAATTGCTGCCTGACTGACATGTAACCACAATTTCCATGAACAATCTGTGAAAGAGCTATTCTGTGATTATTTTTAGGTTTGAGGATAACATAATTTCTTTTCAGGTTAAAAATGGGGTTAAACTATAGAGAATTCATAAAATTATCAACAGAAAGACAGAAGAAAAACACTTACATGGGCAAAGGTTCTACATTTCTATGTAGAAAAACTTGTTATTGAACACATAAATAACCAACTCTAGATATCGTTTATTATCTAGATTCTAGATTAGTAAACATTTTCTGAAAAGGGTTGGACACTAAATATTTCAAGCTTTGTGGGTTGTATGGTCTCTGATGAAACTCTGTCATTATAGTGCGAAGGTAACCATAGAGAATATGTGTGGCCATTTTTCAATAAAACTTTATTCACAAAAACAGGCAACTGGCCATATTTGGCCCATGGGCCATAGGTTACCAACCCCTGGTGCATACTAAAAATGATGGTATAATTCTGGCTAGTTTCCTGACAGCATTAGGCCAATAAAAGACAATGAGATCCAAAAGGCCATCATGGACTGGCATAATCAGGAAGTCTATTAGAAATCATGTGCTTATTTATTTAACCAACATTTACTGAAACAATGGTTAGTGGCAGTTGCTCTGCTGTTATCTAGGTAAAAAAGGCTTATAGGACATGGGCCTTGCCTTCTGAGGAGCAAACACAGGTTGCATGATAACTGGTTGTTACACTCTTAACAAAGCTATAATGGAGTAGAAGAAAGTTTTTAAAGGCCCAATTAGAATGATCAAAGGATTGGAAAGCTTCCTTTATAAAGATGCACTTAAATAATTAGGACTTTACAATCTGGAAGGAATAACTAAGAAGTGATGTAACTGAATTTAATAGAAGTAACTTCATAGATGCTAATAGGTTACATGTGGTTATTAACATAATAACAATAGCTTGGGGAGTCACTTCTATTGAATGTTTTTTGTATGCTACTTTAAGAAAAAGACAATAATAAAGCAGGAGAAGAAATGAAAAGTCCAAAAAATAAGTATATCTCTGATATGCAACAATTTACCTTTTATTTTTTATGTATTATCATTCAGACTTTTTCTATACATATATATTTTTTGCACTATTATTCTAGCTGAGATGTAATCCTTTTTTCACTTAATATTGTAGCATATATTTTCATGTTGTCATTCACTATAATTCCCTTCAATTTTGGTGTTATCTTCTGATTTCTTTCACTTTTCACTGTATAGTATATGTTACCTTTTGATGTCTTCCTGATATACCTTCTACTTTTTTTAAGCAGGCTTTTCTCGCCTGTGTTCCAGATATTTATATCAACTGTCTATTGTATTTTCCCTTGACTAGGCCACAGATACCTCAAACACAACATGTCCAGGAAATAAATTATCATTAGCCTTGCTCAAAGCTATTACGCTTCCTTTACTCCTCATCTTTTCAAATGGTATTAACATAAACCAAACTTTCTTTTTTTTGAAGAAGAAGGTTAACCCTGAGCTAACATCTGCTGTCAATCCTCCTCTTTTTGCTGAGGAAGACTGGCCCTGAGCTAACATCCATGCCCATCTTGCTCTACGTTATATGTGGGCCCCTACCACAGCATAGCTTGCCAAGTGGCGCCATGTCTGCATCCACGATCCGAACCAGTGAACCCCGGGCCGTGGAAGCAGAATGTGAGCACTTAACTGCTGCACCACCAGGCCAGCCCCATAAACCAAATTTTCAAGGCAAGAGAGAGTTTCTTTAGATTCCTTCTTCTCCCTCTCCTCTAATTCCCCAAACAATTATGTATTAAATCCTATCACCTTTATCTCCTTGGAACCAGTGCCTTATTCTAGCCAATAATGTTGCTCACTGTGATTGTTGAAAAAAGCTCCTCCTTGCCTTTAATCCATCTTCCTCCCTGCTGTAGAATTGGTCACTCTAAAGGTACATCTGATTCTATTATTCTTGGTTAAAAGTCCCTCTGTGACTCTCAATAATGACCTAGACTCTTTTAAACACAGTTAATAGAAATGTAACTTAAACTGGCTTACAATGAATGAGACTTGACTGGTTCACCAGTTTAGGAGGGTGAAATAGGGCTCACAAGATCCCTGGAGCAAATGATGTTTTTAGGTCTATTACCTCTGTTTCTCTGTTTCTGCGTCTCTG
Source organism: Equus quagga (assembly GCF_021613505.1). Taxonomy (NCBI): domain Eukaryota; kingdom Metazoa; phylum Chordata; class Mammalia; order Perissodactyla; family Equidae; genus Equus; species Equus quagga. The sequence goes on from NC_060274.1 coordinate 54,786,043, forward strand.
TCACTTCTCTCTCTCTGCTTTTTTCTCTTTCTCATTCTCACTTCCAGTTTCTCTCCCTCTCTCCTTCCCTCCTTCCTTCCCTCCCTCAAGCCCTTCCTTTCTCCCTCTCTCTGTTAGTAATACATCTTAACCAAATCAATAAAAGAGTATTTAAAAAGCAGGATATGCATCTAAGTACCTTGGAACAAAAGTGCATATAAGAAGGAAAAATATATATTTAATGTTAGGAAAAGCAGGCTAATGGTCTGAATATTGCTCTAGCTAAGTTCACAGATATGTCTGGACTGAACTCAATCCCACTTGAGCCTCAGGCATATTATCAGACACTCAAGTGATTTTATTATTTTGATTTATAATTTGTGTGAATTAATGCATATAATTTATTTTACCATTTGATTTATTCTAGTGTATTTTTTGTTTCTGATTTTCTATTGAGCAAGTTAATTAAACAATATGCACCTTTACTTTCTCCAATCATATCCTGTTAAGTAAGAATATTAATTAAACACAACAGAAGTGCTTTGGATGTCTAAAATGTATCAACCAATATAAAAATTCAGAAATTGAAAGTTGCATATGCACACATACACATACACACGCGGAGCAAACTTTTTTCATATATCCCAAATTATGTATTAGTGTTCAATTCATTATTTCTCAGTTAATATTCTCGAAACACAATAGTTTCGAGGGCTAGTTAATATGGGAAATCAATACATTGATGATAAGGAGGAAAATTACAGTTTTTAATTAAAAACTAGAACTCCAAAATGTTATTTGTTTGGTTATTTTTTGTATCTTGCAGTGAGCTCTACAGACCTCTCTTATGCTCTATACTAATAAGTGTCACTATGGAAACCAACCTAAAGAGGGCATCATCCCCAGCTCTGGGGCAGTCCTCTGGGGGGGCTAAGGAAGCATCAACTCACATATACAGAATGATGTTGCAGGGCCTTTTTGTTGAACTTTCCATCTGTCAGCCGATACAAAATATTTAGCTACGTATAAATGCAAAGAAGGGCCTGTGCATATCTCTGTGGTGGATCTCCATCCTGGTTGATCCATGAGACAAAGAAGGAATACTTCATTAGTGGGTAGGATTTATTGGTTTCCATAGTGATATATGTATTTATAGACATGCTTTTTCATTTTTCTTCTTACTGAATCTTGAACCACTTAAATCCAGGCTATACCAATTGTCGATTACAGTTGTCTGAATTCAGGATTCATTGACAATATGTTTAAAGTTTTGTTTTAAACTATCATATTCATAGATGCTTAAAGAGCCAACCCCGAATTCCTTCAAGTAAAAGTTATATGAAAGACCACGCTTATAGTCCACCTCCTCGTATATACGGTAAAGTTACTGTGTTTACAAAGGAAGGACATGATCTGTTATTTAAAGCTTTTATCGCTTTTTCTGATTATTTTCAAATAGGATTCAGGCTGAATCATTAATAAATATCTAATGCTACAAAAAGATATTACTAATTATTTACCTTTATTATATTAGTATTTTATTATTTCTTACCTGAAGATATTGAGTAAAGATAAGGAAACATACATTTATTTAATATGTTAGACATCATATTTGATTATGTTTATTTTCAATATTAAAATGTGGCACAAGTCATTGTAGAAATAATACATTATTTGCTAAGATTGTGATTGTGTATGTGTGACATGCTTAAAATGAATCATATTGTTAGAAATAAAAATAAAGGTAAGGTCATGTGATCATCAGATTACTTGACATGGAATTAATTAACTCAGTAATTATTCATTTATTTTTAAATTACCGATATGATGAGAAATCATGAGGGATACAACGCAGTTCTAAAATATTGACTCTGAACGTGAGAGATTAAAATTTAATAGCGCCAGAATTCACAGAAACTGGTAATGGCAGTAAATGTAATACCACATCAGGGAAGCACACTGTTTTCAAGCCAAATTACCAGAAAACTATGGTTCCTGGGAGCCATTCAAGGATTTTGAAGACTTTCGCTTTGAATTTTATTAACAATACATATATTTTAAATACTTAAAATTGCTTGAAACACTCAAATGAATAATTTACTCAGTTTGAGGACACTAAAGAACACCAGTAGGTTAACTTTTGCTACGAGGTTAAGCGGCCTCAGCCCTTGAGCTCATTATTGCACAGACCTTAAAACAAATCTCTCATATGAAAGCCACATTAAACTGCATTCAAATTTGTCATAACGTATCATGGGTCTTTACTTGAATTCACGTATACACGATGGGCACCCATGTAAAATGTGTGTCTGAGGACACAACCAGAGCACACACATGCCATTAAACGCCCAATAAGTCCTAGCTACCTGTGCTGTGGCCACACTCTCTCCATGGGGGTAGCGGTTTTTCAGTAAGAAATAAACATATAACACACTGTATCATGATAATATTGCATCATTTTAACGTTTAGAAATTCTAAATATTGTGCATTTCTTATATTATTTTGATATTTATTTTAAGGATTAAGAGAAATTGATTAAATTTGCACATAATATTTGTTATTTCACTTTAAATTTTCGAGATCAACTTGGTTCAACACTATGTGATATGGCAAAGAGATCTTAAACAAGATCTGATTCTATGCTTTGAATACACAGGCTATTCTTAGATAATATATGAGAAACTGTTAACAAGGTTATTTTATGTAAGAGGTCCTCAATTCTGGGTAGGAGGGAAGCTTAATTTGCTTTTAGTTGCATTATATTCTATTGCATACTCTTACAACATGGTTATTGTCTAGAAAATTTTACCATGTGGCATCTGTAACTTTTTAAATTAATTGTACAGTAAAATGTGGTAAATGTTATAATTAGGATTATGTTTTAAATGTCATTTGCAAGTACTTCATCATGGGAATCCAAATATTCTTGATTCTATGTAACCAATATAAAGTAAATTGGAACCTAAAAGTTAAATATTCTTGTCCATAAATTTTTAATAAGTAAATATTATATATTTTAACTCAGGGAATACTTTATAAAAATACATTTGAATACTGTTATTTTTGTTATTGGGGTTCCAATAGAAATTTCATATGGGGAAAAAGGTTTCAATTGGCAACTCTTTTAAAACCACTGATATAAGGCTTGAGTTTATCACATATTTTCTTTTGTATTGAATCATTCAATTCTTTAAAAAAATACATGTAAGGTGAAAGTTCCATTTTCTCACAGTATTTCGAGGGAAGTATGATGTATATATGAAAAATAAATAACATGTAGTTAAAAGTATAAGACAAACATGTACAATAGTTTATAGTACTTTCTCTACAAGAAATTGAGAATTCAAAAAGTGATAAAGGAGTAGACATTATAGTCCAGGAGCATTGTGAAGAGGCTGTGTGGCCTCAGTGCTCTGAACATCAGCATTGATACCCGTGGGAACCTGCCTTGGCTTGATTACTAGGCATTTGTTGGGTTCTTCATGCTAAATCCACGTGCTAAGAATCTTTCTGCTCTCCTGTTTCTTTAGGATTGAAGCCTTAACTATTCTTGCTAATAATACTGCCTGAAACATCGTGTGTGGTCCTTCATAAATATCTGATGAATAAATCCTCCTTCTTTCCTGTTATCTACCAAGAGACAGGTTTTGCTTTCTTGAACCTAAGACTGATGATTAACATGTGGTTACCTGATGCCATAATTGTTCCAATGTGCATAACTTATTTGCCTTCTTACATTATGAATTATTATTTATTCATTGGTCCGTATTCTCATGTCCAACTAACTAGTCAAAATATAACCTATTATTTTACATATATATATATATATATATATATATATATATATAGCTTCCCTCTCTGTCTCCTTGCATTCCATTGGCACACACAATTTTTACTTGTCTTGCTATGTACTATCAGGATACTATGTTCTCTCTTCTGCTCACAACTTCCTGCAGAGCTTACAGCTTACTTCATTAACCAGAGTCTGTCCCACTCAACTTGAAGTCTAGTTTCAGGTCAAGTCTACCCTATGTATTTAAATAGGCTGTGTCCTGGCCTCTCCTGAATCATCACACAGAATATCATTTACCACATTGTTCTGTGTAAAGGTACGTCTCCAAGAGATATTTGACATAATGGGGAAATTGAAATAGATCTTATTTTGCCTTTATGGTGTCATCACTAAGGGTAAACCCAAGCTTTTGAAAGTCCTTTTCTCCACTCTTACTGCCATGTTGTGCAGTAGCTTTCCCCTTTCAGGTAATCTACTACACTTCAGAGATGCTTTGGGTGTGCAACTAAACTTAACGGCTGTACAATATATAGAAAGCCAATAAAAGTCACTTAATTGAGGTTTAAATATAGGAGTTCTTTAAATAACTTCCAGTTAATAATTTCTTTTCATCCACCAATTTCTACCTAGGATCTTGTCAACTAGGGCCATGATTATTCTGATATATTCTAATGTGTAATACAACAATAATGTTATTATTAGTGTATCTCATTTTATTTTTTTTCCATTTAGTTAAATGAGTTATGTTAGCCCTACTGTTTCATGTGGTCTCTGGAGGACTAATGTCTTTTCTTTTATTTCTCAGTGTTTTCTTCCCAATCTTTGTAGTGTCTTGTAGTGGGTGGACCTGGACTATGAGTTCAGAGTTTTGAGTTCTAAGACTGGCTTCATCACTACACTTAAACCTTACATAATTTGTTTCACTTCGGGAGACTTCAGTTTCATCGTTAAAAAACTGGGAGTGACACTGTAATTATGTGATTCTCTGTTGAAAGGTATTTTTGCTTTTAATGCTCTGATTCTTCAGATTTACCATCTTGTAGTATATCCTCTGCTATTTTTTTCTTTTCTTGTCCTCCACTAGGTATAATTAAATCCACAAAATTTCTGGAAGCTCATAATTCTCTATCACTTTTAGGGAGAGATGATATTTTATCACAACTAGATGCAAGATAGTTTAGGATTTAAAAGGGTTCTGACTATAAACTTGAGGAGAATTCATGTTGAACATGAATTGTATATTCTCTGAATGTCCTTCAACTTGAGTTAAGATCTTCTACAGTGTTTAGCAAACGGGCAATTGCAAAACTGAAAAACACTCTGAGAAAAACCCTGTATTTTTTACTAATTGACAGATGGCTCACAGTCATAGGCTTTTTCATGAAATTTTCTTCTTTTGTCACTTCATTTGTGGTGACTCAATCATGTTAAGTAGTGGACTTTTTTCCCCTCGACCTCATGGTTTTAGATGTTTATGAACAACATCATATTAACTTCTTTGAAAGCATGCAAAACATTAAGGCTAACACTCCCATGAATGAAGGGAATATATTTATCCATGTCTCTCAGCTCCTAACTCCTTCCTGTCAGTGCTTATGTTTCTGGACTATAAGTATCCACTGTCCTCATGTATTCTTTCTCTGCCCTGGTCCCTCCCTTCTGCAAGAATCTTAGAGCTGTTTCTGCCTTCCTGTAATAACTGTGTCCTCCAGTTCTATATTTCTCTGTTGTGATTTCCCTTCAACATATAAATTGCCTTATATCTAATTCAATAAATACTTTTGAGCAGGTATGTCTAAGCTACAAATATTCAAAGATAACTTAGATACGGCTCCTACACTCTAGGTTTTGGTAAGACAAAATGTACAAATGGATATAGTAGAAGGATTGGTAGCATAGTGGGGATTTAAAGAAAGGATTCAGTTTGCTAGGCTGTTTCTTCTTAGCTATGTTTTAATCAGTTAGTTTGTTTTCAGGTGTGGAAGGCTAGAAATAGAGTCATATATACATTTTAACAGTGGATTTATGCAGTTTTCACTGCCTTCCCTAAGGATCAGGACTCTAGTACTTTTTGTGTAATACTGTGAAAGTGGGAAAATGGTGGTAAAGTAGCCTTTGGTCGTAAAATAACTTTTCACATTCACTCCTTAATTTACACTAAGTAGGCAAGAGACAAGCATGTCTGCAAATGAAGTCAGCTGTGGTTAAATGCTACCAAAGGAAATGTTTCATATCAATGATAAATAAATTTATGGAACACTTACTATAGGCCAGACACTATTCTCAATTCACTGATGTAATCGTCACAATAACCTGCTGAAACAGAGAATGTTATAATGCACACATTACAGATGAAGAAATAGTGAAGAAACAGACACAGAAAAGTGAAGTGAGTCACCCAGCTAGGAATAATCACATGAGGTGGTTTAGCTCAAGAGTTCACATTCTGTATGCTTCCTTGGAGTAGGAATGCCGTGTGAAGATGGATCTACTGCAAGGAGGACTGTTCAGCAGTGGAAGTCTCAGATCTGAGTTTCTAGTTAGCAAGCATGGCTGTAGGATGGAGGAGAGGAGCAAATGGCTAGACAATCACAGGCTGTTCCTCAGACTTTGTATGAATCACATTATTCTTTTCAGATGCTTTAGAAAATTAATGTAAGCTGTTCTATACAAAATGCATAATTCACTTCTTTGAGTGAGGACACTTTCATAGTGTTCAGTCTCTGCCATGTGGGTAGGAAGTACCACAAATTGCATTTATGAACTTTTATCTTTTGAAGTGCACATGTATTTTATTGGCATCTTTTCAGTATGTACATATGGGGTGCATCACATTGAAAGATAAACACATACCCCAATGGTGGAAATACTGTTCACAAAATAGTTGCATTGAAAGTTTTTTCTGTCTCTCACCATTACCTAACCATCTGAAACAGCTGGCATGACAACAATATCAGAACAGCTGTGCTATTTTAAAGCGTTTTGATTCCTAAACAACCTCCCACTATTACTCCCTTTTCAGATTTGCTGTTTTTATCCACTTGTACAAATGAATTATTACTTGAACATGAAAAAGAGCAGGAGAAACATGAAAAAAATACGCTAAATATATTTTCAGACCCAATAATCGGATTTGTCAGCTAGATTCAGTTTATACATTTTTTAAAAATGAATCTGCTACCAGGAAGACAGAGTTAAGGAAGTCCAGATTGGTTTGTGACAATTTCCTGCTGTTTTTTTGACATAGCTTAACTCTGAGTCAACAAAATGTTTTTCTATATCATGTAGCTTGGCATTATTAATTAAATACTTCCCTCAGAATTTAAACCATTGACAAGCCAGATTTACATGATGCTTCCAAGAGTCAAAGGTGAATTAGCAGTCAGTAGTTTTCTTTGCAGGTATGGTTTTTCTGTGTAAAAAGGACCAAATGAAATATACTGTTGCTCAGTTTAATGCTGAGTTTGCCGGGCGAGAAGAAAAACAGATCCACTGGAGGGTGAACATAGTGTCATAATAACTAGGGTCAAATTTGTTTGCTCAAGAATCCGCTTTGAATTTTAGTTATTCAGCTGTGTTTACTAATAAACTGTGCAAGTATATAAACAAGCAGTCTTAGAGACACAATGGCTAGACTTTCTGTTTCCAAAATATGGGCCCAAGTTGCAAAGTCCATTCACAAAAAATACACTTCTTGCTTAAGCAAAGGGTTGCTAAGCAAAAGAGATGCAGTTATTCTAAATTTGTGGTATTTTTGATTGCGCATTATAAATGTTCGAGGTATATACTAGGTAAGACTACCAAAGAATAAAAGTAGAATAAGTCAAATTTAATGTAAATACATTCACATAACTGCCAATCAAAGCTTAAAAAGAAAAGGCAAAGAAGGTCAAGATACTGAGATACTGTGATTTTCAGGCTTTTGAGGCAGGATTTGGTAAATGACTATCACCAAATAGATCTGCTATAGCAGGTAGCTCCTGACCTGCAATCCTTCACAGACCAAATTTCCCAAACAGTCTCCAAGATTCTTTTTTTACTAAGTCATTTCATATTAATTAGTTCTGCCAGTTACATACTTGATTTTTACCTGGTATTCTACATCTGGTAAAACAAATATTGAAATCTAACATGTTATAAGTAGCTCAAGTCAATGACTTAGCTATTAATATTTTATGAGTTATAAATACGATATATATATTTTTTAGTTTAAGTAGTGGTTTTAAAAACAATTTAACTTTAGTTTTCTACTCAAGACAACAGTTTTTTTGTTTTTTTTAACATTGTTGAAACATCTTTGAGCTCAAAGTAGTTTATGTATATGTTGACCGGGTGAACTACTTGCTTTCTGATTCTTTCTCCTTCCTCTCTGTCTCTCTTTTTTCACTTTTAGAGTACTTCCCATTTACTTTAAAATATGAACAAAGTAAGGCTATCATTTCTATAGTTGGTAAGAAACAAAATGAAATTCTATTACATCTAAATGTTTTTAAGACGTGCTAACACCCAAGAAATTAGAGAATTCTCAGATCCTGGATTTTACTTTAGCTTGCTTTCTCCTTTTTTTTTTTTTCCTGTGGTGTAAATATGTTTAATATAACACATAGGGAACCATTTTTTCTTTTCCAGTTAAGAGACATATAGTATAAAAACAAACAAAATATCTCAGATCACATTTTTGAGACAAATAAAATAAATATAAGTAATAATGGCAAAGAATAATAAATAATTATTAAATTATTTTAATTTGATTTTTGTACGGTTAAGGTAACAAAAGAAAATAAGAGGGAGAGGAGAAAAAGAAAGGGGTGAAATAAAAGGGTGTGTTAGAAAGTTAATTTATTTTGTAAAATAAATTATATCTTCCCATATATTGACATAAATGTAATCCACTTTTCCTTCTTGAACAGCTAAAAGTAAATCTTGCATCATGTCTAACTTCAAGGGAAGATTCATTACCCTTTTAGTTTGTAAATACATTTTCTGTTACACAGTACATTAATTTTAAAAACTGACATTAATGGGTAATTTTCAACATCAATACAATTACCAGTAACACGTTTCGTATTTTTACAGTAATTATATAGGTGTCCAATGTCATCTGTAAGCATTTCATTCTAAATAATAAAGTTGCAGGATGACTACGATTTTCAGTTGAAACTAGAGCTTGAACTATTGAGCTTCCCCATCTTATTTTCCTGCCTAAATTCTTTTCTGCCTTCCCCTCTAGATGAAAAGGGAGAGCATTACCTCTTGATCAAAAGCCAAAGATATGACTAAAATTGATAAAAGTTGTCCTCTTTCCTTCCAAACCTTCTGCATTTTTGGCCAACAAATTCCCTAGAGATATGAAGCAATTAATTTCATGTTTTGATTTTTTAGCATCTGCACATTATATACAGGAGGGTGTGAACAGAAAATGATAACAATGTCAACAAAGACTAATATTTCTGTAGTGTGTAAGTAAAGAAGCCGATAAAATAATTATGAAGTTGAAAGACAAACTATAGAAACTGTGAATAATTGGAAAGCCGGCTTTCTAAGTTTTAGTACATTCTTAGTTCAAAGATCTGAGTGAAAACCAATACAAAATGAATTTATTTTCATTAAATGAAATCAGGTAGATCACAGAGTTTCCTCAAAAATATTAAAACTAACATTTAAATTGAATATTACTAAACAAGCAGTAACTTTTAGAAATGTATTAATTAAGCGTAATTATTAAAATAATTGATCATTTCTGTTACAGTTATATGTCACTTACCGATGGGGATATATTCTAAGAAATGTATTGTTAGGTGATTTTTTCATTGTGTGGATGTCATGGAGTGTACTTACACAAACCTAGACACACCTAGGCTATATGGTACTGCTCTCATGGGAACACCATCATATATGCAGTTCATCACTGACCAAAATGTTGCTATGCGGTGCATGGCCATGTATAATCACATTATTTCAGTTTTAAAGGTAAGGGATCTGTTAAATAAAACTCACGTATTAGAGAAGGAAAGTGTAGTTATGTGTTGAATGGTTTACTCCAAAAAGATACATCCATGTTGTAACTCTTGAAACCTGTGAATGTGACTTCATTTGCAAAAAAGAATTTTTGCGGATGTAATTAAGTATCTTCATGTAAGATTGTCCTAGACTATTCAAGTGGACCCTAAATCCAATGACAATTGTCTTTATAAGAGACAGAGGAGGAAAAGCCACAGAGGAGAAAGCCATGTGAAGACAGAGGCAGAGATTGGAGTTATGTAGCCAAGGAAGACCTGGAATTACCAGAAGCTGGAAAGAGGCAAAGAAAGACAGTCCGTTAGAGCTTTAAGAGCGTGCGGCACTGACCGCGCATTCAGTTTGGACTTCGGCCTCCAGAACGATGAGAAAACAATTTCTGATGTTTTAAGCCACCCAGTTTTCAGCCATTTGTTACAACGGCCCCAGGAAACTAATGCAGAAAGCGGCTATATATTCCATATAACTTATGTACTCGAATTATTGTTCATATCTGTCCAGCACTACATATTGGGAATTAAGGCTTCTATTCTTCATGAGGTATTAACTCATTAGGTAAATAATAATAATAATGGCAGTTAATATTCATTCTACACTATCCATGTTGCAAGCGCTGTTGCAAGTGCTTTCAAATGTTAATTTGTTTAATTCTAACAAAAAACTCAAAAAGTAAGCACCGGGAGAGTAGAGATAACTGCGGTACAGACCATGTCACCAGCCGAGGGTCCTACACCATGTAAGTGGTGGAACTTGGATTTGTGACCCAGGCAGCTGAGCCTCAGGGCTTATGTTCTAAATTGTCGTATTGGGTGAATTGAGATAAAAAGAGGTAATAGAACTTAAACTGATACTCCACAAAGATGCTTTCATTTTCTTTTGAATAAGAATCTAAGACAAGGAATTTGAGTCTCTGAAAATCAAATGGGCCAAACAGGAAGGTAAACAAATATACAGTAGTGAATAGGGTTGATTCTTCAGGTCTTTTTTCTTCTTCCTAAGACCAAGACTATCAGGCTTCTGCTAAAAAAAAACAAAAAAGAAAAAAAAAGAAAGGAGCCAGTTATACATTTCTATCTTTCAAGCTTAAATGAATTGGAATCATGCAATGAACTTTCCCAACTAAAATAGCACAGAAAATTAACTGCTTTCAGCTGCTTGACTGTGTCATTACTTTATCAGATTAATTCAGCATGTAAAAAAACAAAAAGATATATCTGTGAATGCAAACAGAACTAAATAAAAAATTTCAGCTGATTGTAAGTTGTTGTGTTTATTAAGTTTTCCCTGAAAAACCATAAATTTAAACCAATGTTAAACCTTGCCTCTTGAAAACAGTAATGTATAATTTCAAGCCTGGCCTAATATAAATATATTCTCAAAATTTATTTTTTAAAAATTGTTTTACTGTACTTTTGCTTTTAATGCATAATATTTTGATTTGGTTCTGTGGCCTAAATACAATAAAGTATTCAGTCCACACGGTTAGCTCACTGATGTCGAAACTCAGTACATAAGAAGCTTTCCAGGCAGAATGTTAGTGGATTATCCAGATAAGCCCTAAATTCAACAGCAACTGTCCTTATAAGAGACAAAAAAGGCATTTTACATTATTCAGTCATTTTTAAAAAGTAGGGGCTTTTAAATAAAAACTACTGTGAATATGATTCCATTTATATCAAATATATTTATTTAAGTCAAAGAATACTGATTTTATATATAATGTCTACCTCTGAAATAACTCTTTTTAAATAGTCTACTTGGTTCTGATATATGAATTTTTCATCTTCAAAATGTTACTAATCAAGGGGCCAGTCCCAGTGACTTAGTGGTTAAGTTTGGCATACTAAGTGGCCCTGGTTCAGTTCCCAGGTGCTGACCCACACTGCTCTATTACTGTCCATGCTGTGCTGGCAGCCCACATACAAAAATCTAGAGGAAGATTGGCACGAATATTAGCTCAGGTGAATCTTCCTCAGGAAAAAAAAAAAAGTCTTAGTAATCAATCCTTATACTAGCAGTGTGACTTTTTAAATGTATCTACAAAGGCAGGGACTGATTTATAAAATGTTCTCAGATCATTATATTTTTGTGGTTTCTACCCATGTATTGACAATGCATGTAAACACTATCAAGAAATATTCACACTAGGTTGTTATAGCACAGGGTAGGTAAATGCTAAAGAATGAATTAGGAAAAACATTTGATTTGTTGCTTTCTTTTTAATACCAACTGAAATATTTTGATCGTCACAAATTAAAAGCATATACATCTTTACCAAACTTTGTTTATGGAGGTTTGCTTATGTATTCCTTAAATAAAGAACGAAAAGTGTGAATTCTTCCATTTTGTTTCTCCCCTTTCTTAGTACAAATCTACAGTATTGACATTAAAAACTTGTATCAACCACTATGGAAAATAGTAGGGAGGTTCCCCCAAAATTAAAAAGAGAGCTACCATCTGATCCAGCAATCCCACTTCTGTGTATGTACTTAAAAAAATTGAAATCAAGGTCTTGAAGATGTATTTTGACACCCGTGTTCATGATAACACTACCCACAATAGTCAACAGGTGGAAACAACTCAAATAACCATTGAGGGATAAATGGGTAAACAAAATATGACATATACATACAGTGGAATATTCTTAAGCCTTAAAAAGAAAGGAAATCCTGTCACATGCTACAATATTCATGAAACTTGAGGACATTATGCTAAGCGAAATAAGCCAGTCACAAAAAGACACGGTGTGATTCCACTATAACGAGATATTTAAAGTAGTCAAATTCATCGAAGCAGAAAGTAGAATGGTAGTTACTGGGGCTGTGGGGGAGAGAGAAAGGGGAGTTGTTGTTTAATGGGTACAGTTTCAAATTTGCAACACGAAAAAGTTCTGGAGATCTGTTTCACAACAATGTGAATATACTTAACACTATTGAACTTTACATTTTAAAATGATTAAAATGGTAAATTTTATGTTATGTATTCTTTACCACAGTACACAAACAAACAAACAAAAAATAGCATGTATAAGAAAACATCTGAAGCAGAAAGACTGCTCCCTGAAGCTCGTTTTAGGAGGATTCTTAAAATATATTTCCAACTGCAAACTAATAAAGTGAAGGTATATTTTTAAAAAAACTATTAAAGGTTTTCATTTTGGTTCCTTAAACTGTGGTTTCTTAAATAGAGATTATTCGAGAGAGTAAACTCTAGACGGGAAATTTTTGATCTAGAGTACTTCAAGAGGATGGCAGAAATCCTGGAGCTTATGGAAAAGAAACTCTGTGGAAAAGAGAGAAAGAAACAAAGACTGGCCAAAAAAAAAAAAAAGAAAAAAGACATGATTTGATTTGTCTTGTTTGTGTAATATTGATTACTTATCAACATAGCATTAGCGTTTTGGTTTGTTTGAGAGGAATCAAAAAGATTTTATTGGTAAAGTCTTGGGACTGTTTCTTAGGAAAATTTTGTTCAAAATTGCTTTCTTGGGAATTTCCACATTCAGCTTACTGCAAGGGAAAGACGTGACTCAGATATTCTCTTCAGGTAGTTTTCTATCCACTCAACATTTATATACTGTGTGTATTTATATACTGCTTCCCATGATCATTTAAGAAGCTGCAGGTGTCCCTGAGGAAGTGAAAATTTGTCTTCAGAGGTCAATGAAAGTCACTAATGTGAACATGGGTTGGTGGTGTCAATTGTTCACAACCTGTCTATTTAGTTGTTAATTATCTTTGTATTTCAAATGAAATACAATCTTTTCATTGTAGAAAAAAATTAATCAAAACGAGGCAAAGAGAAAAAAACATGTTTAATGCCTCTACCTTGAGCCCCTGTTAAAACGTCAGTGTATATTTCCAGATGTTTTCTTTACTCATTTACGTTATATATTATAAAATACATCTATATCTATATATATCTGTATATATACCTATATATACACACGCACACACGAACACACACATGTGAGAAAATTCTATGAACCCAAGCTGTTTTGCAGAACACTGTTTTTGCTTAATCTGTCATCAAGTTGATTACCCTGTTATTTTTTTCCTGCCCTTTTATTGATAGCGTTGGTCTTTGGTATGCTGTTACTTTTGCTCAGCCTTCATACTGCAGGGGTACCAATCTCCTTACCTGTAAAAAGAGAGAGTTGAAGTTGAGATTTCTAGAGTCCTCTCCTGATGTAACCTATGATTCTAAATCCTATCCATAATCCCCTGTCGGGACCATCTTTGGTTCTTCAGCCCACTTTACTTTGATGGCTGACTCCTCTGTGTTCTTATGTTGAGCTCACTTTTGGAACTAGGGTGGTATCCAAAGGGTGGCTGAATGCTCTGAAATTATGACGTCCTTGAGGATAGACTTATGTGTTGTACTTCTTTATTATCACACAGAGCAGATGTTCGGTAAATACTTATGTTCATTATCATCACAGAAAGCACTTATATTAAAAAGCAAAAGAAAACGCCTACCAATTAAGTTTCCTATATTTTTCTTTGGTAGAATCTTTTATTGCAATTTTCACTCAGGAGAGATTTAAATCTAAAGAGAGCCAATAAATATTACTCCTTTCATTCCATCATTTCCCCTTCACATCCTGGTTTAGAAATATTCTTTCCTCACCAAAGAAACAGCTTTGAATTAGTAAATGTTTAATTATGTCTGGCAGAGTGTTTGTTTACACATAGTTAAAATATATTGCTGTTGGAGTCATTGAAAAATAATATTTCTCAACATCTGTCAAGACGTCAGATATGCATTTAGGACAGGCTTCAAAAACCTGTTTGACTATAAGTGAATAGATGGTCATTATTTCTAGACATGTAGTTGAACTATAGCTTTGCTGCTTATTATGTGAATTTAGAGAAGTAAATTAGCCATTCTGAGACTCCATTTCTACATTTGTAAAATAGGGATGGTAGTAACTATCTTATATTTTTGTTGAAAGGATTCTTTAAGATGATGTACGTAGACCACTTAGCACTACTTGGAATAGAGAGCTTCAATAAACAATTTTGTTAATATTTCTATCTTGATATGGAAGGATTGATAGAGTACATTATTTTATACCTTTAACAACAGTTTGCTTTGGTTTGTCAGATTAATTTGTGAGAGCGCGAATGGAAGGGTTGTGCGAGAAACAGAGAACCTACTGAGCATAAGATCACAGAACCACAAATATCAAAGCAGCAACAGAGCCCTGAGAGAGCAAACACCTCTTCACACACTCATAACACACAACACATGATATACGTACCTTATACAGATGAGGAAATGGAAGCCTTGGGAGTTGGAATAGGTTTTCTTTGATTACACAGATGGATTGACTTGGGAACTGGTCCTGATGCTGTGTTTTCCTATCCAGTACTGCTTTTTCCACACAATTCTGTCTCCTCAGACAATGAGGGGTCACTGTGAAGAAACTTGAATGGAAGTAACAAAACAAAACCTAGAGATGGGGTATCCATGATTTATTGACACAATAATGCTATATGGCAACCAAAATGCTCAGTGACACACAGCAATAAACATTTACTTCTGCTGCGAATCTACTTATGCTGACTCAGCTGGCCAGTGTCTCTGATGTGGCTGGGTGCCCTCGCACATCAGTGTTCTGCTTGGGCCAGTGAGGCAGCTCTGTTTTTCAGATGGTTGGCTGTTGGTTGAGGGATCTCAGCTCTTCTCCATCTGGTCTCTCATACTCTAACAGAGTAGTGTCTGCTTGGTTGCATGGAATTGGCAAGAATCTAAGAGAGAGCAGAGGCATACAAATCTCTGAGTTTTAGGCTTATAAGTGCCACAGTGCTGCTTTGGCACATTCTACTAATCAAAGCAAGTCACAAGACCAACCCAGAACGAAGCAGTGGGGAAACAGACTACACTTGATGGAAAAAGTTGCGAAGTCCTATTGCAAAGGGATGAATACAGATAGGTGAAGAATTTGGGCCACTTTTTAAATCAATCAATCAGTCAATCAATCACAAGAGACCCTTCAAATATGTGATGAAATTAACAACATTTCCATCCTCTGTTCTAGGATATTTCTCCCACCTAATTGATACATTGATGTTTAGTTGCTGTCCAACTGATATCACAAGAAAACTTCAATATTCAACAAGAAAAATGTCAAAACAAAGCTATATAATGTTATAACCCAATGTTACTGAAATTAAAAATAAATAAATAATTTAAATAAATAAATAAAAATAAAATAAAATAAGTAAAATGAAGAAGAATGAAAAAAGTTTCTTAAATGTTAATGAATTCAGTTAAACTGCGAAAATGTTACTATCACTCTGTTATCTTTTCTTATCACATATAACTCTATATGTGTTAGTCAGGGTGAGTGTGGGCTAATTCCTTATGATAAATAAAGGCCAGCATTTGAAATCTCTTTCAATTTCTTAAGCCAGGATTAGAGAGATACACTGTCTTTGTTGATTATTAAGCACCAATGCTACTAACTGTATCCAATCATGCAAATCCAGACATTTAGGCACTCATTAAGGAGACTTATTACAACCCTATTACAGCACAACATGTCGGAAGATGTTGAAAATTATCACTCTGATATGTATTTGTATGTATTTTTAAATTTTTATTTTATTTATATTTTGTACGTGGATAAGGGTAACAACTACTAAAATAATGAATTTTTTTCAGTCTTTATAATGACAAAATCAAGCAGATTGTATTTGAAAAGATTTATATAGTAGAAATCATATAACTATCTCATGTATGAGGTGAAATTTCTGCTCTCTTTATAAAATTTTTATTCTGTTTATTTACAAGAAGCCAATCTGAGAGGCTTCTATAAAACCACTTGAAGTTACCTCTTTAAATGTGAGTTATTTTCTCTAAAGATATCTTATCAAAACACTACAAGAAGATGGATTTCTGAAATTTGTCTTCTATCATTAAAGAAGGTAAACGTTTTTTACAAAATTTAATTCTTTACAATTTTCTAGATAATTTTGTATTGAAGAAATGAGCTTATCTCAACATAATATTATTAAAATAAGCCTGTCCCATCCCCTCAGTTGGCAATCTTTGCTTAAATTAATTATGTCCATAACAAAATATTCTATGAGAGAGGAGTTCAAGTTTTCTGCCCTATTGTAAATAAAGATAAACTTCAAGGTCATTCTTTTATAAATCTCAAGACAGTTCTACTTAAAAAAAAGAAAAAAAGATTTCCTCATCCTTAGGGTGTTAAAATCACCCTACTCTCAAAGCCAAATCATAAGAAACACTGAAAGAAATCAAACTAGGAGTAAATGAAATACAGACCAGTAAGCTTTAACAAGAGTAATGATCTCAACTAAGTTTTTTGAGAACTTAATAATCTCTTTTTACATCAATTGACATTATTGGAGACACTTTTAAAATTGATAGCAAATATTGTCAAAAACTTTGATTTAAAGAACTATAAATGCAAGGCTGTAGTTAAAAACAAATGCTTCTATATATCACATTTACTTTTCTCTTATCCATTTAAAAGATTAGCCCTTATAAATTAAATATTTTCTCTTTTCCATCTTTATTTCTTCAACCTCAAATGGCTTTCAAATTCTTTCATTAGCATAGGATTAAGACTATTTCAAAGTGGTTTTTCCTGACCCTGTATATTGGCAATGTGCTGTGCTAGGTGAGCATCTAACACTGGCTCATATCAAACCTTGGCTCATGTGCTATTTCTGGGAGTACTATACTGCAATAATTCGTCCTTTGTTGACTCACCTAGTTAGAATAGGTAGCTAATCTGAAAATGTGGCTCTTGTTTATTGTGATTCTTATGATCATGTACAATGTTCAGTATTACTCTATAGTCTTCTTAAATGCAGTCAGATAAACTCCAACAACACCACCAAAAATCTCTGAGGTATTCATGTGCAGTAGGGTGTAGTAATCTTGGCTGTTTTTCCAATAATGTATTTGGCACTTACTGCTTATAATAAACAGCTCTCTTCTGTGCTTTGAGGGAATTTGATCTTTCACTGAGGTGAGTATTGCCCCAAGGGTTTAGAAAGGATGGAAAGAATTTAGAAACCTCAAAGTTGGCTTCCATGAACGCTTGGTCAATTATTTGAGACAATAAATGGGAAGTATGGAAATTTAAAAAATACTTAACTCATTTCCAGACTACCAATGTACATGTGAATTTACTTGTTTTCCTGTTTCTACTTGGAATGACTTTATGGAATATGATCCTCCAGACTCTAGCTTGATTATCTAATTTTACATTCGAAAGAACAGGATTAGTCACCAGTCTTTATAATAAATACCTGAAAAGCTATCAGATCATTATGACTGGAAATCAAAGTACATGGATAGGTAGGGAGAGTTTGGAGCACTCTGCTCCTTTACAGTAGTCTTATGAATTCTTTTAAACTGTAGGTATATTTGTGATTTTTTTTAGTGCTGTGGAAATACATTTGGCATTGAGACACATCTCAATCTCTGCATATTAGCTGTGATTGTGGTTATGTTCAATGAGAAATAAGAACAACTGTCCCATTGTCTTTCACAGTAAAATTAACAACCACAAACAATAGCCAATAAAATATGCGATTGCATGACATATATTAATCTTACCCAAACTATGCTGATTTTATTATTATTATTATTAGAATTTTACTGATTAGAAGGTTTAGGCTTAGAGTGGTTAAACAATTAGTTGCCAGGGGTGACCCAGTTTACAAGTAGCAAAACTGGAACTCAAAGTCAGATGTAATGACTCCAGATTTTGAGTTCTTACTAGTTGCTATACTATACACTGAATCATTTGGCTATATTAGGAGATCCAGTCTCACAATTACATTTGTAGCTATGCACAGTAATAATGCTCCACTGGAAATGAATATGGGTATGAGAAGGACCCCCTTTTCTAGCTCATGGTCTCTTTGTTTATTAAAACTTTTCTAAAAATGTAAAAGGTTAATTTTATGAGAATATTTTCCATAAATTATGGAGATTTGCATGTTATGTCATTACCAACAGAGAGGTCGGTGATGAGCATGACTTTGCACCATGAGATCTTTAGTTTCCGTTTGGTAAATAGGTCATGGTTTCTTTCCAAATGCTCATGAGACACAGTCCAAGATGGGTCTTATCCACAGGCAAAATAAGTAACTTCCTATATGTATAACTGAATTCAGAGAGGCCAGGAGAGATATTATGCATCACCCTTCCCTCTTCACTTCCCCCTCTCACCCACCATTAAACAACTTACCTACTCATCACTAAAATCTGAACTAACAGGATATGCAGAACATGAAAAAATCCCCAATGGGGAGAGTGCTGATAGTTGGAGGAGTCTGCAGCTTTGGGCCCTGAACTAATACTTTATCCACCCTGTCCACAGAGTTTGAGAGAAGGCTATCTCCCACTGAAGAAAAGTTAAAACAAAAGGGAAAATAAAACTGCTATGTTCCTTTAAAATTCTAAATGAGCTCAGGGCCTAGAAAACAGTACACTTTCGTCAGTGTGATTATAGAATCTCATAAAATTAGCTGTATGGAACCTTAAAAATCTAATCTGGAGTCAGCCCTGATGCCCTGATGGTTAAAGTTCAGCACTCTCACCACTTCGGTAGCCCAGGTTTAGTTCCCAGGTGTGGAACCACACCACTCTTCTGTCAGTAGCCATGTTGTGGTGGTGACTTGCATAGAAGAACTAGAAGGACTTACAACTAGAATATACAACTGTGTTTGGGGAGGAAAAAGGAAAAAAAGGAAGATTGGCAACAGATGTTAGCTTAGGGCAAATCTTTCCCAGCAAAACAAAACAAAACAAAACAAAACAAAATAACCCCACTAATCTGATTTTTCAGATCAAAATACTATTTTAGGAGTGATGTTCAACTTCCTTCATAAGATTTTGGTTTAAATTCAAAAGGAAAGTCAGAAAATATATATTTTTAATGCTGTTGTCATAAATTCTCTGTTTTTGTTTTTCCTCTGTTTCAAAATCATATCCACATAATTCTTGTACTAAATTATAAAAATGACCACAAATTTCACCCTCTCTATATACACTTACCTTTGTAATATAATTTTTCTTAAATTGTAGTAAGAACATTTAACATGAGATCTACCTTCTTAACAAATTTTTAAGTGTAACAATACAGTATTGTTGACTGTAGGCTCTATGCTGTACATCAGATCTATAGACCTTACTCATTTTGAAGAACTGAAACTTTATACCTGTTAAGCAACAGCTCTCAATTTTCCCTCTCCCCAGCACCTGACAATTACCATTACTCTCTGTTTCTATGCCTTTATTTTAGATATCTCATGCAAGTGGAATCATGCAGTATTTGTCCTGTGACTGGCTTATTTGTATTTCCCTGGCAATTAGTGGTGTTGAGCACCTTTTCATATACCTGTTGGCCATTTTTATGTCTTCGTTGGAGAAATGTCTATTCAAGTTCTTTGCCCATTTTTAAATCTGGTTATTATTATTATTATTTTTATTGTTGAATTGCAGATGTTCTTCTTCTATTTTGGAGGTTAACCCATTCTCAGATATAGAGTTTGCAAATGTTTTCTCCCATTCTAGGTAGTTTATCCATTTTGTGGTTTTCTTTGCTGTGCAGAAGCTTTTCATCAGATGTAGTCCCACTAGTCTGTTTTTTATTTTGATGCTTGTGCTTTTGGTGTGACAAGAAATCGTTGCTAAGACCAATGTCGGGAAGCTTTTCCCATATGTTTTCTTCTAAGAGTTTTACAGTGTCAGGTCTTAACCAAAGAGGTGAAAGACTTGTACACGGAAAACCACAAAATATTGATGAAAGAAATTAAAGGAGATACAAATAAATGGAAAGACATCCCGTGTTCATGGATTATAAGACTTAATATTGTTAAAATGTCCCTACTACTGAAAGTAATCTACAGATTCAATGCTATCCCCGTGAAAACCCCAATGGCATTTTTTACAGAAATAGGAAAAATTAACCATAAAATTCAAGTGGAACCACAAAAGACCCCAAATAGGCAAAGAATTTTGAGAAATAAAAACAAAACTGGAGACATCACAATTATTTCAACATATATTACAAAGCTACAGTAATCAAAACAGTATGTTACAGGCATTTAGACAGATGTATAGAACAATGGAACAGAAAAGAGAGCATGAAAACAAACCCACACGTATGCCATCAATGGATCTTCCACAGGATTCCAAGAGGACACATTGGGGAAAGGATAGTCTCTTCAGCAAATGATGTTGGGAAAACTAGATATCAATATGCAAAAGAATGAGATTAGACTCATCATACACCATACACACAAATTAACTCAAAATGCAATGTAATTTTACATCTCTTCCAACTTTCAATTCTTCCATCAAGAGACAGAGTTAATTTCCCAAACTTTGATTCTTGAATTGTTCATATGACTTGCTTTGAGCAATGAAAAATTAGTAAGTGTGATGCAAACAAAGACTTGAAAACTATTTATGCATTGGATCTTGCTCTCTCGTTGCTCTTTGGAACACTGATGCTACCATGGGCAGAAGCCCAGGGTAGGCCTGGAGGATGAGAAACCTTCCTGAATGAAGACTCTGTAGACCAGTCAACTTGGAAACTGTCAGACATGTGAGTAAGATCATTCTAGACCATCAAGCTTTGGCTGAGCCTGCCTAGAGAGGAAGACTGCCTAAGCAATCCAAAGAATCCTGAGAAATAATAAACGCTTGTTGTTTTAAGCCAATAAGTTTTAGGGTATCTTGTTACACCACAAAAGCTAATTGATACATTCCTAGTTTTCCTTTGTTATTCTTGTAGATATAAATCTTTAAGAAAACCTGGCTAGTACTTCCTGGCACAAAGAAAATATCCAGGAAAATAAAAATGTGAACGTTTATACTATTCAGTAATTTTAGGAGAGAATCTAATGGCTGTGTTCAGAAACACAATGAACCCCACTGCTCAGTTCACAGTGCGAAGCTGATCGTGATTGTTTTGCCAATATTATATGTGAGGAAAATGAGAAGTACAGTTATGTTTATGTTGACATGTCTTCTTTGCAGGTTAAGCATTTGATTTGTTTATACTTTCCCCCATTTCCCTGTTTCAGCTGCACTGTCTGGGTTTTAACAGGCTTCAGTATTTGCTCACTTGGTGAGACAGTGTCTGAGTCAAGGATTAACATTTGTATAGTGAAACATAAATGCTTGTGAATTGTATATAATATTTTAGAAAAGCTTATTTAGTTTTACCACTTTTACAGATTTTTGGTTTAGCAAGCAGCCTTTTGTTATTCCCTTAGAATTCCAATTTGATGGATGCTAGGAATGCAACAAAAAAGGAAGAATTGTTTAATTCTATGGTTAGTAAACATAATAAGTGGCTGCTGTGTGCTATGAATTAAAAAAATAGCTTTCAAATTTTACTTTGTCTTTTCCTATTTCCCTCTATCCTCCATTCCCACAGCTGTTTTAATAAATGAATCAAAAAGTTTCTTTTAAAGTTACATTGAAATAAGTATATATCCTGACCAAACTAAGTAAAAACAACTCTTGAAAAGTTTTTTAAAAAATGCACATAAAGTTCTATGTGACTATAACACAATTTTGCTATGTTTTATATGTAAAATTTGTTTTTGAAATCATCTGTTTCCCTGTTTTTGCCCTCCCTCAGTCTCCTGAAATAAGCTCTCCAAAAAATCCAATGATATTTAAGATATGTGTACCTTAAATATATAAATTAAATATATTAATATCTTTAAGATATTTATCTTAGAGCCTGTAGAAAACGTAGAAGTTCTCTTGAGTTTATATTTAAAACATGTTTTACTCCCATTCAGTTAGAAATGCATCTATAGGCATACATATAAAATTAAAACAAGTTTCATAAATTAATTATTTATTCTTTATAGTCATTGTATCCTGATGCTTTCAATTCAATTTTATTTCTTTTGCATTCTCTTCTATTATGGTCTCTCTCTCTCTTTTTTAAATGTTGATCACTACTTACTAAATTTATTTCACATTTTACAATTGGATTTTGACCTACTGATGGAAAAACTCGGTTCTACACTAGAAAGAAGAAAATAATTCACAGTTTATGATGCCTATTATTGTTGTAATTCTTTACCCTCATTTTTCTATGCTCTTCTAGCAAAGCAGCCATCTCTATTCTAACCTCTCCTGAAGCAGAGAGATTTTGTCTCTGTGGATCAGGCCCAGGACCAGAGTCACCCCATGAGTCTTCTACCCTTGGTTTCTCTTTATCACTTGTCACTCCCAAATTGATTTACAGTTTATTTCATCTTTTTGAAAGTACTATATCTTGTTGCTCTGTCC
This sequence comes from Equus quagga, assembly GCF_021613505.1. Taxonomy (NCBI): domain Eukaryota; kingdom Metazoa; phylum Chordata; class Mammalia; order Perissodactyla; family Equidae; genus Equus; species Equus quagga. The sequence continues at coordinate 54,809,145 of NC_060274.1, forward strand.
TCCTCAAAACCCCTACTTCCAGCTACTTTTCAGTTTTCTTTTCTAGCTTCATTTCTTCCAGTTGACTCTGCCTCACTCACTTGCTTTTGGACTCCATTCCTTATCATTATAACTCTTATCATTGTCATTTTGTGGGGACCCAAACAACAATAGAATGATTTAGAATGACTGGGATCACGTATGGCTAGCAAACATAACTTACAAAGAGGGAGAAATGAAAAAGATTACCATGAGAAATGGGTCCCTCTACTGGTCTAAGAAAATAATACAGATTTTATTAGCTAACTTCTGCCTTTGAATACCTTTTTGTCATTTTTCCAGATAAATATTGATCAGTTATGTAAATAAAGTTTGAAGACATTTCCTCGTTGAGAAACAAGTGAGGTTATCTCTAATATATAACCTGAAGCCCAGTCACCCCTGATTCCTAGAGCCAAGGCTCAGTGAAGGGCAGCTCTTGCCTTTCCGCCTCCAGTGTCTGCTTGAACTTAGACACCCTCTTGGCTATGAGCTTCCCCAGCTTCTACCCTCCCTTGTATTTCCCATACCAGGCATTTCAATCTATTATTCTCTTTAATTATCTGCTTCCACCTTTATGAGGAATGGAGTACTGCTACTTTTAAACCAAACGGTAACCATCCTTGCCAGGTACATCCAATTATAATGGGGTAGGTGCTTTCTACCATGATTTACAGGACTGTTAGCTGTAAGATGGAAATGCATTCATATTGTACAAAGAATCTCATTGTGGAATCTGAATTGGATATATCTTTTTTTCTGGATCCAAATCACCTCCCCTTATTTTCTCTGTTCTTCTCATTAACCTGCATTCCCAGGTACTTAGTGTTTATCGATCTCAGCTAGGTGTAGACAGGAAGCAAAATAGAAGGTCAAAGGTCTCTACTGGAGGGCATTTGTGGTTTAGAAGATTATAAAATTAATTAGATTCCCAATTGGTGGATTTCAATAGGGAGGAAAGAAATTCAGTCAGTGTGAACTGAGAAAATACTTGAGTGACAATAATCTTACTTCACATTTCATGTCTTCTCCATATTACTGTTTTGTTAGGTTTATTGAGTTCTGATTATTTTTTATCACTTTTTTATATCAGAATAAACCACACAGTAATCTTCTATCTTTCATAAAGCCAACATGTGAATTATTTTTTGATCCTTTTATCTGGAGAACCAGCTGAAAAATTTTAATATTGGAGACGAAAAGCAAAAAGCAAATCTATTCTGGAATAGAAAAGCAGCTGAAATCCTTAAATCTGTAAGACCTCAAGCAATGGAAACTAGAAGATGACAAGGGCAGGCTAAAGACAAATGTTGCCAGACAACATTCTCCAGACATAATTTGTAGGGCCCAGTACACCCAGCACAAAATTTAAAAAAGGAGCTCTGTGTTAAAAAATTATTAAAAATTTCAATATGGCAATAGCAGAACATTAAACTAAATTCAGGCCCTTCTAGGCATGGGGCCCTGTGTAACTGTATAGTCATCCACCCATGAAGCCAGACTGGTCTCTAAAACTTTTCCTGTAAATGTGTGCTGAAAGCTTTCAATCCTTCCCCACCTGCCTCCTCCATTGCATTAATTAGTGTCTCTCCTTTGCTTCACAGACAGGCTTGTGAAATAGTCGTCTAACCAACTGCTAATAAATAGTGCTGGGAAACTGTATAGATATATATACGGAAAGTAGTAAAATGAGATTTCTACTTCACGCTACTAAACAAATACTTCTAAGTGGATTCAAGACTGAAATGTGAAAGGCAAAACTACAATAGTTTTAAAAACTTTTAGAAAACAATAGAGATTATGTCTTCAGGTCAGGGAAATAATGCTTGAAGAAGGTGTCCAAAACAAAAAACAAAAAAGTAAAGATTGATACATTTAACTATATTAAATTAAAAAAATTACTACTTTAAATTAAAAGACATTTTAAACAAATGGAAACACAAGCTATAACCTGAGAAAGTTATCTGTCATACATAAATCTGGAAAAGGATTATCATCAGAATATACAAAGAATATTTTAAAAAAGCCAATGGTAAATTTTATAAAAATACAATAAGAAAAATAAATATGCTTGAATGGCCAATAAAACTATGCGAAATATGTTCATGATCAGAACACAAAGAGGTAGCATTTCACACCTCATACTCAATATCCCCATCTTTCCACAAGTATGTCTATGCCAGCAGCCTTGGGCACAGTCACAGAGCTTCTGATTCACTAGGGTTGGGGTGGTGCCTTGGAAAGTTAACTTAGAAAAAACGCTCTTAGGGTTTCCGATGTGCACCATGGTTGAGACATAATTTCCTGAATTTTTGCAAATCCTTGTCCAAAGCAATCAATCATCACATCCTAAAGTTGTAACTTCCAAACAGTATTTCAGCCTGTCATATCCTTTCCATTACCTTACTTCAGGCAGGTTTAGAAAGGGACTTTGGTATGGGGAAAGACGTTGGTCTTGAAAGCCATGCAGCAATGTGCTTCAGTTGTACAGGCAGTGCAAAAGCCATCAGCCAGAGACACTATAACCACATGGGGAACGAGGAGGATGGTGTTCATGAGTTTCCATCCATGTCCTCTTTCTTAGATACCAGTCATTTCCTCCACACTGTTTCTCTGTAACTACATTTAATTAGAGAGATTTGCAACTCTCAATCTCCACAAGAACTCTATCTCACTTCTTCGTCTTTCATTCCCAATTGATGGAAGGAAGGAAATATTGTTTACTTCTTAGGGGAAAAGTAGGGAGGAAGAACTCAGGAAAGGCTCCATCCAGGACATGGATCTCATGTTGAATCTGAAAAGATGATTAGTTGCTCTATAATGGGGCAGGTAAGAGGTGTGCTCTGATAACGAGAACTTCTCATCACTTGGGTTGGACACAACAAAAACTTTACTTAATATCTCACAAAAGTATACTTTAGCTAATCTCTTTAATATATAGAAGACTCTAAATGTTAAAAAATAAAAAAGGGGCTGGCCCAGTGGCGTAGTGGTTAAGTTTGCATGCTCTGCTTTGGCAGCCTGGGGTTTGCGGGTTTGGATCCCAGGTGCAGACATACACACCACTCATCAAGCCATGCTGTCCTACACACAAAAAAAGGAAGAATGGCAACAGATGTTCGCTCAGGGCCAGTCTTTGTCACCTAAAAAAAAGAAAAAAAGAAATAAAGAAAATAGAAAAAAGCTTATAGAAAATGGGCAAAAGGCATGAATAGAATTTGGACAGAAAACACATTCATAAATCATATAAAATATGTATTATTTTACTCTTAATGTAAATGCAAAGTAAAACTATATGGAGATTACTATTTCCTACTTATCAGACCAGAAAACATCAAAAGCTTGACAACATACTCTGTAGCTGGAGCTTTTAGAAATGAGGAACTCTCATTTGTCGCAAAATGGCCAAGCTCTATGGAGGGAAATTTGGCAATATCTAACAAAAGCCATATATACATTTACCCTTTGACCTGGAAATATCACTTTTGGGAATTGACCCTGAAGCTAAGCCTTCCAAAACACAAAACAATGTCTGTCAAAGATTACTTGTTATGATATTATTTATAATAACAAAACTGGAAAACTTAAATGCCCATCCATGAGAGATTGGTTAAAGACACTACAGTATATCTACAAAAATAAGAACTCAGTAGCTTTTAGAAAGAATGAGAAAAATTTGTACAAATTGATTGAGAAGTGATATCTAGAACACATTTTTATGGGTAAAAGCAAGGTGCAAAAATTGCACTTAATAACTTAATAAGCTATCATTTGTGCAAGAAGATAACATATTTTTCCCAAAAAGAACCAAAGGAAGTGTAAACCAGAAACTAATAAAAATAGTTATTTATAGTGGATGGGAAGGAAAGGGGGGAGCTGTGTATGGTGAAAGCGAGATTTCCTTTAGTGAAATTTTTAACACAGCTGAATGTTTACAGATGAAGAAAAAATAATGTCAAAAGTGAAGGAAAACAAACTGGAAAATTAAATCAAAATGGAAAAATGAACTAATTATGTAATAATTTAATATGATAACCATACAATAAAAAATAATTCAAGTAACTTGAACAGAGTGTTCTGACTGTCCAATCTTAATCAGATCTAAGCATGACAATATTAGGAAATAAAAATCTAAGTCTATTTATTAAGTAGGTTTATTAGTAGTAGTAATAGTAATATTAGCACATTTTTGATGTTATTGTATGTTTATTGTAGATGAGATTAAGTAAATAAATAGGTTAATGTTTAGTAACAAGAAAGATCTTCAGTGACAGAGAAATGAGGTACCAATATAAAATAACAGAAAGTAGGAAAAACCGTGTTAATGCTAAATTTTTATTAGAAATATTAGCTTGAACTCTTCATTAGAAACACCAAAGAAGAGTTCCTGTGTCCATCCATGAAAATGTCTAGAATCAATGATAACCTAGCAGTAATGAAACACTTAGTGCCCAGATCTTGGTTTCTAACCAGCATTTTTGATGAAAAGAAATGAATAACTATTATGCCAGAAGCAAACAAGTGCTAAAACACTAAGAGATTCATTAAAAACAATCCTCAGCACTGACCTAAAGGGACCTCCACTATTTTGGTTACTTTGAGAATCTAATAGAATAACGACAGTTTAGATTACAATCCCTTAATAAATGTATGACTCCAAAAACATAAAAGAATAAAGAAAGAAAAGGAAAGATCTCCTTTTACAGAAGAATGCCAAATAATAGCTGTAAGAAAATGATGAAATTGGAGTACTAAGCAGTTTGTAGCTCCCAATGTAGTAACTGATTTAGGCTATTACTATAAATGGACGCTAAAGCCATTAGTTTAAATATTGTTGGGGAAGATAATTTTTGCATGGTTGCACGTTATCACCCCACAGCTTATTAAATAATTACAAGGGAAAAAATTACAGTGAAGAGATACGAGGATCGCTCCCCTAATCCATAGATCAAGCAGTCTCACCAACAGTGGGATAAGCTGATATTAGGTCCCTCGTGACGTAATGCTGTAAGAAGTACACAGCATTACCTATGTGCTATTATTGCTAAACACATTTTACCTGAATGTATTTATGAAGACCTAAAATACAGCAAATACAGAAAGTTGAACATTCTATAAGACAAATGGCCTGGACTCTTCAAAACAAAAAATAAACAAATAAAATAGCAGTAAGGTCATGAAAAACAAAACAAAACAACAACAACAGGACTAGGGAAAATGTTTCTAGATTCAAATAGACTAAGTAGCCATAACAATCAAGTGCAAGGCATGAAATTTGATTGGAGTCTATATCATGGGGAAAAAAACCTCTAAGAGACTTCTGGGACACTTGGGGATATATGATTGTGGTGTATATATCCAACTTTTTTATGAAATTATTTTTAATGGTTTTAGGAAGGGGACCTAGGAAAATAATATAATCAAGGGTGTTCTTGAGTTGTCAGCTTCCTTCAACATTTTTACTTGCTGCTTTAAAGAAATAGCTGAATGGATCACAGAAGTCTATTATGAAAGTAACTCTTCCAATTAAAACTCACAAATTTGAAAGCCCTGAAAAAATGTTTATGCTTCTGATTTTATACTTTATTAACATACTAGATCTGCTCTCCAACAGATCCTTACTTTAATGTTTGCAATTGTTGTTATGGCTAATAATTTACATTAACTTTAAAATAAATATTAAAAGTCCCTAAAACCAGTGCCTCCAAAAGTGTGTATGCTGCATATAAAATAGTCATTGCCGTAGCAAATGTTTCAAAACTAAACTCAAGGCAATCCAAAGATGTGTGATGGAAAAGAGAGGGGGAGTTAAGTCAAGAAGCAACAATTAAGGAAATGTCTTAAACACTAACTCTATTTTGGTTTTTTCTAGCCTTTCCACTCTTCCCACTTGTGTTAGTCACCATCCCACAGTTTCCTTTCATGTCACTAAAGTAAGTTAAATCAGAAAATAAAGAGTCATCTGTCTCCAGGCTTTCACTATTCTAAAAACAACTTCTATTGCCCACTACTGTGGCATTTGTCTAGTCAGACTCATTTTATTCGAGTACCTTCCTCTGTCTGCTCAGAATAAACACCATTGGAAAAATTTACTATAGCAATCTTATGTAAGTGGTTTCCCTCTCCTTGAACGCAAAACATTCCTTAAATATGTGAGAAGGGCAAACTCAATCATTATGCTCAACGAGACTTCATTGAATCCTCTGACGGTTCAGAAAACTGCTAAATGAATGTTTTTTATATGCATGCAAACGGTACATTACAGGGAGGAAACTACTTGAAGCAGTTATTCTACCTGTAAACAAAGTTTGCCTATATGGATTTTATTTTATTCATAGAAAAATGCCATGGGTTAGGTGGAAAATTAATGGATATATAATCATAATTTTGTTTGGCTGATTCTGCATCTTGTGTAACCAGGAATGTCTATTTCCATAGATTTGGATTTTGGCCCAAGTGAAAACTTGACAACAGACTATGTTCTACTGTTCCTAAACATCATGATCCCTGAAAACCCACACCATCAGCCGTAGTGGTTACAGCAGATGAGGGAGGCAGATATATATATATATGTATTTAATGGCAGTTCTCAAGGCTCCCATGAATACTGTGTCTCTCATGAATGGATCTCAAGGTTTATTTTAATTGTCATTGTTGTTAAATGAAAGCATACCTAGAACTTACCTATATTTTCAACAATAGTTTCAACATAAAGTCTAACACTTAATATCAACATATATCTGATACCCTTAACTACATTGAGATTTATTATCTTTTTTATTATCAGGATTCTACTCAATAGAACAACTGAATAAGATCTGCTAAAAGTCTAAATAACTCCAAATCTTATTTTATAATCATTGGAGAAATAGCATAGCTAAATAAAAGCCATGGCCATAGAATCACATGAAGCCAGAGTAAAAGTGGAATTGTTAAGATGTTGTATTGGACTTTGACATCCTCAGATGATTCCAGACATGACCCAAATTGTTCATCATAATATTGTATCAGTGTCATGCATACATTCAAAATTAATTTCATGGCTTCTTTTGTTAAAGTTCTTTCTTAGAGAATGTGAAAAAATAATGCATTTTTTTCAGATAGCATGAAATATTTGGACTAAATAAAATTTTTCCTCATATCAACATCCAACAGGAAAAAAAAGAGTGACCCATGTCACCAAAAGAAACAGGAGAGAAACATTCATTTTAACCATCTACTTACAGCTGTAACCATAAATTGTTCTAGCCTTTATGATAGTGTAAGATGGAAAAACAACCATCAAATATCTTAATTATCTTGATTTCTGTTTTTTTTCCCCTGGGAAGATAAGTGACCCTTGTTTGTCAGTTAATTTTTTTTTCTTTTTTAGTGCAGATGATAATAAAATGATGTTTTGGTGTTTGTGTTGAGTATCATTCCGCAAACATTATCTAAAATATGTGACATTTTTATATATTAATTCCAGAAACTCTAAATAATGCAATGTTTTCAATAAAAACAAAATGCAACAATTTTGAAGTCATAAAGAATAAAAGGAACTTTTTTGTTAAGATGATTTTTCTATTAGGGTCATCTTTCCACCTCACAGCATTGAATAGATACATTAATCTGGTCAAATCTGTGTACCCTCATTCAGATCCATATACCTGCATGCAAGAAGGGCAAAGTCCACACATATTTATCTAAGTAATTTGAGCAGATGTGCTGACCTATATCAAAATAGGAAGAAAATTATTGAGTAGAAATTTCCCAAAGGCAATCAAATTCAGCCATTTGAATAGTGATTTTAGGCATCTTGTTCCACTTTGCCCCATTATACAAGACGTCACCTCCTGATCATGTCAGAATTCTGTTTTTTCCTTTACAAATCTATAATCCCTGCATATGCCTTTCTTATAATAGTCATTTTATCTTCCTGTTTATTTTCCCCTATGACACACAGAATATCTGTTGATACTTTTATGGTTAATTTTATGTGTCAACTTGAATGTGTTAAGTGATGCATAGATAGCTGATATAACATTATTTTTCTGTATGTCAGTGAGGGATTCCAGAAGAGACTAGTATTTGAATTGGTAGGCTGAGTAAAGAAGATTGCCCTCACCAGTGTGGGTGGGAATCATCCAATCCATTGAGGGCCTGGAATAGAACAAAAAGGCAGAGAGAGGGCAAATTTGCTCTCTCTGCTTAAGCTGGTACATCCTTATTCTCTTACTTTTAGACAGCGGAGCACCTGGTTCTTAAGCCTTTGTACCTGGACTGGAAATTACAAACCATTGCTCCCCTCCCCCATTCTTGGGCTTTGGATCCAGAGTGGCACTAATACCACCAGCTTCCCCAGTTCTCAGGCCTTCACACTCGCTGAATTATACCACTTGCCTTCCTGGTTCTCCAGCTTGCAGATGACAGATCATAGGACTTCTTAGTTTCCTAAGCCAATTCCTTGAAAATTCCAATTTCCTAAGCCAATTCCCATGAGCCAATTCCTACAATAAATCTCCTCTTACATATATAAGAAATATAAGATATATAAAAGATAGATAAGATATATATGGTATATATGGGACATCATGTATATATATATATATATATACATATCTATCTATCTATCTATGTATATATATGTATCTCCTATTGGTTCTGTTTCTCTGGAGAACTCTGATTAATACAGTACTCAATCACCTCAATCACACATGACATGTAGAACATTGTTTGGTACTCAATAACACATGTATAAGTGAACAAAAATCAATCTTCCAAATCCTGTTAGGTTTTGTATAAGGTGATGCTGCAGAAGAGTACAAGGGAATGATTAAGACACAGTCAATAAAGTTATCAACACAGAAATTGATCCCCGTGAATGAATAGTTTGCTTAATATTAACTTATTTAGCAGAATTTATGACAAAAGTTTTCAAAAAGTAAATGGCGATATTGTATATTATGGTCCCTAAAATAGTAGCACAGTAACTTGTACATATTACACAAAGAGTAAATATTTGTAGGTTTAAATTGATGTTCTTCTGGTAAAAACGTCTCAGTTAATTCCAATTAAGTTAAAAGTTCTACTTTGGAAAGAGGAATTATTGTGTGTTTTTCCCAGGTAAGGTGCATTGATGACAGCTTAACGCTGCCACATCTTATCATGAGAAGGCCATATTTTGGCAATGGCCTCAATCCTACTGCTAGTTTATTCTTTTTCTGAAAGCTGCAGCATGAAGCTCTAACTACTAACTACACTCCCACAACAGAATGCTCTGCTCCGATTGGCAGTGAGAGTTTGAAGGTGGGCCTGCATAGACTGTGACCACTCTGATTACATTCTCCAGAGCTGTGGTAAAGAAATTGGAAGTCACCTTTTGTGAAGCAAAAAACCTCAAAGTAATTGCTATGTGCTGTAACTTCTCCTCTTGTTTGGAAAACAGAAATAAACAGTGCATTTTCCTCATGAACCTACTGTATTTACCAATAATTGTTCATGGGATATACTTTGCCAGTTGACATTACTTTAGGGAACTTATTATTATATGGTCAACACCCCCCATAAATATAGAATAGAGAAGTTATATTATATTTGTGTTTGGTGAAATGAAGTGTTACCCAAACTCTGATGTGGTGAAGACCTTTGGTGCTCTCTATATTTATGGGAGCTACATGCCACTTAACATATACCCAATGGGATAAGCAAACATGCTTGACTCAAAGTTCAACTCTACATGATCTCTGTGACCGGAGATTGAGTCAGTTGGTTTTTAATGTATAGTTTCAACTGAGTCAGAACTCTAAATTTGTTTTAAATATTTAATGTAATCGTTTAAGTTTCTTATTGAATAGCTGCATGCTGAACAAGAGGAAGACCTGAACACCATGATGGATTTTTCTCTTACTAACGTAGGAAGCCATCAGAAGTTTACTTCAAGATTAGATACTACTTACTAAGATAAAATTAAAAAGTACAGAGCCTTGTCTTTTTCTAAAGCAACATGACGTAATGGTGTGAGAGACCAGAAGCCAGAGGGATCTGGACTTCTATTTCAGCTACGCTCTGTAGCTGTGTGTTCATAGATAACTCACTTCAAGTCTCTGAATCCTAATTTCATTATTTAAAAATATGAACTATATCCTGTAAGGTTGATTTAAGTGTTTAGCGATATTTTACGTGAAAGCCCACAGTCTCTGGTACAGAAAATTAAAAAATATACATTGTTGCTGTGATTGATTTTAGTACTACTACTCTTGTACTTTTACAAATATTTTATAATCTAATTAATCTGATACTGTAATCATTTTCCACTGTCTTATTGTGAAGATAGAAATAAAACTATTATCATCACCATAAACAACAAAGACATTGTTGACTGTCTACTGTGTCCACTTGTTAGACGACAGAGCCATAAGAGCTGCAAGATAAACACAACTTCCCAATCTCTTTCCTCAAGTCGGTTTCATTGCTACTGAAAAGGAATTTGGTCAGGATCTTCTAGAAGAAGATATGGCTCTAGAACTGGGGGTCAAATCACGTGAATTGATTAACAACAATTTCTTCATTTTTCAGATGAGCAACTGAGACCTATGGAAATGATGTGAACTAGGAAGTAACTGTCTGTTTAAAAAATGTATATATAACCTAGCTACTTTCATGCTATGTGTCCGAATTCCAGAGCACAAGACAAACATTCAATCTAGAGTTTCTACAAATAAAGCAGAGCCATAATGTTCTGCTCTCCTTAGACTGGAGGAAATAATGTTACCAGATGAAAATGTGAAGAATGCCTGTCCTGCCAAGGAAACTGAGGATTGTGGACTGGAAGATAGAACAGGATAATACCCTTTAAGGAAATCATTCTACATCGAAAAATATGGGCAGGTTACTAGTTTCTCCCGTTTAATTCAATGTATATTGACCTCCAGCTTCTTTTATTTAGGAACAGAACTTCCCATTACAAATATGCTGCAAGAAATACCCTTCTACTTACATCTTGGCACACAAGTGTGGGTGTGTCTGAGGCTTATATTCCTGGAAGTGGAATAACTAGCCTGAGACAATACGAATTTTTTATTTTGATAGAGAGTACAAAGTTGTTTTCTGTTGGATTTTTTTCCCCCATTTCCATGGCTGCTAATAATAGTTGAGAGTCTCTGATCATCAGTAGAAGAACTGACATACAAGTAGTCATACTTCTATACAATGGAACATCCAGCAACTAGTTTTAAAAATTGAGGCAGCTTTACATAAAATGAAGTGAATAAATCTTAAGACGTTGTTAAGGGAACAAAGCAAAGTTTAGGATGAGTATATAATTCTATCATAGTTTTCTTATTCTGGGACTTAGCTTGTTTACTTTCATTTTTTTTTATTATGGTAAAAAATACATAACATGAAATTTACCATCTTAACCATTTAAAAATATACAGTTAAAAGCGTTAAGTATATTCACATTGTTATGAAACAGATCTCTACAACTTTTTCATCTTGAAAATCTGAAACTCTATACCCATTAAACAACTCCCCTTTCACCTTCCCCCAATCCCTGCTAACAACCATTCTGCTTTCTGTCTCTATGAATTTGACTACTTTAGATGACACATATAAGTGGAATCATACGGTAATCTTTTTTAGACTGGTTTCACTTAGCATAATGTCCTCAAGGTTCATCAATGTTGTAGCATGTGACAGAATTTTCTTCCTTTTTAAGACTAATATTCCATTGTATGTATATACTACATTCTACTGATCCATTCATCCATTGTTGGATATTGAGTCCCTTCCAACCCTTGACTAATTCATTTTTAATTGGATATATATGTAAGATATATATGTATGTATACATTCATAATTGTATTTATGATATAAGATATCAACATAATATATATAAAGATAAATGCTTTCCCAAAAAAGCAGTTTTGAGAGTAGGCAAAATATCATCATAATTTCTTACTGAGAGAATATTATTTCTCCCAAAATATAACCACTCTTATCAGTTAATATATATATCCCAATGATATTTTAAATAAACTTATAAATGTGCATGTACACATGAAAGCAGGACTATGTCCTCTATGACATTGTATTTATTATTCTACTTTCTTTTTTAAGCATAGCACTCTTTTGGTTTATATTCATGTTAGTAAATAGAACTCTACCTCATTCATTTTAACTATTGATTAAATATATGATTATTTATGATTCTGTGAAATACTTTCATTACCATTTTTTCTTTAAATTATTTTTGAGGTTTAATACACATATAGAAAAGTGCACATACCAATCAACCTTTCCAGTCAACCCTCAAGACTAACCACTATCCTGACTTCTAAGAGCTTAGATTAGTTTTGCTTCTTTTTGTGCTTTATGTAAACAGAGTCATGCACGACATTTTTGTGTGTGTCTGATTTCTTTCATTCAACATTACGTTTGTGATCTTTAACCATACTGCTGTAAACAGTGGTAGTTATTTTATTCTCATGGCCATATGTGAAACTGTAAGAATATATCCCAATTTGTTTGATTACTCTACTTTTGATAGGCATTCAGTTTTTTTTTTTTTAAATTTAAGGCTACTACAATAGTGCTACTATGAGCAATCTCCTTCAAGTCTCTTGGTGTATGTAGATACACATTTCTGTTGGGTCTATACCTGAGCGCGGGATTGTTGATTCAGAGTATACATACATAGATTTAGCTCTAGCAGATCTTGATAAATCATTTTTCAAAGAACCTGTACTAGTTTACATTCTAATTGGCAGTGTATAAATAAGCAGTTTCTTCACATTGTTGTCACGTTTGGCATTTTCAGTCATTTTCATTGTAGTGCCTCTGGTGGGTGTGCGGTAGTCTCACATTGTGGCAGACAAACAGGTGCTATTATATGCATGGACCATTTCTGGAAATACACATAAGGCTTCAATGATTGCCTCTGGTCAGGGAACTAGAATTTGAGGGTCAGGGACTTAGGGAGAATTATTTCTCACAGTATATTTTTTGTTTTTTTTTGAAAATTTTTACCATCTGCCTATATTATCTTTTTAAAGCACTCTGTTCCTTTATTTCTTTTTTCATCTTTGAGAGAAAAGTCATTTGAGCCTAGAGTCTTATAGCCTGTAGTCTTAGTCTGCAAAGCAATTCAGTTTTGATCTCCAAGGACACTGGGAGTAGAACACTCGTGTCCCTCATGGAAATGTAAAGCCCTACATTTTCTGCCAACCCTTAAGTTCTGGACAAATCAAGGGAGATGGGAAACACATCAAGAAATAAGGCTGAAGCCCTGGTGGAGTGTAAAGAGCCAAATATCCAGGGCTCTCTGAAATATCACTTGTTGTTCTCTCCTCTACCTGATTACAGATGGTATGTACACCATCCCCAGAGATCCAGCCTGGAGGGGTGGAGGTGAGTGTATGTCTCTGCCTCTCTCATGTGGCCTATAGGTTCATACTGACCTGAGTGCACACCTAAGAGAAAAGTCATTAACTTGGAACATAAGGACTTGACTAGAATCCCTAGTGTTGTTGAGAGACAGAAAATGCAAAGGCAAGGTATAAATTTAAGCATAACATGACCAGATTTTATTTTTCCTTACTAATGAGTGAATAGAATTACCCCGAATGACTTAACTGATCGATGACTAGAGTTTTAAGAGAACTGTATTGTTAGGGAAATCCATGCTTGGAGATTAGCTGCCTATGGCTGCCTCGAGAACATGAAGTACCATTCTGAAGTACCGTTTGTGTTGCAGAGCCTAGAGCAGAGGGACAGTGTCTTACCCACTGCCCTCCTGAGTGTGGCTGTGGAGACCAATGGAGGAAGGAGAGCCTCATGGTGGGTTAAAGCAGAGAATTTATGCCAGTAGCAAAGACACATGAGCTTGTGATGATACTTTTCTGCTTTTCAAATAGGGATATTTATTGTGCCATGTCTGGACTTGATTAAGAGAAATGCATTTTACTCAGAGAGGCCAGCCTTCAAACAGGATGACTTAACGTGTCTTTGGGTCATGCCCTTTGAGGAGAGGATGAGTACTTTTTGTTTTTGTAAGTGACATAATTATGTTAGGTGAAGTTATTCATTGAATTGTATATATGTACATTAACTTGGCAACTAAGAGGTGAAATGAAGTGGATAGAATTTTAACACCCTTGTTTCCCTGCATTTCATATATTAACAACCAACTCCATCCTTTTTTGGAGAGCCACATCTTGTCTCTTTGTGGTCCCGGTGGGACCAGTGTCATGCATGCTCTCCCACCTTCCTTCTCACCCTGTGGCCAGAGAAATGTCTGACGCAGGTATGACTTATCACATTACCCATCATTTTAACCATAATCATTGGCCCAGTGATGGCAACAATAGCTCTTTTCTGAGATTTAACATGCAGATGCTAGATAGGAGGCGAGTACATTCCTCTGAGTCCATTAAGCTTTGCTGAAAACAGTCTATAGCCTTTTGTGGATGTATTACTATCTCTTCTAACATGGGGAAATCTTATCCACGGCAAAACCAAATGACCTACACAGAGAAAAAAACAGAGCTGAGAAAGACAGGAGACAGAGTAACTCCCCAAATCACTAAAGCCTGTGTAGCCTCTAAGTACCCTCTGAGTAGGAACTTTCCACAGTTCTACAGCAAAGGAAGAACTAATCAAATAAAGAAATCATGGAAGAGGGGCAAGGTAATTAAGCAACAGAAACCCCAAGTTCCGAATCAACTTGAATTGCATACAATTTAGCAGTTCGTCATAGGTATTTAGAAAATCATGGTCACAATAGAACTGCAAACTTTTTATGTAAAGAAAAACACTTTAGCTTGTCACACTCTAAAATTCATGTCTCCATTACATGAAGATGAACATGTATATAAGTAGATATACTACTTTATATACAGCATGATATATGATTTTCTACCCAGTTTGTCTTTGGCCTATGAATCAATAATAGTTTAAGAGGATAGTGAATAATTGAATAAATATTAAAAATTATAAGAAAGGATATATTAAATATATGATTGCTTTTTCATCCAAAGAAGTGTTTACAAAGGGAATGGAATAACCTTATTATGCATAATATATTATTATGACTGTTACAAGTAGAGCAAAAATATACTCTCTTGCCAGGCGTTTAACATCATCTAAAAACATACATAGAAAGATAAATACCCAAGAAGAAAAAGAGACATATGTTCTGCTGCTATAAAAGCATAATTTTTTCTTATATTGTTATTAAAAACTATGCTTAATAGTAGGAGTGTGAATTGAATTCTTACTGTATTAAGCCAATTTAACAGATAAAAATAACTCAGTACATTAAATAATTACATTTTTCAAGTGATGTATTGAGGAAATAGATATCTGCTGTCTTATTAATGTGTGTAATACGAAGCACACTAAGGTCTAATACCTTCATTTTATCACTTTTTCCATTTTCTCAGCTGAAATGACAAAATGAGTCTTTCTGGTCCTTATTGAGTGAGTTACAACCAGCAGCATCCTGTGCTCAGCCAACAGACTCAGCCCAGAGCAAACAGATGTGGGAGGAAACAGAATGTTATTCAATATTTACCTGGACTTCAAAAGACTTTCTCTTCCCTCATGTGCCGTCAAAATCAAATGTCTTATGTCATAGAGCTGTACCTTCTCACTACTCTGTGTTTTAAACTGCTTAGATGCATTGACCTGTAATACAGTGGCAGGAAGAAAAGGATATACATTGATTATTTTTTTGTACACTGCTAATGGGAGGAAAGAAACTGCTTGCTTAAGCAGTATAATTTGCAGATTTTAAGATTATTTGCTAAATGATAAATCACCATGGACTTCAGAAAATGTAAGCCTATTAACTGATCCAATATGACTTGAGATTTTTTTCAATACAGTACACATATTTTCAACGCTTGATTCATTAACTGCTTGAGGTTACTTACCTATTACCTCTTTAAATAATCCATGGTGAAGGGCCTGTTATATATAATGTAATATATGTTTTTTAAACAGATATTCTTTAAGAAATCTGATATTAATTTTCTTTAATTCCATTCTTTCTAATAGTGAATGGTTAAATATTGATGCAATTATAAATTGCTGAGACATAGTAAAAATCTATATTAACCAAATATGGGCTTTATTAATTTTTTTGAGTGTTACTTATATACCTCTATCAAGATCTTAAGTGTCTCAGAGTTTATTATCATGAAGAGTTGCTGACTTGTGCTGTCTGTATATTGAAAATAATGCAGGGTGGAGTATTATTCAATGACACAGTTAAAACTAGTGCTATTCTATTTCACAACAGAGAGGACAAAAATTAATGGGCTGAGATTGTATTGAGTGAATTTTAGGAAAATAGTTTGTTTTTCTACTCACTAAGAAATTATACAAATTAATGATGCAAGGCTTCTCGAAATATTCTTGCATATGAATCTGCAAGAGATGTTAGATGCTTCTGTCCAAGATATTTAAAATTAAACTGCTTGGAAAGAGGTTACATAAACTTTGGAGGACCCTTCAGGTTCTTAAGTCAGTGATTCTGTGATGTAAGCAAATAAGACAGTATGGATTTGAAGTGGATATGTTTTAGCCAAGACTTTCTAGAAGCCAAACTAGTCATCTGGTTTTAATGAGGCCCTTTGGAATGAAAAATTTTATTATTTTGTTGGGGACAATATAGTTTTAATTACTTGTATTTGACATGTGTTGAGCAGCAACTAAGCACTAGCATTTAACAAAACATAGTATTTGGTTCAAAGCTGGCCTAATGTAGGTTGAAGGGCAAAATACTAGCATCTTTCAGGCATCATAAGGGAAACATACTATAATGATAGAGCACTGGTATTTCCAATGAAGCTTGAAAAAATCCCAAATAACCTAGGGTTAGCATGACCTTCTGTCCAGTTTTTTGGTACATATTCAGTTCTTTCCAAATATGTAAAAAAATTGATTCATGTAACTTTAAATGAGAAGATTATGAATATTTGATCATAACCAGATGTTTTCAATCTCCACTAACTACAGACAAAAGGGCAGAAGACTAGATTGCATCAGTTAAGAGAGTTACCTCATTGAGATGGAGTAAATTAGTACCTAAACTTTTTCAAGTCTGAAGACCTGGTCTTTTAGGTCAAAATGTTTTATAGATATCCACAAGGTAGTAGTGATACTTTTAGGAAACTCTGATCAGGAAAACATGTAACAATCAAAATCTATCATGACGTCAATGATATTTTACAGTAAATTTATATTTTTAAAATTATGATATCTACAGGCATTTTAAAAAAAGTATGAATATGAGAAATACTATTTACTGAACCTAGAAAAATGTCCATAATGGACTTTAAGATCCCTTGTTATTACTCTAAGAACTCCTTGAAGCTTCCTTCATCTTGATGGTACTAATCTAATTATTAGAAAGCAATTTAATATGTTTAATACCAACTTATTATTTAAATAAGTTCTCAACATCTAAACCTATTTTAAGAACACATATAAAACTATATTAAAATAAATAAGTAAAAAATGATAACTGAGAAACAATGAATATACTCCAAAATATATTGGGCATATATCATAGAAATGGTTTATTGTTTATCTGTTATCGTAAGCCTGTGTAAGCACTGCTAACTCATATTAGAAGAAAATGTAGACTCTTATGTCTCAAGTAGAGATAGCTCTAAAGCTTTAGTTTTTAGATGTGAAAATGCCC
Organism: Equus quagga; assembly: GCF_021613505.1. NCBI lineage: Eukaryota > Metazoa > Chordata > Mammalia > Perissodactyla > Equidae > Equus > Equus quagga. The sequence continues at coordinate 54,826,852 of NC_060274.1, forward strand.
TTCACTATTTTTATGAGGTATAGTCTTTTTTTAATATTAATTTTACTTTTATGGTGCTAATCAGAAATGCTTAGACTAGGTAAACATGATCTTAAGAGACTGAGTTTGAATCTATTTCCTTATGCATAAATTTATTTTGTTTAACCATACAAACTGTACCTCTTACTGGTTTTACTCATAAATGTAAAAAAGGAATGAATGGAGTTATCAAGTGTAAATCTATCATTACTACTGTAAGAATAAGTTGCTTCTTACATAGTGGTTATGTTCTGATATTAGCATCTAAAATAGAGAGGAAAATTGTCAAGCGAAGTATAGCACCAGTTTTTAAAACCAACAGGAACAGTGTTCAAATTTCTTGTATTCTATGAACCCAAGTCAATCAACATTCACAGCATTCTCGCCCATGACCGGCAGTGTTCTGAGTTATGATATGAGGGTTACAAAAAGGAAAATGTGAATGGTTGTAGAATTCACTTGAGTTTAAGTGGATGTGCAACAGCGAGACTCCACTCCACTTCCTGTAGCAGGGAAGGCACAGTTTTGCTATACTATTTGGCCACTGCCACAGCCTTTACAAGTTTGATTGTTATTATCGTTACAAACTAGGTAGTATTTTTTAGCATCACTATATTAACAGGGCCTGGCAGGTTTTACACTGACCATTTTCTTTTTCTTTTTTTAGTCCAACCAAATCAATTTCTTAAAGCTGTCTATACAATTCCATTAGCAGCAGAATTAATAATATTAGACTTCCTGTTCACAGGTATTGAACAACTGGGCAGACTAGATATTTAGAGCAGGTTGATTCTTCTTTGGTCACATATGCAAGAAATAACATGATTAATACTAGAATATTCAATGTTGACTGGGAGAGTCTGAATGATTATGATAATATGCTTGGTCTGTTCCTTAGAGTTTCTTGGGACTATAGAGAGTGAACAGCAAGAACAAATCCCTTTTGGAAATAGATTCAGAAGTTTTATCAACAAAATTATTTAAGTATCTATTTCTGTGTTTTCAATTTTGTTAGATTTTTAGTTGCAGTAACATTGGATTATAATATTATATAGCTTTCGGATGTATCTATTTCTTATCACTCTTAACTTAAAAATGGGGTCTTCATTCTACAAATCATGAAAGCCAAATCTTTGACGTTATTTTTGACAATTTTTCCCTTACAGCATACATCAAATTCATCAGCAAATTCTGTCATCTCTAGTTTCAAAATGTACACAAAATCCATCCACTCTCACAATCTCTACATTTACCACCTTGGCAATGTTCCACAATCTTTCACTTGAAGTAAAGCAGTAACCTTCTAACTGATGGGTAAAGTGTTAAACAAAGTACATTCTTATCCTGTAAGAATCACACTGTAGTGGTTGAGACAGACAAAAAATGATTAAGCTGTATATATATATATATATGTGTGTGTGTGTGTGTGTGCATACATACTCATAAATATGCATGTTTATCAGGTGTGCTTTTATTTTAAATACACGTAGTTTTACAAAATACAGAATAAAACAAAAAACTCTAACACCATGCAAATAATATGTAAAATAGAAATGCCCTAAAACAAACAAACAAAAAATATATATATATCCATCAGTGATCCTCAGTGCTGCTATGTCTCTCAGAAGCTTCAGTGATTCAGTATGTTCATCCAAGTCCACAAAATTGATTATTGGAGCTTCTTAAGTCCAAGGGCTAGTCTGGCTTAGGTATCAATCTCAGATCCTCTCTATGGTGTATCATAAATTCTGCTTCTCATTCTTTGGAACACAGTATGTTATTTAATCTCACTAAGGTAAAATCATTATTTCTACCAAAAGGATGTATATGCTAAACAATTTTTGGGTTTTAATTTGTAATTTATAATAAAAACTGAAGAAAATTGTCTTATAGGCCCAATAATTATAGCCAAATAAGAAATCCATAAGAATTGTTATACATTTTTAAGTCTGGTAGATGGAATTTTCATTCAATTGTTATTTATTAAATATCTCTTGGTTTCCAGGCACTGTGCTTAATCCAGGAATTCAATGATGACTAGAGTAGAGACCTCAAACTCAGTATTCACACATCACTGTCCATGACGCATCAAGAAAAATGGTCCTTGCTGTATATCTGTGGTTTTCTTTTCTTTTCTTTTGGTTCTATTTGGAAGAATATAGATAACATCTACCTTATTCCAGATCTATAGATAATATCTATCTTCACTTAAAATGGGATAAAACTTTAACGTTATTTATGTAGTTTCTTTGCAAATTATAAATATAAAACAATAAATTATTAGATACAATTAGCTTATGGAAATTGATAATTGCAGCGTTTTACAAGTTGTATTTTTTATCAAATATTTGTTTTATTAATGCCATTAAACATAATAAATGTTTTATTTAATATAATTCTTCACATATTTCATAATAAGCTAACTATGGTTTACCATATAATTTTCTCTTCATATATACAATATTATTTAAAAACATATTTTTGTAAAATAATCCAAATTATTTCTATCACGATATATATATTATTGGTAAATTGCTTATTGACATTTTATGTGCAATCTACTAAATACTAAGTTTGTATTTACCTGGAAAATACCCAGTTGGATGACTTAGGTCATGTCTTCCTCATCCTCTTCTTATAGTTGGCAGTAAGTGTAGGCGTACGTCTGGGCCAGTTGTCCAAACGCACCAGTGGCTCCCTTTCATTTCCTTTCCCTGATTCAGCAACAAGGATGAGTGACAGGATGGTAACCAGCTTTCAAGACAAAAAATAACTTGACAAGAGTAAATGTTTCCATTATTTTAGTCATCTGGGACTCCTCTCTGTGGTCAGTACCTGTGTGGAAAAAGAATGAAAATTGTGTTTTCACTGATATCCCTTCAAATATATTTTGTTTCAAAGAACACCAAACCACAAAGATGGTTCCAGTCAGACTTCCAAATGTTTCCTCTGAGTCACAGAGTAGTTACCACACACTGGGATGAGGGATTCCCTAAGTAGGTCTCTGGGTTTTCTATAGACATGAAAGGCTCTTAGATATGCATTTGAGTGGCTAAGTTTTATTTAGTTTGCTGACTTGCAAATTTCATTCAGTGACTTTTTTGACTACTCTGTGTAAGACCCAGAGCTATGTTCTATAATAGATAGAAAGCGGAGTAGAGAAGAGTTCCCATAATGAGGTATTTCATAGTTATATCACATAAGTGTAAGAAAATACAAAAATGGTTACACCAGTAGACAGATTATAATTGGCATCTTAAAAGAGTGTTTGAGGGATTTAGAGGCAAAAGGGATCCCATATATTTGGAAATACAAAGAAAGCTTCACACAGATAAGTAATACTAATTCTATGCTTTGTCAAATTGTAGAATTTCAAGGCTCAGGAAGAAGGTGACATTGAGGGAGAAGGAACAGCATGAGCATTTGTTTCAGGAAGAGAAATTATCTGGTTGGCTTGGCCTGTTGGATGCTAGTAGGGAATTGTTAGCATTAAAGGCTAAATACTAAGTTGGGCTTTGATTTTGGATGCCAGTTTAAGTAAATTGTATTTAATTTGGTAGCCAATTTTTCTTTTGGAGTAATAGCATGATCTAAGTGTGATTTATAAAAATTAATCTGAAGTCTTGATTAGAATTAAATAGTGTCAAACAGCCCTGATGGCCTAGTGGTTAAAGTTCTGTGCTCTCCACTTCGGTGGCCCAGTCAGTTCCGGGGTGCGGAACCATACCACTTGTCTGTTAGTAGTCATATTGTGGTGGTGGCTCACATAGAAGAACTAGAAGGACCTACAACTAAAATATACAACTATGTACTGGGGCTTTGGGGAGGGAAAAAAAAAAGAGAGAGAAGAAGATTTGCAACAGATGTTAGCTCAGGGTGAATTATTCCCAGCAAAAAAAAAAGAAAAAATATTTACAAAAAGAATGAAATGGTGTCAGAAAAGACTAAAGAAATGAGATCACTGAGGAGATAGGAGAAAAAGATGCACTCAGTATAAAGTACACAAAAAAGAACCAGAAAAGAAGAGATAAATGCTTTGACAAAGTAGAAATTATATGATGAACTGATTATGAGAGATTTGAGAGAGGGCACTAAAAATTCCTATTTTGACTTTGGCCTAGTGTAAACCCAATGTTTTTCACAGATTGAGGGATATGTAAATGGATTTGGCTTTCATCCTGTTGCGTTTGAATTCCCAGGATTTCTCTAGGCAGTTTATCTAGTAGACAATTGAACATAGGGAGCAGGAAGTTCAGAGATTACAAATCGTTCAATTGGAGGTAATTATGAAGGTTGCTAAATGCCAACCTAAGGTCTTTATTTCCTTGACAGTGGTGTAGTGTATTCAATCTGCAGTATGATTAACTCTGTGCTGTAATCACTTCATGAATAGTCACTTCATCTTGCTTTTGCCTCATGCATTGGCTCTAACGGACAATGCTCGGGTGTGCAGCAGCTGGTGGAGATGGCCTTACTATCCATACCCGTTTATTCTTTCTTTCCTTTCTTCCTTTATTGCTCAATCAATAGTAAATGACTATTATTTGCTCAACAATATTGTAATTACAGTGTGATACAAAGGTGAATGAAATAGAGTTCCTCAGGTTACTAGATTTGTTGAGGAGTAGGAAGTCATTGTCAATAAGTCTGGTTTTAGAATCATCAGTTTGAAATTTCCATTACGTTGATGAATTTGTGGTCAAGGCTCACTTAGAAATCAGGAATAATTGATTTGCAAATATATTTATCAAGAAACATTCGAGAGTCATTTGACAAGTGTACATTTGGCAAGAAAATAGAATTATTTAGTAGTCTGTATTCATGAGAAATAAGAATCATACTCTGGGAATAATTGCCCTTCTGTGAAAAGTCATCTTTTTCAGTTTGGCATAAAAAATAATTTGGACAATGTTACTTCTTGTTTAAAATAAAAGTGAAGTTTCATACTATTTAAATCATATTTCTGATTCTTGAACTTAATATGCTACTGTCTAAATTTGTTTTAATATGTCACGTTAGATTTACTTCATTTGGAGTGTGGAGGCTGACTCCCATGTCACTAATTATTTATTTGCACTTTTTTCTCTTTTTTTCCTTTGGCTTGCTTTGCTTTTGTTCTCTTTGCTTTTTTCTTCTTCTTTTTTTTTTAATTTATAAGTGAATTAGGAGACTGAGACTCTATGCATATACAAACAGTCACATCGTCATTATGGTCCTAATAATACAATTAATGTTTCATTTAATTTAGCATAGTCTTCGTGGACAACAATAATTGTATGAACTATAGAAATATGCACTTCTTGGCTATTTAATTATACTTCACCAAATAAGGCTAGTTCTATCAAGTTTTGTTACCTGCAATGCTGACACTTCAGCAATATTAGCAATGCTGCAAGCCACCAGAAATAAGTTATGCTTTCTGCAGTCTTAAGACTACAAAACTCTATTTTTAAAAATATTTCTGAGCTCTGAAAACTTTTCCTTGATTTCAGAATTTCATTTCAACTTATGCAATGTATACCTGAGTACACTATTTGTTATTGTTAAAATTTAATTTCCTCTCCATTATAGTTAAGGAAAAAAGAAAAATTAGCAATAATGATAGTAATAATCAATTCTTTTTTGAGTGTGCCATCTCTACCTGGAAAATAATAGATTAGGTATAAGACAAGGCATTAAATTTTCATTTTCTTCTTGGTCACCTTTCCTTTTCTGGATTACGTGTGATTGTGTACATGTAAGAAAAATTTTGAAATTTTAAAACTTAAAGGGAACTAGTAACAGCATTAAGAAAGAAAAATATATATAGCTCCTGGCATTACATGGCTTTTAAAAAAGGTTTATTGTGGGGAACGGTTAGGGCTTATCAGCACTTCTCTATCGTCTCTATAATTCCACATATTGAAACTGTTCTTATCAAAGTAATTGGTAGAAAGCTCTTTCAACAAAATTCATGCCCCCTCCTTCCTGCAGGTAATAGATTTTAATTATAGCCATTATAGCTCTCTTATATGACTAAGGCAGATTGAAGACAAAAAGAAGTAAGTTCTCAGCAAGGACGGAAGGATGGTTTACTTTTCTTTTATGGTAGCAGATACTGGTAACCATGTATCAAATTCTGTGACTCTATAACAGAGTATCAAACTAACAACTACATTAACAACATGTACTCTGTACTTATCCTTAAAGCGTGTTTTAGTATAACAGATTTACTAGGCTTAATGTGCCTACCGGAAAAAGTAAATGTTTGATTTAAGTAGCATTATGAAAGAACAATTGTCCACCTTCTTTGGGTGTTAAAAATACTTAAAAGAGTGACTTGACTATTCTATTCTTTTGGTGTTTTTTGCTTAATGAACACAAACTCGTCATCATTTTGCTTTTATTCTTGCCAATGAATAACATGAAGATTAAAGATAATATTTTCTTCACATTTAGCAGTTCTTTAGCTTCTCTCTCTTCTTCTGTCTCTTTTTTTTTTTGAGTACTGGTCATGTTAGGACATTACATAAATTATCTCAGATTTTGTATTTGCCAATTATAAAATTCCTATTTGTTTTTTTCTAATTGTTTTCATTTTTCCTTTGAAGTCTCTTTTTTTTTCCTTATTACAGCGTATTTTTCTTTGCATACATGAACGTAATTGTAACAGCTGCGTTACAATCCTTGTCTACTAATTCCAACATCTGGATCATCTCAGGTTGGTTGCAGTTTCTCTTGAATATGGGTCAAATTGTTGAATGTGTCCTGGGCATTGTGGATGAGTATGTTGTAGAGATTCCAGCTTTGGTTATAGGCTTCAGGAGATTATTGGTTTTTGTTTGTGTTAGTACACAGTTGACTAGGCAGAACTCAAACTCAAAACTACGTTTTCTGAGGCAGGCAGCAGCTGCAATCTCAGTTTAATCCTTTCAGCTGTGCCCAGGTTGTTTGGAGCCTGCCAGGTGCATTCGTAATTCAGGTGCTAGCCAGGGATTTGGACAGAGTTCGGGTGCAGAATTTGAGGCTTTTAAAACATGGATCTCTCCTTTCTTGTATTTCTTCTTTCCTTTCCAATTGCTGTGATAGCCCCAAACTCTTTCCTATCGTTCTTCGAGCCTGTAAGGTTGCCAGTCTCTCTCTCAGTTCCTGCCACGTCACAGTTCACAGTCCAGGGCCTGCTTTTAGGTAAAAGCTATAAAAATGGGAACACCATCCAGTGCCATTTCTGTCTTCTGAGTGGTCCCTCCTTCTCAGTATCTTCTGCCTGCTTTGGTGATTCTCCAGATAATTGCTTACTTTATTTATTTATTCACCAGAGGTGGTCATCTGTTGGAAGAAAGGTCTGATAGGACCTACTGTTATCATTCTGGAAGCAGAACTTCCTTCATAAAGTTTCACATCTAATTTTCCAACAAATTTATCTCTAACAGAGAATAGTTGTTTGGTTAATTTTCACAACATTTATGTGTCTCTTTTAAGAATGGCTCTATTCAAAATATACTCAACTTACTGCCTGATACTATGAAGAGGAAACATATTTTATTAATTATAATTACTTTTAAAAAGCACATCTGCATTCTATACCAATATGCATTTGTTCTTAATATTTCCTGAATTTCATGCAACTGCCTCCACATGAAACAGAGCAGATATGACCATTTTAACACTAAAATACACTCATCAAAATATGTGTAATAGATTAACACATTTAAAAATCACTCATAAGATAGACAACATAATTTATTTTAACATCAAGGTGTGTCTTTTGTCTTATAATTCATGCTGTTTTGTAATAATAATTGGCAGCATTTTTTGAAATCTTGGTGGCACATACAATAATGGTGCCTATAACTGACAGTGTCTTTGATTTGAAGAAATAATGTAAAATATCTTTCCATATATTCATATAGTATTGCAGGAATTGCAAACTGTTGTAGAAAATCTCTTTAGGTTCTTTAGAGTTAAAAATATGTACTTTAATCATGATGAACCGAAGTTTGTATACACGTATTTCATTCACATTGCTGCAACTTCTTAAAATATGTTACCTATTGAAAATTGTGGATAAAAAAATGTTAATTTTTTTCTTAGTTTCCATCATGAGTATGTCTGTGTGTGTGGAAACAGAACAATAAACTAAACATTAAATAGTAAAATAACATCTTCTATAATGAAAAAGTTAACACTTTGCTATAAAACCAAGGTCTCAAAACATTAGGGATAAAAATCGAAGAAAAAGATATGATTTTCATGTATATTCTAAAATAAGGGATAATAATCACCATTTTTCCTGACTAATACAGAAACTTTCAGCTGTAAAAATTAATGACAAAGCAAAAGCTTTATAGCCTAGATAAAAGAAATGTGTTTTTAAAGCTAGGCATTTGGCCAGCTGTGATTATTGTCTAACCCCACAAACATGTCTTAAAGCCAAGACTGTCAAATGAACTTGAAAAAATCACTAGAATTATGAAATCTTCTAGAGAGACAGCAATCCTTGGATCCCTGGAGATTCTCTCATTTTAAGTTTTGTATGGTGGCCAAGAAAGTTAAAACATTCTCTGTGCACATTTCCTTTACTTGGTCTTCTTATCACAATTTTAGCATTAGAAGGAGGTTAACACCAGACGCTACAAATCCTAAGCAGTTAACTGATTTACTCATGTATTCCAGTTTACGTAGCAGAGGAGAAGACTGAATATTGACCTGCTTTTGAAAGAACAGATGGGCCTGCAAAACAGGGCTTTGGGTAAAGGAAGAAATACATGAGATGAAAGATTAACAATAAGTAAAGAAGTATATAGATGCTTTAATAATATCAATAAAAATTAGAGTTGGATATCAAGAAATTATCTGCATTGCAAAATAATGAACGGGTAAACTCTAACTTGTAGTTCCATATCTTAGTAGAACATTTACTCTCAAAAGAAGTGTTTTAATGCTTTTCTACTTGCAGAATCTGAGTAATATTTTTCTTAATTCAAGGTAGATATACCCCTAGGTATTTTACAATACTTGATATGCTCTTGTTTTCTAATATAAAATTGCACTTTTATTACGAAAAAATATTTTAATCAATAAATTTAGATGTAGTTCTACTTACTTGATTTGCATATATTTTTTTTTCTGGTAATGATTTCTTTCACACCAGGTTATAAGTTCCTAGAGATGACGCAGTATGAAGTATTCGTTTCTATATGGCCAAAGTACGCATTCAAAGCAATTAGCCTCACCTGGAAGTCCTCAGTTATCCTGATTTCATCTAACAATATTATTACTAGTTGGAGAGCATTTAAGGAGCCTTAGCTGACAAGTGAGCATCAGATGACAGCCCATCATTGTCTCACCCTGCTATTTTTCCAGCTTTACTGATTTCTAACATTTTTTTCCTGCTTGTCATTGAATTCCTGTGGGGAAAATATTTGCTTGATTTTTCCATCCTTTCGACTTGGCTTAACTTTGCCATCACAGTGAAAGTCCTGGGCCTTGCATTCAATCAACAAATATCTATTGAGTGTGTGCCACTCACTGTTCTAAGTGCTTGGTATATATCATGGAAGGAAACACCAGTCACTTCCCTTATACAATTTACCTTCAAGCATGGTGTTTCAAGGCAGATCATCAACTGTAAATGCAGGAATGGGAATATTAAATAATATGCTGGAAGAAGAAAAGTGCTAAATAAAAAAATAAGTCAGGGTAAGGAGTATCTGGGGTGGGGAGAGCTGGGAAGATAGTGCATTGCATGTTAAAGAGTGTAGTCATTGAGAAGGTGATGTCTGAGCAAAGAAAGGAAGTAATCTGGGGAAAGATCGGTTTTCTTAGAGGGAGCAGCGAGTGTGGAAACATGCCTAGCATTTTCAGAGTGAGGAGACCAAGAGCTGACGCAATGCCAGTGAGGGCAAGCAGTAAGAACTGAGGTCAGAAAGATAGCAAAGGGATGAGTTCAGCCAAGGTCGGGGCCATTATGAAGATTTGTTTTCTCTTTTTTTTTTTTTCCCCCAAGGAATGTTAGCCCTGAGCTAACATCAATCCCCTTCTTTTTGCTGAGGAAGACTGGCCTTGAGCTAACATCTGTGCCCATCTTCCTCTACTTTATATGCGGGACACCTACCACAGCATGGCTTGACAAACGGTGCCATGTCTGCACCCAGGATCCCAACCAGCGAACCCTGGGCCGCCCGGGCGGAATGTGTTCACTTACCCACTGTGCCACCAGGCAGGCCCCGAAGATTTGTTTTCATTCCGAGTTGAAAATGGGAACCACGGTGTGGTTCTGTTCAAATCTTCCATGCATTTGCTAGTCTCTATCTTTACTTCCCCTATTAATAATAGAGAGAAATGTGTTGAAATATCCCAATATTATAGGAGATGTGTCTGTTTTCCCTGTAGTCTTATAAGTTTTGCCTTAAATGCTTTATTAGCTGAATACAAGTTAAGAACTGTCATATCTCTCTGGTGAATTCAACATCAAAATATTTTTTATAAGAGGCCATTTCTAATAAAGCTGTTTTGTATCCTAAAACTTATTTTGTCTGAAAGTAATATACAGTGAATACAGTGTCTTTTGGATACTATTTCCTGTTTGTTTGTTTTTTTCATTTTATTACTTTCAACTTTTCCTTACTATTTATGGATATATCTTAGAAAAAGCATACAGCTTAATGTTGATTTTTGTTTGTTTGCCTGTTTTCCTTATTACTTTTACAATCTAATCTGATCATCTCTGACTTTACATTGAACAAAGTTTTTTTTTTACATTTGTAGTTATTGTGATTCCTATATATTCCATATTTTTATGTTCTTTTATCTTTTTTATTTTATGGATTGGCAATTTTTGTCACTTTTAGCTTTATTTTATTTATTACATACACTGATTTGAGAATTACGAACATAATTATAATGTTTAAGGAAGATGCTTGAAAATTTAGTACACATATTAAATTAATTAATGGATATTAAATTGATCCATACCTTAGTTCGCACTGGAAAACGCTAGGACCCAAGGAAATTCCACTTTGATCCCTTTAATGTTAATATCGTCCAGTGCTCTAGTTTTGTCCTTTTTACAAAAGTAAATCCAAATTAAAAATTATTATTGTAAATATTATTCTTGTTTTATTGTAGCTTATTTTATACAAACAGTATTTTTAAAATTTCATCCACTTGTTTTAACAATTTATTTGCTCATTGTTTCATTTTGCAATGCGTACTTTCTTTGTGGTAGAGTCATTTTCCTTCTTCCTACAGTGTATCCTTTGAAAATTTCTTTTAGGTCAGACGGGTACTGTAAACTTATTTTTCCTCTTAAATTGTTTTTATTTCTCCCTTATTCTTGGTAGTTCAGCTGGGAATATAATCCTAGATGATAGTTATTAATTTTTCTGAAACTTTTGAAGGTATTATTGTACTGGCTTTTCACTTCCATTATTGTTTTGAGAAGTGGCTGTCAGTTTTTTATAGTTTCTTTGTAGGTGATCTCTGCTTGATCTTGGCCAGCTATTAAGATCTTCGCAATATCTTTGGTTACCTACCGTTTAACTACACTGTGTCAGCGGATATCGTTTTACTCATACCACTTGGTGTATGTTATGTCTTATCTATTAGCTTGTGGATATTTTTTATCAGTTCTTGAAAAATCTGTCATTTTTTTTCTCAAATATTCCTTCACCTCCATTTTGCTCTATTCTCTTCTTGTTTATTTGTATATTAGAAATTCTCACTCTGTCCTCCCTATCACTTATCCTCTTTCACCTGTTTAATTTCCTTTTCTCTCTGCAACTTTCTGAGTTAGATCTTAATGTCTAAGTTACAGTTCAAATATGTTCTCTTCATTGGGTCAGTTCTGTCGTTATATTGCATTTTTAAATTACAAAATGTATTTTTTTCTTTTCTACAAACTTGATGCTTTTTTATCCACCCCTCTCACTCCACCAAATCTGGTCACTTTTGACAGTCTTTCATTATTTTTTTTGTTTAACAGACATTTTATTTCTTTAAACACGTCAAGTACATTGTATTTCTTTAAACAAAAAGAAATTTTCAAGCTTAGCTAATATACATTGCAGCATGCTCAAGGCTTAAAGTACCCAAACGTTTTGCAGATTCTGTCGTTTATCCTGAAGCTAGCTGAAATTTTACTCTGCTCATTGCTTAGTATGGCGGGCTTAGGATTTAGCTCAAAATATGCTCATTACACACACACAGGCAGCATTGTAAGTGTGTGCATGTGTGTGTACATGTGTATGAATGCTTTTCTTATACTTATTGGAAAATTGTTTTGGCTTTTTACCTTGGTTACAGATAGATGTAACATTTAATATAGGAAGAATAGAGTAACTTACTTGCATAGTTTTGTTTTCTTTAAGTTTTTAAAAATGTTTTTAATTGCAGTAACATTGGATTATAACATTATATAACTTTCAGATGTACATAGTAATATATTTCGAATTCTGTGTAGATTACATCATGTTCACGACCCAAAGACAAGCTATCACCACACACATGTGCCTAATCACCCCTTTTGCCCTCCCCCTCCCCCTTTCCCCTATGGTAACCACCAATCCAATCTCTGTTCCTATATGTTTGTTTATCATCATTTTTATCTTCTACTTATTAGTGAGATCATACGGTATTTGACTTTGTCCCTCTGATTTATTTCACTCAGCATAATACCCTCAAGGTCTGTCCATGTGGTCACAAATGGCCAGACTTCATCATTTGTTATGGCTGAGTATATTCTGTTGTGTATATACCACATCTTTATCCATTTGTCCCTTGATGGGCGCCTAGGTTGCTTCCAAATCTTGGCTATTGTGAATAACGCTGCAATGAACATAGGGGTGTATGTGTCTTTATGCATTTGTGTTTTCGAGTTCTTTGGATAAATACCCAGCAGTAGAATAGCTGGATCATATGTTGGACCTATCCTTAATTTTCTGAGGGTACGCCATACTGCTTTCCATAATGGCTGCACCAGTTTACACTCCCACCAGCAGTGTACGAGGATTCCCTTCTCTCTACATCCTCTCCAAAACTTGTTGTTTCCTGTCTTGTTAATTATAGCCATTCTGACTGGAGTGAGATGATATCTCATTGTAGTTTTGATTTGCATTTCCCTGATAGTTAATGATGTTGAACATCTTTTCATGTGCCTGTTGGCCATCCGTATATCTTCTTTGGAGAAATCTCTGTTCAGATCTTTTGCCCACTTTTTAATTGGGTTGTTGGTTTTTTTGTTGTTGAGACATATGAGTTCTTTGTATATTTTGGGTATTAACCCCTTATCTGACGCATGGTTTGCAAATACCTTCTCCTAATTGTTAGGTTGTCTTTGCATTTTGTTGATGGCTGCCTTTGTTGTGCAGAAGCTTTTTCATTTGATGTAGTCCCATTTGTTCATTTTTTCTTTTGTTTCTCTTGCCCGGTCAGACATGGTAGTTAACAATATGCTGCTAGGACCCATGCCAAAGAGCATGCTGCCTCCGTTTTCTTCTAGAAGTTTCATGGTTTCAGGTCTTACATTCAAGTCTTTAATCATTTTGAGTTGATTTTTGGGCATGGTGTAAAATAATGGTGTACCTTCATCCTTTTGCATGTGGCTGTCCAGCTTTCCCAACACCATTTATTGAAGAGACTCTCCTTTCTCTATTGTATGCATTTCTCTATTGGCTCCCTTGACAAAAATTAGCTGTCCATACATGTGTGGGTTTATTTCTGGGCTGTCAATTCAGTTCCATTGATCCGTGTGTCTGTTTTTGTGCCAGTACCACGCTGTTTTGCTTACCATAGCTTTGTAGTATATTTTGAAATAAGGGAGTGTGATACCTCCAGCTTTGTTCTTTTTCCTCAGGATTCCTTTGACTATTGAGGCTTTTTCATTGTTCCACATAAATTTTAGGATTCTTTGTCCTATTTCAGTGAAAAGTGTTGTTGGAACTTTGATCAGGATTGCATTGAACCTATAGATTGCTTTGGGAAGTATGGATATTTTAGCTATGTTAATTCTTCCAATCCAAGATCATGGAATATCTTTCCAATTCTTAGTGTCTTCTTCAACTTCTTTCAACAATGTTTTGCAGTTTTTGATATATAGATCTTTCACCGCTTTGGTTAAATTTATTCCTAAGTATTTTATTCTTTTTGTTGCAATTGTAAATGGGATTGTATTCTTAATTTATCTTTCTGCTACTTTGTTGTTAGTGTATAGAAATGCAACCAATTTTTGTATGTTGATTTTGTATCCTGTGACTTGACTGTACTCGTTTATTATTTCTAAAAGTTTTTTAGTGGATTCTTTAGTGGATTGTTTCTCTATATAAAATCATGTCATCTGCAGAGTGACAGTTTCACTTCTTCTTTTCCAATCTGGATCCCTTTTATTTCCTTTTCTTGTCTGATTGCTCTGGCTAGGACTTCCAATAATATGTGAAATAAGAGTGGTGAAAGTGGGCATCTTTGTCTGGTTCCTGTTCTTAGAGGGATAGCTTTCAGTTTTTCTCGCTTGAGAATGGTATTAGCTGTGGGTTTGTTATATATGGGCTTTATTATGTTGAGGTCCTTTCCTTCTATACCCATTTTATTTAGAGTTTTTATCGTAAATGGATGCTGTGTCTTGTCAAATGCTTTCTCTGCATCTATTGAGATGATCATGTAATTTTTATTCTTCATTTTGTTAATGTGGTGTATCACGTTGATTGATTTGCAGATGTTGAACCCTCCCGCATCCCTGGAATAAAATCCCCTTGATCATGATGTATGATCTTTTTAATGTATTTTTGTGTTCAATTTCTAGTATTTTGTTGAGGATTTTTGCATCGATGTTCATTAGTGATATTGGCCTGTAATTTTCTTTTTTTGTGTTGCCCTTGTCTAGTTTTGGTATCAGGATAATGTTGGCCTCATAGAATGAGTTAGGAAGCCTCTCCTCCTCTTCAATTTTTCAGAAGAGTTTGAGAAGGATAGGTATTAGTATTTAGTATAGGAAGAAGAGAGTAACTTACTTGCATAGTTTTGACATTATTGTGTGACTGCCTTGAACATATTGACCAGATGTTAATCTAAATGCACAAAATTACCATGTTCTTAAAAACAATAGGCACTTAAATTATATTTTTAAATCCAATTGGTGGTTTTGTTAATTTATTAAATTTGCCTCCAAAATTATTCAGAACAATGACACTTATTTTGCATTCATGTAGTTATACAGCATAATGTGGGAAATTATCAATTCTTTGTTACTATATTTTTATTTTTTTATTTGAGATTCATAATAGTTACATCATTGTGAAATTTCAGTTGTACATTATTTCTTGTCTGTCACCACCTAAATGCTCCCCTCACCCCCTGTGTCCACCCTCCACCCCCCTTCTGCTGGTAACCACTGAACTATTTTCTTTGTCCATGTGTTTGTTTATATTCCACATATACGTGAAATCATATGGTGTTTTTCTTTCTCAGTTTGACTTATTTCGCTTAGCGTAGTACCCTCTAGGTACATCCATGTTGTTGCAAAGGGGATGGTTTTGTCTTTTTTTCTGGCTGAGTAGTATTCCATTGTATATATATATCACATCTTCTTTATCTAGTCATTTGTCGATGGGCACTTGGATTGTTTCCATGTCTTGGCTATTGTGAATAGCGCTGCGATGAAAATAGGGGTGCACATGTTACTTTGGATTGTTGATTTCAAGTTGTTTGTGTAGATACCCAGTAGTGGGATAGCTAGGTCATATTGGAGTTCTATTTTTAGTTTTTTGAGGAATCTCCATACTGTTTTCCATAGTGGCTACAGAAGTTTGCATTTCCACCAGCAGCACATGAGGATTCCCTTTTCTCCACATCCTCTTCAACGTTTGTTGTTTTGGGTCTTAGTAATTACAGACATTCTGACTGGTGTAAGGTGATATCCCTTTGTAGTTTTGATTTGCATTTCCCTAATGATTAGAGATGTTGAGTATCTTTTCATGTGCCTGTTGGCCACCTGTATATCTTCCTTTGAAAAATGTCTGTTACTATTTTTCAATATTCTATTTATTCATTTTGGTGATTCCTAAGTTGAGATAGCAAAATCAAATAATGCCGCTAATACATATGTGCCAGATTACCTTTTCCTTATAACTTATATTAAATTTCCATTTTGTCTATGTTTCGAAGTTTGTAGCCTCAACTTTTTAGTCTTTCAAGTCAGCTATTTCTCAGAATATGATGCATCTTTTTATGTCATTTACTGGTCTGGGCTTTCAGGTTCTGGGATAAAGTGGATTTATCAATTTTTACACCAGCTCTTTTCGCACTCTTTTTTAAATGCATACACGTACAGGTTTATTATTTCTTTTTGGAGAACTGACCACTTTATCATTATGTAATGCTCCTCGTTGTGACTAATAATCTCCCTCGTTCTTAATTATATTTTGTCTGAATTAGTATAGATACTTGAGCTTTCTTTTGGTTAGTATTAGCATGGTATCCCTTTCTCCATCCCTTTGCTTTTAACCTATCTTTATGTTTAAAATTAATTTCTTGTAGACAATAGGGTTGGGTCCTGTGTTTTTATCTGACATTTTCTATATTTTAATTGGTGTTATTTAAATGATTCACATTTAAAGTAATTATTGATATAATTGGATTAATATATACCATGTTTTTAACTGTTCTGTTCATTACATTTTTCTCTGTTTCTTTTTCCCCTCTTTTTCTATCTTCTCTAGGTTTTTTTTTGATATTTTATATTACTCTATTTTATCTCCTCTTTTCATGTATCAATTATACTTCCTTAAAAAAATGTTATAGTAGTTTCCCTAGAGTTTACCATATACATTTTTGACTAAAATCTAGGTTCACCTTCAAATAACATTATACCCTTTCACATGTAGTTCAGATACCATATAACAGAGTATTCTCAATTCCTTCCCTGTGACATTGCTGTCATCAATTTCACTTATTCATATGCTATAACCACCTAATATATTTGTTACTATTATTGCTTTGAAGAGTAATTTCTTAAATCAATTATGAATAAGAAAAACAAATAATTTATTTTATTTTAATTTGTTCCTTCTCCAACACTCTTTCTTTCTTTGTATAGATCCAAGTTTCCTACCTATCTCATTTCTATTCTGCCTGAAGAATTTCTTTAAACACCTCTTGCAGATTCAGATGTGCTGGAGATAAATTCCTTCAGTTTTCATTTGACTGAGGAAGTCTTTCAATTTTGAATTTGAATGTTTCAATTTTGAAGGATAATTTTCTTGTATATAGAATTCGAGGTAAGTTCTTTCAAGATTTTAAGTATTTCATTCCACTTTCTTCTTGAGTTCATGGTTTCTGATAGGATTCCAATGTAATTCATATCATTGTTCTTCTATAGATAAAATGTTTTTATTTCTCTGGCTTCTTTTAAGATTTTCTCTTTATCTTTCCTTTCTTCAATTTAAATATAACATGTCAAGATTGTGGGGTTTTTAAATATATATTTACCTTTCTTCATATTCTCCAAGCTGGTTTGTGGATCTATGTTTTGGTATCTGTTATAATTTAAGAAAATTCTTGGGCATTATTTCTTCAAATATTTCTTTTGCTCTATTCTTTTTTCTTCCTTCTGGTATTCTAATTATGTACATGTTATACTTTTTGACAATATCCCACAAATCTCCAATGCTATGCTCTTTTTTATTTCATACATTTTTTCTCTTTGCATTTCAGTTTGGGAAGTTTCTATTGGCCTCTCTTCAAGTTCATCGAACTCAGCCATGTCACATTTACTGATGAACCTATCAAAGGCATTCTTCATTTCTGTTACTGTGTTTTTTTATTTCTAGAAGTTCCTTTTTGATTCTTTCATAGTTTCCATCTCTCTGCTTACATTACCTATATATGCTTACATTGTATCTATTTATTCTATTAGAATCCATAATATATTAATCATTGTTATTCTAAATTTCCTGTCTGAAAAATCCAATATCTGTGTGTCACATTTATCTGTGGTTCTGATGATTGCTTTTTCCTTTCAGATTGTGTTTTTATCTTGGCTTTTAGTATGTTTTGTTTATATTTATTGAAAGCTGAACATGATTTGTCAGGTAAAAGGAACTGAGATAAACAGGCTTTTATGTGGTGATGTGTGCTAATCTGGCTAGGAACTGGCATGTGTTAATGTTTGCTCTAGGTGTACATACCACAACTTCACATTCTTCTTGTGCCTTTTTTAAGTCTCCTCTTTTGACCTTAGGCTTCCCTAAGTGCTCCTCCTCAGACAGTCTGTCTTCTAGCTCTTGCCTGTAATCTACTGTTACTATACTGGAGCCCTGGTGGTAATATATAGGGGAAGGTTAGTGTCCTCTCATCTTATGATTACATTTCAGTCTTGTAGTGCCTGTGTCTCAGGATGGTAACAACATTTTTTTCCTCTTGCTCCTTATTCTTTTCCCTGGTGCAGCAGGTTGTGTATCTATTTCCTTAAAGCCCTGCCTCCTGTTTAATATATATTTTGCTTTGTTTTTTTCCACTTAGCTGAGACACAAAACACGGAGGAGACTGGAGTGGGGACGACTTCCTTCCCCTAGTTGGAATAAGAGTTTAGAACTAAGCTATGGCAACGTCCTTTCCCACGAAGGACTCTTTTCTGGAGAAGGCTCTGGATAGATTTCCCAATGCTCTTGGCATCTCCATCTTGATCTTCCCACAGTCATGAGCGAATTCTTCAGAGCTCCTCACCATGAGAACCTGGTAGAGTTTCTGGAGGGAAAGATGAAAATGTGGGTGGTCCCCATAAGACTATGGCCCCAAGAGTTTCTCATTCTCTTGCTGCCCATGCTCAGCCTCCAGTACTTCTTCAAAATTAACATTTAAGTGTTCTTATTAGTTATGCTTCCAATAGCTCTGTTCCAGGTAAGGTAGATCTTGGGTGCTGTACCTCTCTGGGTATG
This sequence comes from Equus quagga, assembly GCF_021613505.1. Taxonomy (NCBI): domain Eukaryota; kingdom Metazoa; phylum Chordata; class Mammalia; order Perissodactyla; family Equidae; genus Equus; species Equus quagga. Next base: position 54,845,778 of record NC_060274.1, read on the forward strand.
CCTTGCCATAAGATCTAGCAATCACACTTCTTGGTGTTTACTGGAAGGAGCTGAAAAGTTATGTCTGTGCAAAAACCTGCACTTGCATGTTTATAGTGGCTTTATGCATAATTGCCATAACTTGGAAGCAAACAGGATATCCTTCAGTAGGTGAGTGGATAAATAAACTGTGGTATATGTAGATAATGGAATATTATTCAGTGCTAAAAAGAAATGAGCTATCAGGCTGTGAAAACATGGAGGAAATTTAAATGCATATTATCAAGTGAAAGTAGCCAATCTGAAAGAACTACATACCATATGATTTCAATTATATGACACTCTGGAAAAGAACAAACTCTAGAGACAGTAAAAAGATCAGTGGTTGCCAAGGTTGGAATAGGGGGGTGGGGAGAGATAAATAGGCAGAGCATAGAGGATTTTAAGGGCAGTGAAAATACTCTGTATGATATAATGATGGATATATGTCATTATACATTTGTCCAAACCCATAGACTATACAACACCAAAGTGAACCCTTGGGTAAACTGTGGACTTTGGGTGGTTATGTGTCCATGTAGTTTCATCCTTGGTGAAAAAAAGTACTGCTCTGATGAGTGATGTTGATGATAGGGGAGGCTATGCATGTGTGGGGAGGAGTATATGGGAAATTCTGTACCTTCTCAATTTTGTTGTAAGCCTAAACTTCTCTAGAAAATAAAGTTTTGAGAAGATGTTAAAAAATCCAAATAATTAGTTAATTAAATATCTGTTTTGTATTTGTCACTCTCACAAGTGCTGAAAGCATATAAAACAATAGGACAAACATTATTTAAAAGTGATTGGCATTCAATTGGTAGAGGAAGAGAACATATAATTTAATAAATATATGAACAAATAATTTAATGATATATAATTTAATAAAACATTGTAAGTGATAAGATACTTTCTTTTTCAAAGTTAATTAGTTATGCAGAGAGAATAAAAAAATTCAGGAATGAACTAACACTAAAATCTGAGAAACCCACTTGAATACTTTTATAATTATACTCAACCTTGGAAAAGCAACTAAAATATTTTAGGATAATAAATATTCCTTTAGGTTTTACATAGAAAATATTTAATTTTTCTTTCTGATGTCCTTTTGCTGTATTTTTTTTATGACTTCTTTCTCCATTAAACAGAAGATCCACAGTGTATTTGAGGACAGTTTCCTGTAAAGATATTTTTCGGTTATTTTTTAAAATGTTTTAAAAACTGATTTATCTTGCAAAGACATTTTAATAGTTTACTATTAATCAAACAATTTTAAAAAATATAAATTACATATGCTTATAATGTAAAAAAAATCATATAAATCAACAGTGAACATACGTTCTTTTAGAAAGTAAAATAAATCTAGAATACAAACTCTGTTACTAGAAAGAACAAAACTAACTCTAATTTTTTGGGAACATTTAGAACATTTTATACCTAAACAATGAACAAATAAGTTAGCTTTCCAATTCTCACAGGGCTTACATATTTAAATTATTCATAAAAAATTAAATGTGTCTTCTTAGCAAAATAATTCCTCCCTCTATAAGAGATGACACAAAAATAATTAACCTTTATTTGAGAATTTTATTTGAATTTTTGAATATAGAATTTGTTCCATTTGGAACAGAAATGTTTTGATGGGCTGCTTTGGCATCAAGAAAACAATTACATCCAATCCCTTCTGGAAGAAACCACTAATTGAATAATATCCTTTAAGAAAAAACAAAACTGCAACCTTTTATAAAAAAATAGAAAATTATTTTAAACATCAAAATAACTTGTTTTTTTTCCTGTATTATATGTGGGATATTTGTGATTAGAATAGAAAGGAGGAAGGAAGGTGTTATGGACCATAAAAGGTATAATTCGTAAGAGTTATTATTTCTCTTTTTGTTTTTTAAAGATTGGCACCTGAGCTAACTGTTGCCAATCTTCTTCTTTTTTTTTCTTCTCCCCAAAGCCCACAGTATATAGCTGTATATTCTAGTTGTGAGTGCCTCTGGTTGTGCTATGTGGGACGCCACCTCAGCATGGCCTGACAAGCAGTGCCATGTTGGCGCTGGGGATCCGAACCCTTGAAACCCTGGGCTGCCGAAGCAGAGTGCGCGAACTTAACCACTCGGCCATGGGGCTGGCCCCTGGGTTATTATTTCTAATAATGTTTTGTAGCATAGTTCAAAGAAGTACAGTAAGCTAGGATCCAGGAGCACTTGATTATGGTCCGGACTGTACAACTAGTTTACTACTAAGTAGATGTGGGTCAACCTGTTTATATCTCTAGACCTCAGTTTTTTCATACATCATTCAGCCTTAAGAAGTAAGACAAAAACACTGCTAAGACATTAAAAGCAGCTACCAAGTAATTGACAATTCTCATTGATAGTCGTGGAAAGGGAAATACATTATTGAATTGAGTCATATTTGTATTTTTCAAATACATCAATTTAATGGAAATATAGACATGGGGTCCCACTTAAGCAAATGTGTGAGACTCAAATTTAATCAAAATTTTGTGTCAATATTTTCTAAAGGAATGCAGAATGGCATGGGCCTAGCAACACTGGTGTTACAATATTGGCACCATTATTGGACAATCATTCCTAAAATTAAGCTAATCTTTAAGCTAAATTTGCCAAAATAATATACACATATGTTAGAGAGATTTAGAGATAATGCAGTGATATTTTAATTATTTTATTACACATGGCAAAAAACTCTGAATAAGCTCAAACAACTTTGCAGGGTCATCATTTGATATCTACAGGCTATATATAATTCATATGATCTTAGTAGATTAATCAACTTGAGCAGAGGAAATTAATTAGTGGTGTTTAATGGAATTGTGCCTTGCAATATATTGACTGCAAATATATGATTGCATATTTTTGAAAGTCGAACATTTGTGTGACACATTACTGGCTTTATTATTAAAGACTAATAAATAATATCTTATCTTAACGGCATTTTAGTTGTTTTTTAAATGTATCTACTTCCAGAACTTATAGGCAAGTATAAGTAATTTGAGCTGTTACGACTCCTGTATACTAAACCATGTTGACAGAAGAGCAGTTTAGAGAAATGGGGCTTAAGTCCCATCAGGGCACCAAAGTCTATTGAACTTACAATATATGCATTATACTAAGAATTCCTACTTTTTCATAAACACAAACCATCCATTTGTGATTTTATAATCCATAATAAAACTATCAAGAGGGCAGGATTTTCAATTTATAAAGAAGCATGTTATTTCCCTATAGACAATTCTACATGAGATGCCAAATTCTAATCATAAGGGAATATGGTGAGTTTGAAATAAGAGAAAGGGTAGCCATTACAAAGTTGAACCCAGTTGCTTATGCTTTTCCATCATAGGAGTTATCATAAAATAATTACATGTATATCTGTGCTTGTGTATTTATTGACTTTTTCGTTTACTAGATCATATAGTTCGTGAGGACCATGTCTGTGTTTCTACTCAGAATTTAGAAGAGTGCTCAATATGTGAGCCATAAATATTTGTAGAATGAATGGATAAACAAATGACTGGCTAGTAATATCTAGCTTCTCTCAGAGACTTTTTGAATAGTAATTGAAACTTTCACCACCAAAAGAAAATAAATTCATTTTTAAGAGTATTTTCAAGTTAGTGAAAAAATAGGAAACAAATTTTTCTCTCAGCCTCCCTTTTTTCAAAAATTAAATAAATGCATATCATTTCTTTCTCCTAAGATTGATTCTAGTTGGAATTCTGATTGATATATATAAGTATTACATATATTAATATAAATAATTATACATATATACATATATATAAGATTTCTCAAGAATAAATTGCAACCAAGGAAAAAATAAAAACCGCAGGTACTGAGAACAGAAATATATCTTGAATGTTTATTCACAACAGTCTTCAATAAAAGACTGCATTAATTACCATACACAAATATGTATGGTTTTCTGTAAAGAAAAAAGTGGAGTTTCTTTTCTGTAAGGAAAAATAGATTTAGCTATCAAGAGTTGGCCTGAAACTTTTACTTATCTATGCTCTGCTTGGTTGGAATGTCTTACCAACTTACAGTGGACAGAATCACATGAGTTTTTTTTGGTTTTTTTAATTCATTTTATTTTTTTAATTGCAGTAACATTGGATTACAATATTATATAGCTTTCGGATGTACATCATAATATATTTTGAATTCTGTGTAGATTACATCATGTTCACCACCCAAAAACTAATTATAGTCCATCCCCTCACACTCGAGCCTAATCACCCCTTTTGCCCTCTCTTCCCCCTTCCCCTATGGTAACCACCAATCCAATCTCTATTGCTATGTGTTTGTTTGTCATTGTTTTTATCTTCTACTTATGAGTGAGATCATCACATGAGTTTTTAAAGGCAAATAAATGCATGTAATCTTACACTAAGGGAAGAGGGAAGGTTGGAAAGAATTGTGTTGTGTAAGCACTAAATCTGTTTGCCATGTGGCATGTTTCCAGTGCGATAAAAAAGAATACCACATACTAAACTGATATAAATGTTTTGTATATACATGTAGCCTATTTCTGTGCCAGCTCTTATGAAGCAGGAAGGCCAAATGGGAGTGAGGGTTTGAAATTCCAAACCACTATTTTCAGGAGAGTTTTTGCACGGTCAGCAATATTCTCTTTAGCTGGAAAAACTACTCTCTGTGTATTTGTTTATGTTTGTTGGTGTTTGCACACAGACATATAAAGTATACCACCAGGGCTAGACGGAGACATGTGGACGCCCCAGGCAAGCTAACAAATTCGCACTCCTTCAAACCATTATGCTTTCAATGTTTATTCTACATTCATGTAGATGAAAGTTGACTTCTTTGCAGCAGAAATGGAGGGAAGGTGGTTCACTGGAGGTGTGGTCAGTTTCTTCCTGTTTTCTCAAACAATTTGCCCATCGTCTCGTATTCTACTTGGCAAAGCAAATAATTCTATAGTTAATGCAGTCCATTTCTAAGAAGGCAGTTTAATGTTGCTCTGTTGATAATTGATGACTTCCCAGTTTGTTACTCATCTGCTTAAACAAATCATCAAAAAATTTCCTCAACCTCATATATAATTCTTCCACCCGAAAAGGCCCTGGTAAGCATAATTTCTTTCTGTGTACATTTTAGTGATTTTTAGGCCTCTTTTGGATTTTGATCCCGAGCACTTGCCTAGGTGGCCTGACTCTTAAACCAATTTGTTAAACCACAAAGCTGTTCAACCTGGCACAGCCAAAAGTGAGACCAAAGCAACATGTGAGCTTCTATCGCAAAAAGCCTCACATAAGCAACATCTGTCTTTACCACTTATCTTTACCTTCTTCAGGAGCCTCTGGTCTTCTTCTCATTCCTCTCACTTTGAATTCTGTTCTCAGAAAAAAGGACGTATTAGGAATCTGTATACATTGGAGTATGTGATTAGGCAATTTCTCCTCAAATGCTATTCTTATTCAGATTTTTTAAGTGCATAAAAAGCTTTGTTTCTTTTCAAATATACTATAAAATCAAAAGACAAGCAAGGAAAGTATTTTTTGAGTAGTACAGAATACCTTTAGTGTAGTCACACCACCTACAGAGATAGGTAATGGATTTAGTCTTATTTTTTGAAATCAGAACATTTAATTTTATGAGTTGAAAGTTTTACAGAGTATTGAGTTAGTGACAAAGGCAGAAGTTAGATTAATACGGTTAACAATTTCTGAATATAAATAAATGGATGCTAGTTTTCATATCTTTCTGGTAGAGACCAGATGTTGGATTCTATGTGTATATAAATAAGCATACACAGAGGAACACACACACACGTGTACACACACACAGGAATGCACACACTCACTATCAACAGTCTATATAGGCTAAAAAGGGATAAGAAGATTTGGTAAATATTATATATTGATTACTTTCCCTGAGATACAGACATACACAGACACACACGTACACACATATGCTCACATAGTTAAAAATCATACCAGAACAAATACTTTTTATTCTTTTTAGGTAACTACAATAGTCTGTTAAAAAAACTTTTTATTTTGAAGTGTAAACTCATAGGAAGTTGTAACAACAGTACAGAGTTCTGTAGACTCTTCACCCACCTTTCCCCAACAGTGACATCTTACGTAACTATAATATAATGTTAAGCCAGGAAATGGCACATTACTGCTAACTAGACTATAGTCTTTTCATCATTTTAAAATCTCCATTTATTTGGAGGAATATACAGTTCTGTGCAATTTTATCACATGAATAGATTTGTGTAACCACCACCAAAATCAAGATACAGAACAGTCCTATCATCACAAAACAACTCTAGCATGGTATCTCTTTGTGTTTGTATCCACAATCCCACCACACACACACTCCACTTGTACCCTGGCAACCACTAATATGTTCTCCATCTTTATATTTTTCTCATTTCAAGAATGTTATATAAGTGGAACAAAACAGTATGAAACATTTTGAGATTGACTTTTCACTAAGAATAATACTCTTGTGGTCCACTTAGGTTGTTAGATATATTCAAAAGTTCATGCCTCTTTATTGGTGAGTGGTATTCCATTGTATGGATGTACCAGAGTTTGTTCATACATTCACAAAAGCAAGGAAATTTGGGCTGTTGTGAGAATTTTTCTTTTACAAATAAAGCTTCTATGAACGTTCATGTACAGGTATTTGTGAATGTATGCATGTATTTACATATGTATGTGTTTATTGTGGGAACATAACTTTTCATTTCTCTGTGACAAGTGCCCAAGAGTCTGATTGCTGATTCATATAGTAAATGCATGTTTAGATTTGCTAGAAACTACCATACCCTTTTTATGAGTGGCTGTACCATTTTACATTCCCACCAGCAATATAAGAAAGATCCAGTTTCTCGGCATCCTCACCTGCATTTAATCTGGCCACTGTTTTATATTTTACCTTTCTAATAGATGTGTGGTAACATATCATTGTGGTTTATTTGCATTTCTCTAATGGCTACCAATGCTGAAGATCTTTTCATGTACTTATTTCATGTTCTTATTGTGTTCTTGTCTTGCTTACTTTCTAATTGGATAGCTTGTTTTTCTTCTGTTGAGTTTGGAGAGTTCCTTATATATCCTAGATATAAGGGCTTTTTGTCAGATTTATAGTTTGCATATATTTTACCCAGTCTGTGGCTTGATTTTAACCCACTTTACAGAGGTCTTTTACAGTGCACAAGTTTTGGTTTTGATGAATCCTAATTTGTTGTTTTTTTCTTTTATTGATTGTGTTTTTGGTGTTATGTCTAAGAACTCTTTACTTAGCCCTAGGACTCAAAGTGTCCTGCTATGTTTTCTTCCAATATTTTTATAGTTTTATGTTTTATATTTAAATAGATTATTACTTTTGAATCAAGATCCCTATTCTGTTCCATTGATCTATATGTCTATTCTTCTGCCAGTACCACATTATTTGATTACTGTAATTAAATAGTAAGTTTTAACATTAGATAGAGTGATTTCTCCCATCTAATCTTCTTTATGAAATTTGTTTTAGCTATTCTAGTATCTTTAAATTTCCATAGAAATTTTAGAACAAGCTTGCTTATATGTATAAAAAGTCCTGCAGCATTCTTGTTAGGCCTTGTGTTGAACCAATGTATCAGTTTAGAGAAGACTGACACTTTTACTGTCTTGAGTCTCCAATCCATTTACTCAGTATGTCTCTCTGCTTATTTTGATCTTTGGTTTCTCTCATCAGCATTTTGTAATTCACAATATAAAGTCGCTTTATGTGTTTTTTCTTAGATTTATAACTAGGTAATTAACTTCTTTTGGAAAGATTATAAATGATTTTGTCTGTTTAATTTTGGTTTCTATATGTTTGTTGCGAGTATATACGGATATAAGCATATGTGTATTAATTCTTTTTCCTGCACTTTGCTGAACTCACTTATTGGTTCTAAAAGGTTGGGTTTTTTTTCCTTTAATTTATTATTTGGGATTTTCTACACAGACAATAATGCCATCTGCAATAAAGAATAAGGGATTGCTGTATTTCTCCCTTTCCTGTTCATGTTTTTTATCTACTTTTCTTACTTTATTATGCTGGCTAGAGCCTTCAATATTATTTGAATAGTATAATGCATCACTGCCTTTTTCTCAATTTTAGAGGAAAACATCCAGTCTTTCATCACTAGGTATGATGTTAGCTGCAGTTTTTTTTTTTAAAGATTTTATTTTTTTCCTTTTTCTCCCCAAAGCCCCCCGGTACATAGTTGTATATTCTTAGTTGTGGGTCCTTCTAGTTGTAGCATGTGGGATGCCGCCTCAGCGTGGCTTGATGAGCAGTGCCATGTCTGCGCCCAGGATTTGAACCGACGAAACACTGGCCCACCTGCAGCAGAGTGCACGGACTTAACCACTTAGCCACGGGGCTGGCCTCAGCAGTTTTTTTTATAAATGGTCTTTAACATGTTGAGGAAGTTCCCTTCTACTCGTAATTTGCTGGAAGATTTTTAAAAGTTATTTATCATAAAAGGATATTTGTTGAATTTTGTCAATTGATTTTCTGTACCAATTACTATGATCAATAGCCATACACCAGCTACCAGAGGATGTGTTAATTTGCTCAATGAGACTGCATCTGGTACAGCAACTGAAATTGAAATCACTAGGTAGTTAAACTGACAATAATCCACTGTCATTCCCCAAGATCCACCTGTCTTCTGCACAGGCCAAATAGGTGATTTGAATGGAATCACCATCCATGCAACTTTCAAGTCCTTTCAGTGGCACTAATGTCTGCAATCCCTCTAGCAATGTGGTATTGCTTTTGGTTTACTATTTTCTTATGGTCTTTATGGTCACTGATAAATCTGACTACATTAAAATTAAGAATTTCTATAAAAATTAAGAAGTGGAAAAGACAAGCTGTGATGTGGAAAGAGATAATTACAACATATATAATCAATAAAAGATTAGTATCCAGGCTATATAAAGAATGCCTTAGAATCAATAAGAAAAGCTTAAGAAACTAAATGGAAATGGGTAAAATTAATATGAATGTATATAATAGGAAATATTCAGGGTCCATAATCATCAAAAGATGTAATTCCTCATTAATAATCAGAAAAACACAAACTTAAATTAGAAATTACATTTTGAGTGCACGTACACACACACACAAGCACACACCCAGATTGGCAAAAAGTGTCAAAGAAGGCTAGGATGTGGAGAAAAGGGAACGGCATCCACTGCTCGTGGTGGTAAAAACTGGCTACAAGCTCTTTGGAAAACTGATAACACCAATTAAAGATGAAAATATGCATACTTCATGGACCAAAAATTCCACTCTTGGATATATACAGTAAAGCATAAGACAGGATTACTGCATTTGTCATCCAGGAGTCATGTACAGAAAATGTCTTGCAGCAGTATTCATAATAACAAAAGACTGACAAGATCCCCCAAACAGGAAATAACCCACACGCCCATCATCAGAACAACATTTCAACAAATTGCTGTATAATTGCACATTGAATTAGCATTCAACAGTGAAAATAATGAACTATAACGAAATGTGTCAACATGGATAAATCTCAAAAAACATAATACAGAGCGAAATAAATCACAAAAGAATGCAGGATAATTCCATTCATCGAAAGTGAAAAATAAAAACACAGGCAAACAATAGATTTTTAGGGAAATATACATACATAATAACATTAGAGGAAAGTGAGGCAATGTTTAACAAGATATTCAAGAGCAGAGCTGACCTCTTGGAAAGTGACTGCATTTCCTTACAGAGGGCTTCTTCGGTCACGGCAAAATCCGATTTTTAAATTTGAGCGGTGCTTATTTATTATTACTATTAATTAAACTGTACTTAACTTATATATAATATTTTTATATGTGCTATATTTCCCAATAAAATAAAATGAAAAATAGAAAAAATGGTACTCCATTATTTTACTTTAATTAATTACTCTAGTCTTTTCTCTCTGCCATGAATAAAACATACACACAGACAGCTCTCTGTTGCTTTTTGCTTCATAGACTTTATAACTTAACCTTGTGTCTGATCAGCTTGCAAATTGAAAGAAGAAAGTAATGTGTTTCTTTCTCTGTACAATTCTGTCAACATTGATGCCTTTTAATCGTATTTATTGTACTCCAACTATGATCGATATATTTAAATATTGTCACAGCTTTCTGTGGGAGTGTGGGAGGGGCGACAATCTAAAGCTTTTAAAAGTCAGTTTTCATTTTTAAGAAGTTTCTTGGAAATTTAGAAAATCTTTATTATATTTAAAGACAGCTTTTTACTATCCTCCTTAGAAGGATCAAGTAGTCAGGAAAAGAAAGAGGAAGAAATTTAACTGCTCTATATATCAATAGGGGAAAGTGCATGTGTACCTCATTCATTAGATAAGTAAACAAATCAAATTTATTTTTTTATTTCTTTCATGGGGAAATAAATCCAGAGCGACATTTAGCTGAGAGGCATAATTTAATAAAATCTTATTTGATTAATAAGTTCCTTTAGAAAAGAATTTTGAATTTATAAATACAGGTGCTAAAAGTGACATATCTGTTAAATAAAGATATGGGTACAAATATTAACCCCATATGTACTACAACATACGTTAATTTAAAAACATTATACTTTTGAAGTTTCATTAATTAATTAGAATAATTAAGCAGGATTTTTTACACTGTCAGACTTTTTAAGTTATTAGTAAGAGCTCTTCTTTAATGCAGGGATAAGACCAGCTGGGTAGTTTATTTAAATGTCATCTTTATGTCACCACATGCTAGTTAAGCTGTTTTTCATATCATTACAACTGGTACGAACCACATAATCAACTATTGAAGACACACAAGCATTTATTAGGAAAAAACCATGTCCTGTTTTCCTTTTAGGAATTAGATTTTTTTTTCCTAATCATGAAATTAACATCTTGCCTTGTAACTCATTGAATTTCATTATAACTCTCCCTGGGTTGGGCCCCCAACAATCCTAAATCTATCACTCAGACTTAATTTGCATTATGCCCCAGGTGAACATGTCCTAGCATATTGCCAAAGTTAACATCTGTCCAGTTGGTTATATGCTTGCTGACCATACAAAAGTGCTCATATATGTACTTCCAACGATGATAGAAAAAACATTTGTAATATTTGTTTAGAGTACTTTTCAGTTCACAATGCGATTTAAAGTATATTATTATATTCCATCCTCAGGTAAATAAATGACTGATACTATTATTTTGCAGATTAGAAAAGTAGGCTCAGAAAGCCTAAGAGTGTGCCAAAGTTCCACAACTAGTAAGTTAGGTGGTGGTTGTTCATGATTCTGTCACATTTGTGTTTGTTTTGCAAACAAAGGCACTAACTGCCCTTTGGCTCTGGACTGTCATTTCAAGAACATTTATAAATAGAATAACCTTGTAAGATTAAAAGAGTTCCTCCTCCAGAGCAAAGGTCAGGAAAGTTTGCTTGCAGCCCATTACAAAAAATTTGGGTTCCTTCAACTTGATGTTCCTTGGCTGTGATGCAAACCTACTGTGTTGCCACATCCACCTGGACCTTTTCACATTGGCTCCTTGGGAATTGAGGAGAAGAGAAACTGATGTGAAAATGAAGTCACAAATAATAAAGTCCTTTGTCTCTGATTCAAGAGTCTCATATCTTCTGCCAGCACCCATAAAACTGGTCACCTGGTTAGTTTGCAAGTATGGTAAAATCCCAGACCTGTTACAGTTCTTGGAAATAAATTGTGAAGCAGAGGAGTTAAAGATTTCTTTAGTTTCTTGGTCCAGTACACATTTTGTATACTACAATGAGTCCCAAGAGACTAAATTAATATATTCAGATCTCCAGGAATTTTTTTTACATGAAAAGAGGAGAATGTATGTTGTTTCATACTAATTTTGCCAAATATCTCACATACAACCATTCTGTATTATGTATGTTTTTGTGTATAGGATATGTCTGGAAGGATGAAAACAACTGATAATGTTAGTCTCTGGCGAAAGGAATTACATACATCAAGATGAGAAGGAAGTTTTCTTTTTAACCATATACATATTTGCACCTACTGAATGATGTTTTTTGTGGAAGGCAGTATATTATAACAGCCGATAAAATCAAGCTCCCCAGCTTCGCATTCTCAACTAATTGACTGTATTACATTGATCAGGTTACTTAATTTCTACGTACTTCAATTTCCTTATTTGTAAAATTGTGCAATTATAGTAACTATCTTACAGGTTGTGAGGTAAATGAGTTATTACCTTAAAGGTTTTAATACAGTGCCTTAACAAAGAGTTCAAAAGGTGTTAGCAACAATGATTCAAAATAATTTATAAACGATTTTCAAATATTTTTCATGTTATCCTACTTCTAAATTAATTTTAAGTGAGAAAATATTTCATGATATGAATACAAGGTACAATGAAAAGTAAAAACACTTATATATATATAAATATATATATATTATATTCACTATTTGTGGTAAGCATTATTATTATAATCATTTAAAAATGTGAAGACTGAGGGCTAACAATGTTATATAACTTACTGAAAGCCACACAGCTTAGTGCACTTATTTGTAAAATGCTGATAAAAATGCTACCAATTTTTGAGGATTAAATGAGATAATAACTGAAAATCACTTACTTTAGTGTTTGTAATGCTAATCTCAGACGTACAATACTTCTGGAACAATCGGTGGAACTTCAGGAATTGATTCACTCTGGTACTGCTTTTTTGTAAGTAAAAATCCTACTTATGCAGATAATACACCTTACTCCTGTCCTACAACATACCCATTAATATCTTCTTCCATTGCCTTAGTGATGGGGCATCTCTGAAATTAAAATTCTAAAAGCTCAGTTTCTTGAGCACTGGCCCTCGGGACCTAAAATCAAAATGAATTGGAGAATTCTTCCTTTGTTACATAACCACCAGTTGACTGTGCACATTGATTCTCAAAGCATAGATCAGAAACTTAGCTAACTATGATTATAGCAATTCTGTGGACACAGACGAGACCAGTGATGTTCTGAGTCAGGCTGGGTCTTACTGGTAAGTCCCATTTTTGATTATCTGTGTCTTTTTCAACTCACTATAGTTGGGAAAGATACAGATTAATCAAAACCTTACTCAAGTTAAAAATGTGAGGCAGCATTATTGAAGGGTTACAAGTCAATTCTGCCAAGACATTTCTACCAAATGGGGAAATTTTAGAATTTCCCAACCTGCACTCTTTTTACATAATCCACCACATTTCATTTGCCTAAATATCACTGTACTTGTTTGTAATATGCAGAATTCTAAGACAGCCTCCTAAGATTTCCAGCCCCAGGTGTATACACACTTTTTCCCAGTCAATCAAACTCTATCCTGGGTGCTTCTGTGAAGAGACTTTTCAGATGTAATTAAAGTCCCAAATCAGTTGACTTAAAAAAAGTAAGATATCCTGTCTGAGAGTGACTCAATCATCTGAGCCCTTAAAAGGAACTGGGCTTTTCCTAGAGAGAGAAATTTGAAATGTGAGAAGAATTCCACGTGAAGGAGATTCTCTGTTGGTGGTTTTGAAGATGAAGGGGGACATATGACCTCTAGGAGATAAAAGTGGCCTCCATCTGGCAGTCAGCAAGGAAATGGGTTTGACAACCACAAGGAACTAAACTGGGCCATCAGGCTGAAAGAGGACTGCAAGCTTCAGATGAGAGTGCAGCAGCCTGATGCCTGGATTTTCAGCCTGTGAAACCTGGAGCCAGGAACCCCATCACGATGTGCCCAGGCTTCGGACCTACAGAACTGTGAGCTAATGAATTGCTGTTGTGGTCAGCCACTCAGTTCGTCCTAATTTCTTACACAGCAATAGAAGACCATACACGGCTGGACCATGCTTTAAATGCAGTTTTGTTGAAGCATTTGCCTTTTAGAATTCTTTCTATCTTCTAGTTTTCCCTCTTCTGCCTGGATAACTGTATCAGTAGTAAAAACTCCGATAGGCAATCTGATATGTCACAAAGGAGGAGGAGATCTTAAGGAACTGGGATATAAATGTAAAAATGAATAAATTTCTCCTGGCAATATTCAATAGAATTTCTCCTGAATCTTTGTCTAGGTATACATGTTTCCAATAACATTGAACAGATATTTGTCTAATTGCAACAGAAAAATATTTTTTTACCCTGCTTCTATCAGGAGCTCAGGAGCTTAGCCTGGTTTTCCTTGGCACTTTTTACCATGTGGAAGACTTACAGGTTCAAAGAAGTTATAGCAAGGCTGAGGTATTTGTATCTTTTGACCATGTACCACTTCAAGGGAAGTTTCCCTCAAACTTTCCATGACAGTCTTTCATTTATTTCTGTTTCCAAGATATTTCATTTCTGCGGTATTTTCTTAGTGTGGCTAAACCACACTTCAGACTCTCCCAACAGCTCTGCTTCCTGGCAAATACTCAGTTGTTTAAAGTCAACTCTGGGTTGTGTACCCTGCCTTATAGTCTACCCTGGAACATCATGGTCTGAAGCTGTTTCAAAGTTCCAGAAACTTGCCTTTGCTCTCCTGGAGCAATCTAATGTCACTTAGATCCTCTGAGATGAATAATGAAAGCTTATGTGCCTTGGGAATTAGAATTCTCTCCCTACCTCCCTCCATCTCTCGTTATCTGTCTCTCTCTCTTTCTGTCTCCCTCTCGCCCTCCCTTGTGCTTATCCTTTCACTCTTTCACTTTTCTCTCTCTTTCCTCTGCTGGTGATCATACAGAGAGGTCCTCAAAGTATATGTGCTCAGTTTACTTTTCAAGAGTCACAACTAATAATTCCAGGTTTCAGAGTTTATATGGGGCCTGGTGAGGACTAGTTGAGCCTGCTCGCACTGTGGGATGACACTCCAGCTAGTCCATCTCTTGTTCCTTTCCACTTCTGGGTAGGAAAAAAGAAAACCTTGTACCTGAAGACAGGGGAGAGACTGAAGGCTACAGAAATTTGGTGGTTTTTTTGACTGTTTGCTGTTGTACCAAATACACTATTTCATCTAATCTAAAATACCATTGATTGCAAATGCATATTATTTTTCAAAATGAAGAAATTGTTACCAATTAAATCATGATGCAATGCTTTCTTAACTTTTCAAATTTTTATTTTATAGTAATTGAGAGGAATCTTTGGATTTAACTGTACAGAGTTTTCTGAAAAATTATAAATCACCATTCTGTATATATAAAGTAAAAAGATATAAGCTAGTTAAACTGGGTATCCCGTTTCTAAACGCACATTCACTCTGAATGTGAGTACAACTTTTTGAATAATTTTTCAGTTCATTGTTGTTGACATCTCTGTTTTTCTCTGCATAATCAAAAGCATTGATGACAGAAAATATTTTTAAAGAATCTCTCTCTCTTTTTGTTCCTTAAGCTACTGATGCTGATCTCTTACATTTACACAATGTAGAACAAACCTACTTTTGGCTCTTGTGTTTTCAAAAGTTTTTAACTCATTCAATCCACTATCGTTCAACTATTTTGTTTCTTATGAATTATGAATTAAGAGCTATCTTCCAAGAGCTAAGACCCTTTTTCCAAATTTTGATGGCTATATTTTGGACATGTGCAAGTTGTGGAAGAACAGGCTCTTAACGGAGAGAAAATTATAAAATATTATTGATGTTAACATACCTCCATGTTTCACAGATGTGAAAATATGTTCATTTAAAACTGAAATTAAGTATCTCAATATAAGTATCTTACTGCCATCGTTCAACTCTGGAAGACTTTTAAACATTAATTTGTTTAAATTACATTGCAAGCAAATTACCTATGAAAGCTTTCTTCACTAACTTGGCACTGGGGACACTATAATCAATTATCTTTTCCTATTTTCTTGGTCTTTTCCTATCTTTGTTCCTCGTTCTTCTGACTGCTACAAGGAGAATACAACTTATGTTACCAGACCTGCCTCACCCTTCCTTCAAGATCCTTCAAAAATGTGAAGCAAGCATTAATGACTTTTAAAATTTCTTTCCCATATAATGCTAAAGTATTCTCAGTTTTGTTGTATGTTCTTTCAAGTATCCAAAAATATCTATTTTTATTTATATAATACATATTGTATTCTAAGGGAACACAATATTTCCAGAGCTGATCATATGACTAAATTTTACATCATATATTTTCTGCCTATTATGCAATAAATTTGGATGTCTCCAAATCAAATACACAACATATTCAAAATTAAATTCATATTTTTCCCCTAAAACCTATTTATTTGCCAATTTCCTGTCTCAGCACCTACTACTTATATGGGAAAACTAGGAATTGCATCTCTGCTCTCTCCCTCTTCCCTTCATCAGTCTATCAACTATCTAATCCTATAGATTCTACCTTCCTAGTATTTCCTGAAACTGGCTTCCTCTCTCCTTTGCAAGATTCACTGACTTAGTTCTGTCCATCATCACTTCAATCCTGCATTAATATGATAGTCTCTTAACTGGTCTCCCTATAACCAATCCATCTTACACTCACTCCAGCGTCCTTTCAGAGAAATTGTTTTTGACAAGGAAGATTCACCCTGAGAGAATTGGCAACATCTGTTGCCAATCTTCCTCTATTTTTGCTTGAGGAAGATTAGCCCTCAGTTAACATCTGTGTCAATTTTCTTCTATTTTGTATGTGGGATACCTCCACAGCATGGCTGATGAGTGGAGTAGGTCTGTGCCCAGGATCCAAACCCGCAAACCCAGGCCACCAAAGCAGAGCATGCGGAACTTTAACCACTCAGGCACAGGGCCAGCCCCCAAACAAACTTTTAAAATAAAAATACTATCATGCTATTTATATGCTTAAAGGACTTCAAAGTCTTTCCTAAAACTTTAAGGGGAAAAATGTTTCAACTGTTCCACTTATAAAAAGCCCTTCATGATCTGACTCTCCAATTATTTCACACACAATATCCTTAATTTCTATTATATTAAATTATTTTTTATTCTGAGCATGCCAAGTAATTTCACATATTCCTACATTGCACATACTAATCTACGTGCATAGATGCCTCGCACCTTAGCAGGTTAATGCTCGTTCATCCTTCAAAACTCAACTCAAGTCTACTCTCATCATTTTTGGGAAAAGTCTTCAACCCTCTCAGTCTAGTTTATGTGACATTTTTCTTTAATGAAGTCTTTGCATCATATCTCTGTCATTCCTCTTAACTCACGGTACTATAATACTTAAGTCATATCTTCCTCCTGTTCTACCCTGTAAGCTACTAGAGAGCAGACTAATTTATTGCTGGAATGTTTAGTTATTTTGCTATTTGTCTTTTTGCTTATTTTAACTTTATAGCCCCAACACGTTAAACAATGTTAAGCATTCATATATATTTACTGACCAAATTAGAAATTCCCTCTATTACAGTTTATAGTTACAGTTTGCAAGAAACATGTCTGTTGGCCACCAAACAGTGGTTTTCAAACCTTGCTCTGCCCAGTCCCCTAAGAATTTCTAATTCTGGGGAGGTGATTTAGAGGACTTCTTGAGAACCAAGAGATCCTCTTGAGAAACTCCTGAGACATTTTTGGAGTTTATTTGATGTTTTAAAATACATATGTATAAGGCTTTGATAAAGATTAAAATTATTAAACAATATAAAATGAGTATAATTGGCATGCTTCATTTTACCAACTATCAGTAGGAGGAAGGACAATTTTATTTTAGTGTTCAAATATAATGACTGAGCCCCAACTTAAAAAGATTGCCAGGATATTACATCAGCTTGCAGGCTTCCTTTTGCAGATACTCCATGGATATTCCTTACCAAGACTGACTACTCAGGAAATTAGATTTATCCTTTCAGGTTGATTTCTAGAAATTTTTACCTCACAGAGTCCCACTTCTAAGTCACTATTTTTTACACTGTCATGTTTGCTATAGTTGGGGCCTTTCGTTTCCAAGAACTATACTGTTTGCTGTATACTATAAGACCCTGTTCTCCTCAGAAATCACCCAGTATTTGAGAAATGGTGTCCTACTGAAGGCTATGAAATATAGAGGTCCAACATGGGTTCCTGTTCACCGCGTGGATTATCATGGGCTCAAGATACAGAAACCAAGGTGGTCCAAAATTCTAGGTAAGGTGTCCAGGGTGTTATAACCTTGGACCTGTGAGTAGATTTCAGAGGATCCTTAAAATTGTATGGGTAACAATTATATATTTGTTTTCACTAACCTCTAATGAATTTTAAAATACCTTTTAATTATTAAAGTAGGCAACACAGTTTAGTAGATTTAGCAGTATCTGTGACTTTTCACTATTAAAAAAATACAGAATATTTTCACACAAGTTTAATGACTCTTAGTACTAGATATTCAGCCCTTAAACATGTTTTCCCTTACAAAAGCAAGTCATAGCACACGTTTCACTAGATTAGAAGGGAATTCTACATGAGAGAGAGACTTTTTTATAGATGAATTTGCAGAAAGTCAATTTACTAAAAGCCAATTTGCTGAAAATAAAAGGATCGATCTAACTAATCAATTTAATGAATTTATCCATTTTAAAACTTGTTTTGAAATCTTTGAAAATAATTGTTCAAATATAGTAGATTAATTTTTACTTTTCTTTTATTAAAAGTGCTCTTCCAATTTAAGGAATATAAAACATTTAGAAACTGAAGAGGCAAGGAGAGTTTAGTTGCATTTATTCATTTTTCAAGAATAGTCACATATGACCTTCTAAACAGAGGCAGAAAAAAAACATTTGATGTGATTCAGTACCCAGTTGAAAAACAATATCTTTGGAAAATAAATCGGGTAAAAGATTATAACATAAATCTGAGGCAGAGGGTAGCGTAGAAGCTACCTCTTCAGGGCTTGACAGCAAGGACTTCATATACTTTATAGTCAAGAGATTGACTATAAATTTGTGAATCCCAGGCTGAATGGCTGGATTCCAACATAAAGTCCAAAGGCACAAGTTCTATGCATGAATTGCTGTTCCCTCACCAGGCACTGGATAGATACTCTCCCTCTGTCATGGTAGTTATCTAGGGCAATCTTCCACCATGACTGATTTCTGGCATTTGAAAAGTTGGCATTCCCTCTGTTTAACTTCCTGTCCTAAAAAGTTTGGAAGTAACTTGTAATGTAAATATCAGTTTAAGAAGAGAACTGCAATCTTTAATGCAGGTACTTATTGAAGTTGATCTACAAAATTAGATGCTAAGAAACTGAAAGAATAATATTCATGAACTGTTTGATGCTGGAAAATGTCAAAGATTTTAAATAAATTTGTGGGGGGGAAAGTTGCTTTGGAGTTGTGGAAGCACATATATCTTATTGGCCTGCTGTGTGTGGTTGAGGTGAATGGCATTTTAAGACCTCCTTGTGAGCACCACCACTTAGGTAATTTTGCCCATGTACAAATTAGGAACATAATGTCTTGCCTGAAGCCAAATATAATTCAGTTTGGGTCAGGATCTCTGTGAGGGTAGTCTGTAAAGTAGTCTAACTGGGATGAAAACTGTCCATTTTTAATAAAATTTTATCCAGTAATAAATCATGTGGAATATGATCTTAGTGACAATTTTTAATAAAACATAAAAATAGATCAAAGGGAAAATCGGACAAATTATAATTTCCTGAGTAAGATATAGATTTTGTTAGAATGTCCATAAAAGGATACCTACACACTGGTCATACCAGTAGCTAAAATGTGGATTACATCAGATCAAGAAAAAGCCAAAGAGAGAGAGCACCTAGACAAATATTTGAGGGCCTTGCTTAGGCAGAAGAGATGTAGATCAACTAATTTAATTAAATATTTCATTAATCTTTAAAATAGCTAAATAATAAATCCATCTACAAAATTCAATTCAATATACCATATAAGCATTGTCATAAATGCCCTAAAAAATAGCTTGAAAATTTCTAAGAGGTGAATTTGTACTTTGACTAAGCTGTCTCTCTTACTGGGTTTTGTAACAATATTTAATGTGTAAGTCTCTTCTTATCTTAGCCATGGGCACATTTTCAAATATCCAATTCTTTTTATTTTATGCCCCAAGTATTTCTTGTAAAGATTGCCTCAAAATGTGCAAACTTCCCAAATAAAAGTATTTCTCCCCAAACTGTTTTGTATGACTATTTATGGAGCTCATGGAATCCACAATAGTAAAATCATTACCAGTGTTTATGCTTTGGCAAACTAATTTTCCACACAGTGTAATTACTCAACTCATTAGCTTTCATTTTATGAAGAAAGCATAGTTTATTCTCAAGACTTTTTCTGTGAGGCATCCTGTCATCTTTCAACAGGAGGAGATATATTTATTCACTCATGAAAATACTCTAAATATTATCAAGATATCTACTAATCTCTAAGTTAATAAGAGAACTGGAGGGAAATTAGTTATCAAGATTCTTTTCTATTTATGTTATTTTAGAATAACCTCTCTTTTTATTAAAGAACTGAGGTTTTGTAATATGCCTGGAAATATTCCAGAACTTTTTGTCAGTTTTGTACTGGTTCTCAATGGAAAGCAAATATTTACACTGGTCCTCCCATAAATATTTTATTCTTTTTTTCTTTGGCCAATGTGCTCTTTTTATAAAAAAAAAAATCTGTTTATTGTCCAAAAACTTCATAGTATTCCTAAATATGGGAGTTTACAACTGTGTGGTCAACTGTCTAAATTTTTATGATTTTCTACCTAATAGATTTTTTCTTTATTCAGGCATATTTTAAATTTACCCCATATACATTATTTTAAGTAATATCTTAATATGATTATTCCAAAATTAACTTCTTCCGCCTTGACCACTTATCTGAGCTTAATAATTTTATATTTAATAGCTTTACATTTCCATGTGTATTTCTAGTAGGCACTACAAACTTAACAATGTATAAAAATAGAACTAACAACTTCCATTCCCATCTCTGAACCTACTTGTCACTGTCTTTCCCATTTCAAGAAAACAGTAGCAGCATCAGATAAATATCTAGAAGTTTTACTGGATTATTTTATGTTTCTCAGCACCCATATCCAATCTAACAGCAAGTCCAAAAACTCTCCAAGATCTATTCATTTCTCTGCATTTCTTTTTTTTTTTTTTTTATTAATGTTATGATGGATTACAAGCTTGTGAAATTTCAGTTGTACATTTTTGTTAGTCATGTTGTGGGTACACCACTTCCCCCTCCGTACCCTCCCCCCACCCCCCCTTTTCCCTGGTAACCACCGATCAGATCTCCTTCTCAATATACTAATTTCCACCTATGAGTGGAGTCATATAGAGTTCGTCTTTCTCTGACTGACTTATTTCGCTTAACATAATGCCCTCGAGGTCCATCCACATTGTTGTGAATGGGCCAATTTCGTCTTTTTTTATGGCTGAGTAGTATTCCATTGTGTATATATACCACATCTTCTTTATCCAATCATCAGTTTCTGGGCATGTAGGCTGGTTCCACGTCTTGGCTATTGTAAATAATGCTGCGATGAACATAGGGGTGCAACGGACTCTTGAGATATCTGATATCAGGTTCTTAGGATAGATACCCAGTAATGGGATGGCTGGGTCATAGGGTATTTCTATTTTTAACTTTTTGAGAAATCTCCATACTGTTTTCCATAGTGGCTGTACCAGTTTGCATTCCCACCAACAGTGTATGAGGGTTCCTCTTTCTCCACAACCTCTCCAACATTTGTCGTTCTTGGTTTTGGATGTTTTTGCCAATCTAACGGGGGTAAGGTGATATCTTAGTGTAGTTTTGATTTGCATTTCCCTGATGATTAGCGATGATGAACATCTTTTCATGTGTCTATTGGCCATATTCATATCTTCTTTTGAGAAATGTCTGTTCATGTCCTCCGCCCATTTTTTGATCGGGTTGTTTGTTTTTTTGTTGTTAAGCAGTGTGAGTTCTTTGTATATTATGGAGATTAACCCTTTGTCGGATAAGTGGCTTGTAAATATTTTTTCCCAATTAGTGAGCTGTTTTTTTGTTTCAATTCTGTTTTCCCTTGCCTTGAAGAAGCTCTTTAGTCTGATGAAGTCCCATTTGTTTATTCTTTCTATTGTTTCCCTCAACTGAGGAGTTACAGTGTCCAAAAAGATTCTTTTGAAACTGATGTCAAAGAGTGTACTGCCTATATTCTCTTCCAAAAGACTTACTGTCTCAGGCCTAATCTTTAGGTCTTTGATCCATTTTGAGTTTATTTTGGTGTGTGGTGAAAAAGAATGGTCGATTTTCAATCTTTTGCATGTGGCTGTCCAGTTTTCCCAGCACCATTTGTTGAAGAGACTTTCTTTTCTCCATTGTAGGCCCTCTGCTCCTTTGTCGAAGATTAGCTGTCCATAGATGTGTGGTTTTATCTCTGGGCTTTCAATTCTGTTCCATTGATCTGTGGACCTGTTTTTGTACCAGTACCATGCTGTTTTGATCACTGTAGCTTTGTAGTATGTTTTGAAATCGGGGATTGTGATTCCGCCGGCTTTGTTTTTCTTGCTCAAGATTGCTTTAGCAATTCGTGGTCTTTTGTTCCCCCATATGAATTTTAGGATTGTTTGTTCAATTTCTGTGAAGAATGTTCTTGGGATTCTGATTGGGATAGCGTTGAATCTGTATATTGCTTTAGGTAGTATGGACATTTTAACTATGTTTATTCTTCCAATCCATGTGCAAGGAATGTTTTTCCATCTCTTTATGTCATCGCCTATTTCTTTCAAGAAAGTCTTGTAGTTTTCATTGTATAGATCCTTCACTTCCTTGGTTAAGTTTATCCCAAGGTATTTTATTCTTTTCATTGCGATTGTGAATGGGATAGAGTTCTTGAGTTCTTTTTCTGTTAGTTTATTGTTAGTGTATAGAAATGCTACTAATTTATGCACGTTAATTTTATACC
Source organism: Equus quagga (assembly GCF_021613505.1). Classification (NCBI taxonomy): domain Eukaryota; kingdom Metazoa; phylum Chordata; class Mammalia; order Perissodactyla; family Equidae; genus Equus; species Equus quagga. The sequence continues at coordinate 54,868,699 of NC_060274.1, forward strand.
CTGCTACTTTGCTGTAGTTGTTGATTATTTCTAATAGTTTTTCTGTGGATTCTTTGGGGTTTTCTATGTATAAGATCATGTCGTCTGCAAACAACGCGAGTTTTACTTCTTCGTTACCTATTTGGATTCCTTTTATTTTTTTTTCCTGCCGAATTGCTCTGGCCAGCACCTCCAGTACTATGTTGAATAGGAGTGGTGAAAGTGGGCACCCTTGTCTTGTTCCTGTCCTCAGAGGGATGGCTTTCAGCTTTTGTCCATTGAGTATGATGTTGGCTGTGGGTCTATCATATATGGCCTTTATTATGTTGAGGTACTTTCCTTCTATACCCATTTTACTGAGGGTTTTTATCATAAATGGGTGTTGGATCTTGTCGAATGCTTTCTCTGCGTCTATTGAGATGATCATGTGGTTTTTGTTTTTCATTTTGTTGATGTAGTGTATCACGTTGATTGACTTGCGGATGTTGAACCATCCCTGTGTCCCTGGTATAAATCCCACTTGATCATGGTGTATAATCTTTTTGATGTATTGCTGTAATCGGTTTGCCAAAATTTTGTTGAGGATTTTTGCATCTATGTTCATCAGTGATATCGGCCTGTAGTTCTCCTTCTTTGTGTTGTCCTTGTCGGGTTTGGGGATCAGAGTGATGTTGGCTTCATAGAATGTGTTAGGGAGTTCTCCATCTTTCTCAATTTTCTGGAACAGTTTGAGGAGAATAGGTATTAAGTCTTCTTTGAATGTTTGGTAGAATTCTCCAGAGAAGCCGTCTGGTCCTGGACTCTTGTTTTTGGGGAGGTTTTTGATTACCGTTTCTATTTCCTTACTTGTGATTGGTCTATTCAGATTCTCCATTTCTTCCTGATTCAGTTTGGGGAGATTGTAGGAGTCTAGGAATTTGTCCATTTCTTCCAAGTTGTTCAATTTGTTGGCATATAGTTTTTCATAGTATTCTCTTATGATCTCTTGTATTTCATTGGTATCTGTTGTGATTTCTCCTCTGTCATTCCTGATTTTATTAATTTGCGCTTTCTCTCTTCTTTTCTTGGTGAGTCTGGCTAGGGGTTTGTCAATTTTGTTAATTCTTTCGAAGAACCAACTCTTTGTTTCATTGATCCTTTCTATTGTCTTTTTTGTTCCAATATCGTTTATTTCTGCTCTTATTTTTATTATTTCCCTCCTTCTACTGACTCTGGGCTTTGTTTGTTCTTCTTTTTCTAGTTCCGTTAGGTGTCGTTTGAGGTTGCTTACGTGAGCTTTTTCTTGTTTAGTGAGGTGAGCCTGTATTGCGATGAATTTCCCTCTTAGGACTGCTTTTGCTGCATCCCAAATGATTTGGTATGTCGTGTTCTCATTTTCATTTGTCTCCAGATAATATTTGATTTCTTCTTTAATTTCTTCAATGATCCATTGTTTGTTGAGAAGCGTGTTGTTTAGTCTCCACATTTTTGCACCTTTCTCTGCTTTTTTCTTGTAGTTGATTTCTAGTTTAATAGCGTTATGATCAGAAAAGATGCTTGATATTATTTCAACTCTCTTGTATTTATTGATGTTTGCTTTGGTTCCCAAAATATGGTCAATCCTTGAGAATGTTCCATGTGCACTTGAGAAGAATGTGTAACCTGCTGTTTTTGGATGAAGTGTTCTATATATATCTATTAAGTCCATCTGGTCTAATTTTTCACTTAATTCTATTATTTCCTTGTTGATTTTCTGTCTGGATGTTCTGTCCATTGGTGTTAATGGTGTGTTGAGGTCCCCTACTATTATTGTATTGTTGTTGATGTCTTCTTTTAGTTCTATTAAGAGTTGCTTTACAAATTTTGGTGCTCCTGTGTTGGGTGCGTATATATTTATAAGTGTTATGTCTTCTTGGTGGAGAGTCCCTTTTATCATTATATACTGTCCCTCTTTATCTTTCTTTATCTGTTTTGCTTTGAAATCTACCTTGTCTGATATTAGTATAGCGACACCTGCTTTCTTTTGTTCATTATTAGCTTGGAGTATTGTTCTCCATCCCTTCACTCTGAGTCTGTGTTTGTCTTTGGGGCTGAGGTGTGTTTCCTGGAGGCAGCATATTGTTGGATCTTGTTCTTTGATCCATCCTGCCACTCTGTGTCTTTTGATTGGGGAGTTCAATCCATTTACATTTAGAGTGATTATTGAGACGTGGGGGCCTACCACTCCCATTTTGTGTCTTGTTTTCCGGTTTTTTTCTTCAGTTTCCTTTGTTTCTCGTCCCATGGTTTAATCTGTTCTGATGTAGAGCTGCTACTCTCTGTTGTTGTCCTTCTACTTATCTCCTCTGCTCTTGGTTTTGTAGCCCCTTTCCTTTTTTGGATTTTTCAGGAATGAGGGTTTTCCTGAGGATTTCCTGAAGAGGAGGTTTTGTGGCAATGAACTCCCTTAATTTTTGTTTATCTGGGAAAGTTTTTATTTCTCCATCGTATTTGAAGGATATTTTCGCTGGGTAGAGAATTCTCGGCTGTAGATTTTTGTCCTTCAGATTTTTGAATATATCATTCCACTCTCTTCTAGCCTGTAAAGTTTCTGCTGAGAAATCTGCTGATAGCCTGATGGGGGTTCCTTTGTAGGTTAGTTTCTTTTGCCTGGCTGTCCTTAATATTTTCTCCTTGTCGTTGACTTTTGCTAGCTTCACTACTATATGCCATGGAGTTGGTCTTCTTGCATTGATAAAGTTTGGAGATCTATTGGCTTCTGTCACCTGAAGATCCATCTCCCTCACCAGATTTGGGAAGTTCTCAGCCATTATTTCTTTGAATAGGTTTTCTGCCCCTTTCTCCTTCTCTTCTCCCTCTGGTATACCTATAATCCTTACGTTGCATCTCCTAATTGTGTCTGATAATTCTCGGAGAGTTTCTTCATTTCTTTTAAGTCTTGCTTCTCTCTCCTCCTCTGCCTGAAACAATTCTATATTGCCATCTTCCAAATTGCTAATTCTTTCCTCCATATTATCGGCCCTACTGTTCAGAGCATCTAGATTTTTCTTAATCTCCTCTATTGTGTTCTTCATTTCCAATATTTCTGTTTGGTTCTTCTTTATCGTATCAAACTCTTTTGTGACATAGCTCCTGAACTCGTTGAGTTGTCGGTCAGAATTCTCTCTTAACTCATTGAGAATCTTAATGATGGCTGTTTTGAAGTCATCGTCATTTAGGTTATATATCTCATTTTCTTTGGGATTGTTTTCTGTGTATTTGTTGCTTTCTTTCTGTTCTGGAGATTTAATGTATTTTTTCATATTGCTTGATGTTGTTGATTTGTGCCTCCGCATGGAGATAGAGTTTAGTTGCTCCTTTCACTTGTTTCAGCTGCTGCAGTGGGAGGAGCAGCTGTTTATATTTCACCAACCAGGAACCCTGTCCGTAGTTGCTAACTGGGCCTGGGCCCCTCTTCGTAGCCACAGTGGCCCTTTGGATTCCCTCCTCTGCCGTGGGGGCCGTCACAGGGGGGCTTCAGGCTGCAGGTGCCTACTGTTGCAGCCCACCTAGATGTGCTCTCTCCTTGGGGTCTGCAACGGTGTTATGGGCTTTTCCAGCGGCCAGGGGTGGGATCACTTATATTTGTCGCTCCGTTGCTGTCGGCACCCACCAAATCTCACTTGTCCTCTATGGGTCGCAGGAGAGCTATTGGCATCTTCTACAGTCTGTGGTTAGTACACCTAGCTATGCTGCTTTTGCCCTGGGGTCTTCCAGCCTTGTGGCTGGCGGCTGGGTGCCTTCTACTGGTGCTGTGCAGAGGATTTCCCTAAGGCTGCTGTGAGCCTGTAGGGTTTCCCCCTAGGCTACTAAGCTGGGTCTCTGGAACTCTCTCCAGCCCCAGTCCTCTCTGAGATCTCCGGCAATCCCTAGCCTCACGGGGTGGGCAACGGCAGCTGGGGGTCGCCCCGCCCTCTGGGATTCTCTCCGGGCCTCTCCCGGAGCCGTGAATGCTCAGCGTGGCCCCTCTGCTAACGGCAGACAGAGAGTTTTGTCTGCTGCCCGGGCGGAGCTCCGGCGCTTCCCCTCCGGGTCGCAGAACCGGCCTTTGAAAGTTCCCCCAGCCCAGGTCCTCTCCGAGATCTCTGGCAATCCCTAGCCCCACGGGGCGGGCAACGGCAGCTGGGAGATCTCCGTGCCCTCCGTGTCTCTCTCTGGGACCCTCCGGGCGCCCTGAGCACCAGGCTGGGTCTCCCCGCCAATGGCGGGGAGAGACTCTCCCCGCAGGTTCAGGTGTGCAACTCCAAAGTTTCCCTCTGCGTTTAGGAGTAATTGCAGGGGGTTTAGGTAGGGTTCTGGTCACCTGTTTCCACCGTCGCTCCTCTGTTGTGTTCTCGCTCCTGCCCTAGATGTGTGTGGATCCTCTGGGGGCGTCCGTTGGAAGAAAGCCGCTTGCGGGTACTAGGCTGCCCGTCGGGGTCGGAGAGTTTTCACCTATTTCCACATCCTCCCGGAGGAAAGTCCATCCGCCTTCCGATGTATAGTCGCGTGGGTGTCTCAGACGTCCTGAGATGCTGTCTGGATATCCTTTGTTAAGCGATAAGTGTCCAAATAATTGTAGACTCGAAGGGCGAGAGACAAAGAGGACTACTCACGGCGCCATCTTGGCTCTTCTCTCCATTTCTCTGCATTTCTACTATGATTATCTTTAGTTGTGCCCACTACCTTTTACTCGCAGAACTATTTCATTGGCTTCTTTTTTTGAATATTTACTTCCACTATAGAACTTCAGAATCCATCCCCGAATTTTCAGTGGTCTTATTTTTTTTAAGACTTAAATCAGATTAAATCACTTATTAAACAATTTTATCACATTGGAAATTTAAAAATTTTCAAATGGCTTACACTAAAAGCCTAGGGTCTACATGACCTCGCTCCTATCTACCTCACTAACTTTATTTTCTTCCATTTCCCACTTGTTCCCTCTGCTCCAGCCACAAGAGTGATCTTTCTGTGCCTGGATCAAGCCAATGGGTTTCTACCTTTGGGCCTTCACACTAGCTGTTGCTTCTGTCTGTGACATTCTTTCTCTTGATTTTTGTTTGATTGCCACCTCTTTGCCATTCAAATCTCAGTTTATTTGTCATATTTTCTGAACACCAAAACTTATTTTTATTTTCTGTATAGCAACATCCACAATCTGATGTCTTGTTTATTATTTTTCCCTGTTAAAACATAAGTTTCATGAGAAGAAATAACTTGTCTATCTTGTTGACTATTATATTCTTAGTGCCTAATATATAGAAAACATAGTAAAAACTAACAATTTTGGAATTAAAATTAGTGTGATAGTATTAACTTGATTGGAGTGTTATTTCAGCTCTGAGTTATTTGAGAAAATTGTGTCAGGATCAAATAGAATTCAAAGCGTTAAAACTGAGAGCAGAAGCATTGTTTGAACAATATTAATTTATATGATACTTAAGGAAATTATTGTTCCATTACTGCTAATCCATCTTAAGCTATTTTTAGTTGGCTACTTATCCTAAAATATTTTTAATGTACATTTTGTCTTTTGTTTTGGAGGAAGAAACCACTTCATCATGATGCTATTATATCATAAGTTTATGGCACAAGCCATCTCATTGTACAGTTTTATTGAAATTCTTCTCATTGCTGCCTTCCTGGAGGAAATTTCAGATGCATAATTTGTTATTTTATCTTATAATCCTTCACTCACACTGGCAGCCTGAATTCCTGTTGCTTCTCTGCCAAGAGTTAAACATCTTTCAGTAAGGGCATTATGCTCTCCTTGCTTAAGTTTTTTTTTTTTTTTTTATTGTCTTTGTTTAGTTTTACTCTAAGGCAAGGATGAAAATGTGACAGCCTTTCATGACCTACCCCCAGATAGAGTTATCCATATATGAATATGGTGATCTCCATAAAGATAAACTTTGATAGAAATATTGCTAAATTCTTTGGATCCCATATAGAATTTATACACACACACACACAATAAATAACAAAACAAACACCCATTTCCATTGTAATAGACTTTGTGTGGGGTCTTGTTCTTCTGATTCAGTTCTCTATAAGGAAGAATTTTTACTGAATTTAAGAAAACCAATAGAAAACAATTGTAGGCATTGTGATGTTGAAAATATATCTCAGTGTAGCAAATTCCTTGTGGTACAATTAGACTACATTTTTAGGATTCCATGAAATATACCATTCCCATTCTGTAAGTGACTACTTATATTATTTTGTAAAATGTAGACTGCTTGACATAAATTATATGCTCTAGGCCTTCCTCTTTTTAAATTAAAATGCATGCAATAAAATCATAGTGATGATGATTGGAGTGAATGAACAAAATGAAAACTGACAAACATCTTAACAGTGATTAAAGTATATGAAAATTCATTTTCATGTTTTAATAAGTAACAAACACCTCAAAGATTTTCTTTACCTTTTACATAATTCCAATATAGTGTAATAATAGTACAGACACACGTATTTTAGATTTAAATATGCTTTGAGTAAAGCATACAGGAATTATTTAATTTAATTTCTGACTTTCTGCTTTATATTGTCTGAATTTTACTTGAGGTAGCTAATTTTGTTTTATTCTAGTGTTACTTTTGTCACTTTCTAATTTGAAATCTTATCTTCTGTCGCATTTAAAGTCTCAAAAGTTACTAAATTTGTCTTTTTAAAGAGCCCTAGAAAGGAAGCCTCTTGCAGGCACACCATCCACTATACTGTCATGTGTTCATATTAATATCAATAAATATTTGTTGGAGGAATGAACTTAAACGAAATGGAATGATGGTGCATAATTACCCTATGCTATAATGTCAGTTATTAAGGCTTATTTCACTGAGTATAATGCCATCAAAATACATCCATATTGTCATAAATGAAAGGATTTCCTTATTTGTCATGGTTAAATAATATTTCATCATTTATATATACCATATCTTCTTTATCCATTCTTCTGTTCACGGGCACTGATGTTGTTTCCATATTTTGGTTATTGTGAGTAATGCTGCAGTGAACATGAGAGTGCAGATATCTTTTTGAGATCCCAATTTCATTTCTTTTGTCTACATACCCAGAAGTGAAATTTCTGGATCACACCGTAGTTCTATTTTTTATTTTATTTTTTTGGCTGAAGAAGATTCACCCTGAACTAATATCTATTGCCAATCTTTATTTTGTATGTGAGCTGCCATCACAGCATGGCCACTGATAGACGAGTGGTGTAGGTCTGCACCTCTGAACCAAACCTGGGCCAAACTAAAGCAGAGTGCACCAAACTTAACCACTAGGTCACTGGGACTAGCTCTCTATTTTTAATTTTTTGAAGAATCTCCTTTCTGTTTCCATAGCGGCTGTACCAAATTACATTCCCGCCAACAGTGTACACGTGTTCTCTTTTCTCCACATCCTTGTCAACACTTGTATTCTTTTTTATTCCAATAGCCATTTGAAAAAGTGTGAGGTGATATCTCACTGTGGTTTTGATTTGTATTTCCCTGATGATTAGTGATGTTGAGAGCTTTTTCATATCCTTGTTGGCTGTTTGTATGTCTTATTTTCTCAAAATAATCGGGTTATTTGTTTTTTTAGCTATTGAGTTGTATGAGTTCTTTATATATTTTAGATACTAACTTCTTATCAGATATATGTTTGCAAGTATTTTCTCTCATTCCGTACATTGCCTTTTAACCCTGTTGATTGTTTCCTTGCTTACAGAAGCTTTTTGGTTTGATGTAGTCCCACTGGCCTGTTTTTGCTTTTGTTGCCTGTACTTTTGGTGTCATATCCAAGAAATAATTGAAAAGACTAACGTTGAAGCGATTTTCTCAGTGTTTTCTTCTATGTATTTTATGGTTCCAGGTCTTAAATTTAGGTCTTTAATCCATTTGAGTTGATTTTTGTATTGTGAGATAAGGGTTTAGTTTTATTCTCTGTAATGTGGATATCCAGTCTTACCACTACTATTTACTGAAGAGGCTATCATTTTCCTATTGTGTATTCTTGGCATCTTTTTTGAAGATCAATTGACTATAGATGTGTGGATTTATTTCTGGGCTCTCTATTGTGTTCCATTGGTCTATATGTCTCTTATTATGCCAGTACTATACTGCTTTGATTACTGCAGCTTTATAACATTTTTTTTTAAATCAGGAAGTATAATGCCCCCAACTTTGTTCTTCTAGCTCAAGATTGCTTTGGCTATTCATGGTCTTTTGTGGTTCTATATGAATGTTAAAATTATTTTTTCTAACACTATAAAGAATGTCATTGAGATTTTGATAGGATTTGGGTAGGCTAGTCTCTGTTTTTGTGCTCCATTGGGTTGCTACAACTTCTTCATTGTACTTTGGAGTTCTCCCAGAGCTATTTTTGTCACTGGGTGCTTGTTAAATTAGTGTTTTGGTGGAGAGACAAAGTCTCCTAGTCTGCCGTCTTGCTGATGTTATTACATTACTTTGTAATTGATTATTTTTCTGTCCATGTTCTTGAATTTTGAAAGCAGAATTATGTCTATTTGATTGCCAGTGTATTACATATACACAGTGGAATTAATTTTAAACAAATAATTCAATATTCAAACTCATTGCAAAGGTAAACAAGGCAAAGTAAGTGTTGATAGCTCATAAATAGTAACTACATTGACTAAAGCTACCTTAGATTCTTGAAGATTAAAATAATCTTCTTATGAACATCAGCATCATGAAGGAATGAGTTGTTCCTTTTGTCTTTCCCCTCTAAGTTACAACCAGTAGGATATCCATTGACCAAAAAAGTACTCCCTGCGTAGCACATTAGGGTGCCTGAGAGATCCATGCATCTATACATCTGCAAGTGGGTGGACTGGACCTCTGGGAAGCAGTGAAAGAAGGGGAACAGAACCCAACTTCTTCAGTGGTAGTGATGCAAAATTTGGATGCCCCCAGCAGTGGAGGTGGTGCCCCGAACTGAGGCTTCAGAAAGTGTACCCAGAGCTAGAGACCAGAGTCAGCAGGAGCAGCAGTGATGCTTATGCCTCAGCCCATCCCTCTCCCCTAGGAGTGGCACCTCTGACCTAAGGCTTCAGGAACCACAGCAGAACCCATCACCCAGACCATAATGGCCACACCTTGACACTTGCCCGACCATCAGTAGGGACCACGTAGAAGACCCTGAGCCCCTGGCAATAGCAGTGACACCTATGAACCCAGTTAACCCAGGAGCAGCAGTGTAGGTGATGTGCAGTGCAGCAGCACCCAAGTCTCTGAAGAGCGCATGGAGAGCCACTGAGGGAACAGGAGACCCAGGTGAACCCAGAAGCAGAAGAGGTGCTTGAAGCCTGGTAATCCCAGTGGGGACACCTGTGACTGCAATGATATTGTAGGTAACAAGGCACCATCAGCCTCAGAGGCACAAGCAGCACAAGAAGGACACTGAAGGTGCCTCTGGCAGAGGCAGTGGAGGGTAAAAAGTGCAGCTCTCAAATAAAATCAGGAGCAGCTCAGAACCAAAGTAACTAAAGCCTTACCCAAATGAGAAAGGTATTTACTACCACAAATGCACTGGCAGAGGATCAATTCATCAAGCACCATGAAGAGCTATAGCAACACAGTAGAAGAGAAAGAAAATGACAACCCTCCAGAAAACAAACTTGAAGTCACAGAAGATTGTGATCTAACTGACAGAGAATTCAAAATAGCTGTCACAAAGAAACTCAACAAGTTAAAGCAAAACTCAGAAAGACAATTCAATGAGCTCAGGAACAAAATTAGTGAACAGAAGGATACTTCACCAAAGAGACTGAAACTCTAAAAGATAACAAACAGAAATTCTGTAGATGAAGAAAACAATTGGTGAGATGAAAAATAAAGTAGAAAATACTAGAAATGGAGTATACCATATGGATGAGAGACTTAGTGAGCTTGAAGATAGACATCTAGAAATTATTCAGGTGCAAGAGGAGGGAGAACTAAGATTTTTACAAAATGAAGAAATTCTACAAAAAATATATGACTCAATTAGGAAAAGCAACATAAGGATAATGAGCCTCGCAGGAGGAGAAAAGAGGGAGGAAGGAGTAGAGTGATTATTAAAAGAAATAATAGCTGAGAATTTCCTAAACCTGGGAAAGAAATTGTATATACAAGACCATGAAGTTAATAGAAGTCCTAATTATCTTAATGCAAAAAGGCTTTCTCCAAGGCACATAATATTAAAACTGGCAAAAGTCAATGACAAAGAAAGAATATTAAGAGTGGCCAGAGAGAAGAAAACCTACAAAGGAACCTCCATCAGGGTATCAGCAGATTTCTCAGCAGAAACTCTATAGGCAAGGAGAGAGAAGAATGATATGTTCAAAATATTCAAAGATAAAAACTATCAAAATTTTTATTCAGCCAACTCATCCTTCAGACATGAAGGAGAAATAAAGCCTTTCCCTGACAAACCAAAGCTGAGGGAATTCTTTGCAACTAGATCTGCCTTACAAAAAATGTTGAAAGGAGTCTTTCTACCTGAAACAAAAATCCAAATGTTTACAAAGCTTTGATCAAAGTGATAAATAGATAGAATTAGAAAATTGGAACTCTATATCAAAATAGGTTATTAAACACTCAATTATAACAGAAAAGTTAAAGGGAAAGAAAGCATCACAAATAACTATAATCACTTCAATTTGGTAACAAGCTTGCAACACGAAAAAGGATAATTTGTGACAACTGAAACATAGAAGAGGAAGAGGAAAAGGATGAAATCTGCACAGGCTAATGGAGATCAGATACTATGAGCAGATAAAAGACTATCTCACCTGCAAGATCTTTTATACAAACCTCATGATAACCACAAAACAAAAAATCAGAGCAGAGTCACAAATCTTAATAAGGAAACTGGGAAAAAGATCACAAAAGCCACAAAACTGAAATGACAGACAGAAACACAAGGGAAAAAAAACAATGGAAATAGAGAACAACCAGAAAACAAAAGATAAAATGGCTGTATTAAGCCTTCATATATCAATAATTACCCTGAATGTAAATGGATTGAATTCACCAATCAAAGACACAGAGTGGTTGGATGGATTAAAAAACAAGACCCAACGATATGCTGCCTCCAGGAGACTCATCTCAGCTATAAGACAAACATAGGCTCAAAGTGAAGGGATGGAAGATGATACTCCAAGCAATGACAACCAAAAGAAAGTGGGTATAGCCATACTTATATCAGACAAAATACACTTCAAGCCAAGAAGGATAAGATAAGACAATGTACAAAGATGTACATTACATAAACTTAAAAGGAACATTCCACCAAGAAGACATTGCACTTATTAATATATATGCACCAAACATAGGAGTACCAAAGTATATAAAGCAACTAGCAACAGACCTAAATAGGAAGATTTACAGTAACACAACAATAGTGGACTTTAACACCCCACTTTCATCAATGGATAGATTATTCAGACAGAAAGTCAATAAGGAAACATTGGCCTTAAAGGAAACACTAGAACAATGGACTTAATAGATATATAGAGAACATTACATCCAAAGGCAGCAGAATACATATTCTCAAGTGCAAATGGAACATTTACAAAGAGAGACCACGTGTTGGGAAACAAAACAAGCTTCAATAAATTTAAGATGATAGGAATCATATCAAGCATCTTTTCTGATCACAATAATATGAAACTAGAAATAAACTACAAGAAGAAATCTGAAAAAGTCCCAAATATGTGGAGACTAGATAATATGCTACTGAACAGCTATTGGATCAATGAAGAAACCAAAGGAGAAATTTTTAAAAACCTGAAGGCAATTGAAAACGAAAACACAACATACCAAAACTTATGGGATGCAGCAAAAGCAGTACTATGACTGAATTATTTAGCAATATGGGCAAACCTTGAGCAAAAAAAAAAAAAAAAATGTTGAATAAACAACCTAACACTATGCATAAAACAACCAGAGGCCAGCCCAGTGGCCTAGTGATTAACATTGTTGCACTCCACTTCAGCCGTCTGGGTTGAGTTCCTGGGCAAAGACCTGCAACAATCGTCAATGGCCATGCTGTGGTTACAACCCAATGCATACAAAAAAGAGGAAGAGTGGCAACAGATATTAGCTCAGGGTGAATCTCCCTCACGAAAAAAAAAAAAAAACTAGAGAAAGAAGAACAAACAAAGCCAAAAGTGAGTAGGGAAGGAAGTAATGAAAATCAAAGTGGAAATAAATGAATTAGAGACTAAAACGGCAATAGAAAGTATCAAAGCAACTAAGAGCTTGTTCTTTGAGAAGATAAATAAAACTGATAAACCCTTAGCCAGACTCCATGAAGAAAACAAAGAAAACTCAAATAAATAAAATCAGAAATGAAAGAGGAGAAATTAAAACAGATATCACAGAAATACAAAGGATTATAAGAGAATACTATGAGAAGCTATATGCCAACTAATTGGATAACTGGAAGAAATGGATAAATTCTTAGAATTATACAACCTCTCAAAACTAAATGAAGAAGAAACAGAGAATCTGTTCTTCTCTGAATGGGAGAAGTGAAGAGATTGAAACAGTAATCAAATCTCCTGAAAAAACAAAATTCCAGGACCAGATGGCCTCTCTGGTTAATTCTACCAAAAATTCAAAGAGGGTTTAACACCTATCTATCTCAAGCTATTCCAAAGTATTGAAGAAGACAGGTTGCTTCCTAAGTCATTCTTCAAGGCCTACATTACCCTGATATCAAAACCAGACAAGGATAACACAAAAAAGGAAGGTTACATGCCAATATCACTGATGAACACAGATGCAAAAATCCTCAACAAAATATGGGCACACCAATTACAACAGTATAATAAAAGGATCATACACCATGGTCAAGTGGACTTTGTTCCAGGGATGCAGGGATGGTTCAACATCCACAAATCAGTCAATGTGATACACCACATTAACAAAATGATGAATAAAAATCACACAATCATCTCCTCAGATGCAGAGAAAGCATTTGACAACATTCAACATCCATTTTATGATAAAAACTCTCAATGAATTGGTATAGCTGTGGCCAGCCCGGTGGCACAGAGGTTAAGTGCACATGTTCCACTTCGGTGGCCTGTAGTTCGCTGGTTCAGATCCCAGGTGTGGACATGGCACTGCATGCAAACCATGCTGTGGTAGGCGTCCCATGTATAAAGTAGAGGAAGATGGGCATGAATGTTAGCTCAGGGCCAGCCTTCCTCAGTAAAAAGAGGAGGATTGGCAGCAGTTAGCTCAGGGCTAATCTTCTTCAAAAAAAAAAGAAAAAAGAAAAAAAATAGGCATAGCAGAAAAATACCTCAACATAATAAAGGCCATATATGATAAGCCTGCAGTTAACATCACACTCAACGGTGAATAACTGAAACATATTCCTCTAAGAAGAGGAACAAGACAATAAGATCCACTCTCACAACTCTTATTCAACGTAGTATTGGAAGACCTAGCCAGAGCAATTAGTCAAGAAAAAGAAAAACAGTATCCAGACTGGAAAGGAAGAAGTAAAATTGTCGCTATTTGCAGAGGACATGATTCTATATATAGAAAACCCTAAAGAAACTTTCAAAATGTAAGACCCGAAACCATAAAACTCCTAGAAGAAAACATAGGCAGTAAGCTCTTTGACCTTGGTCTTAGCAGTAACTTTTTGAATATTATGTCTCCTCAGGCAAGGGAAACAAAAGAAAAAATAAACAAATGAGACTACATTAGACCAAAAAGCTCCTGCACAGCAAAGGAAACCATGAACAAAACAAAAAGACAACCCATCAGCTGGAAAAAAAAAATCGAAAATCATATATTCGATTAGGGGTTAATATGCAAAGTATATAAAGAACTCACACAACTAAACAACAAAAAAGCAAATAAACCAATCAAAAAATGGACAGAGGATATGAACAGACATTTTTCCAAAGAAGATATTCAGATGGCCAATAAACACATGAAAAGCTGTTCAACATCACTAATCATCAGGGAAATGCAAATCAAAACTACCACGAGATGTAATCTCACACCCATTGGAATGGCTGTTACCAAAAAGACAAGAAATTACAGGTGTTGGAGAGGATGTGGAGAAAAGGGAACCCTCATACACTGCTGGTGGGAATGGAAACTGGTGCAACTACTGTGGAAAACAGTATGGAAATTTCTCAAATATTAAAAACAGAAATGCTATACAGTCCAGCTATTCCACTTCTGTAATATTATCCAAAGAACATGAAAACAATAATTCAAAAGGATATTTGCACCCCTATGTTCACTGCAGCATAATTCACAGTAGCCAAGACTTGCAAGCAACTCAACTGCTCATCAATAGATGAATGGATAAGAAAGTTGTGGTATATATACATACACAATGGACTATTAGTCAGCCATTAAAGAGATGAAATCATGAGACAAGCCCAGTGGCATAGTGGTTAAGTTTGCATGTTCCACTTTGGTGGCCCAGGGTTTGTCTGATCGGATCCTAGGCACAGACCTACACACCACTCATCAAGCCATGCTGTGGCAGGCAACCCACACATAAAATAGAGAAAGATGGACACAGACATTGGCTCAGAGCCACTTCCTCAGCAAAAACAGGTGTATTGGTGGCAGATGTTAGCTCAGGACTAATCTTACTCAAAAGAAAAAAAAGATGAAATCATGCCACTTGCAACAACATAGATGGACCTTGAGGGTATTATCCTAAGTGAAATAAGTCAGACAGAGAAAGACAAATACCATATCACTTTACCTGTATGTGGAAGAGAAACAAACAAACACATAGATATGGAGAACAGATTGGTGGTTACCAGAGCGGAAGGCAGTGGAGGCACACATATATATGATGGTAGATGCAAACTAGACTTCTGGTGGTGAACACTATGCAGTCTATACAGAAGTGAAAAAATAATGTAGACCTGAAATTTATATAATGTTCTAAACCATCGTGACCTCAATAAAATAAATTTTAAAAAAATAAAGAAAACGGGTCTGGCCCCGTGGCCGAGTGGTTAAGTTCACGTACTCCACTGCAGGCCGCCCAGTGTTTCGTTAGTTCGAATCCTGGGCATGGACATGGCACTGCTCATCAAACCCTGCTGAGGCAGTGTCCCACATGCCACAACCAGAAGGACCCACAACGAAGAATATACAACTATGTACTGGGGGGCTTTTCAGAGAAAAAGGAAAAAAATAAAATCTTAAAAAAAAAAAGAAGAAAGAAAAAAATCTTCTTACTACTTTTCCTAATAGATAACATGCTTATATACATGGTCTTGAATTTAAGACTCACAAATGTTAGTTACTATGGATTTTGAATGAACTGTTGTCAGTCACAAGGATTAATGAGTTAATTACTGGGCTTTTGAAGATATATTTTTAATGCTGTTTTCTATTCAAAGCAGCTTGCCTAAGTTTCCTGAATCTCTTCTCCCTTGGATGATATTATCCACACTATACTAGCAGAAAATAATCCCCAGTATATGTGTAAGAAAGAACAGAGTCTTCTCTTCAGCTCTTTTGTCTCAGTGGTCAAGATTTACTCACCTTTTTATCCACCGCATTCCTGTTGTGTTACGTATTGTTGAAGGAAGTTGTATTTAATTGGAATATTAGAACTTAAAGGGCAATAAACATACATAGCCAGACAATGTTGAATCTTTGGCTTTGGTTATAAATGTGGAACTATCTGCAGGCTAGTTACTCTCACTGATCACACACACACATAGCTTAATTCTAAATGGGAAACGTGGTGTTTGGGATATTGTTCTTTCACATCAAGGTAGCTATGTAGTCAAATGATATCCACAATTATGGGAAACATAGGATTAATTGCATAAATGACAATTGCACGTGCTTGTACTAGAACATATGTAGGTTTGGGGAATGAAAGTATAATAAGAAGGCTGTTAAACTTTATTTTAAAAAAAGATTAAAAATACATGCAAAACATGAAATATCCACTATTACTTTGAATGCAATAAACAAGTTTATAATATATAGCCACATGCCATTTGGATTTTGATAGAAATTTAAGATGTAAACCTAAATAATAATGAAAATTCTACAATGTTATTTACCATTTTTCATATACCAGATGTGTACCAGGTGCAATACCAAGGATTTTACACAAGTTATTTAATCTAATCATCACAGTTCCCATATTAAGCAGCCTATCCTGTCCCTAATTGCTAGATGAAGTAACTGAGGCTCTGAGGAGTAGCTTGACAACTGGGACACTGAATAGGTTTGTCTGTTTGATTGTAAAGCATCTTCACATTTTTCAGGCAGATCATACCTAATTAACTTGGCCAAAATTATCAGTGAAGTGAATTTTTTAACCACCTCTTATGGTTGGAGTTTATAAACACTCAGATAGGGCAAAAACTATGAAATGACATATAGGCCCAGGAGCAGAGGATCAAATAGCTAAGACTCTGCTCAGATCTCATTAAGCTGATACATATAGAATTTTGTATTCAAGGTAATAATCTAGGAAGTAAATGAACTTAAAAGTCTGTAATTTCAAGGGTGGAGACTCTTTCAGGAAGATGTAAGATGTTAAGCAGCTGAAATTCTTATGTTGTTCCTCCAATGTATTCTTTTGTTTCAACATCTGATTCTATATGTCTAGAATAATGCAGCACTATTTGAACTGGCCCCTCTGTATCATGTCCTCCCTTTTTGAGTCTGTTCTGTCAAGCATAGCTGGCACATTCATCCTTCCAAAGCATCAAGGTAAATGTAAGTTCTGTGAAGATAGGAACTAGGTTTCTGAGGATGTCTTATATATGAGAGCCTGTAAGTAAATATGCGTGGTCTCTTTCAGGGATTATAAAGTGTCTTTTTGCTAAAGAGGCATCCAGAGTGAGAAATAGGGTCATCTTCATGATCTTATCTTGTCCTTACAGCCAGAAGAGCTCAGCCATGGGTAGGGAAGTGTGGTGTGGGGATAAGGATCATGCTTATCTAGGCCAGCCAGCCATTTGTGTATTCCACTGCAGAATGATAATCTTTGCAACATTTGGCAAATGTTTAGCTCTCTCTTGTATCATGTTTTGTACATGATATATCATATATAATATGTAATATATACCCATATTTTTATAAATAAATATGTATATAGTCTTACAAAAGTAAATTGGGAGAATGGCTAAAGTGAAAATTGCACACAATAACAAGTACTGGTGAAGATATAGGGTGACTGAAACTCTCATCATAGCTGGTGAAAGTATAAATTAGTAGAACCCTTTTGAAAGATGGTTTGGCAGCATCTACTAATCCATGTAACTTATAAACCTAGGTTATATACCCAACAGAAATGTACACATATATGCATCAAAAGATATGTGCTAGAATGTTCATAGAAGCTCTATTCATAGCAGGCAAAATTGGATAAAAGTTGTGGTACCTTCATACAGCAAAATATATGGTGATGATAATGAACAAGCTATGAATGGCTGGAACTTCATAAATATTATGTTGATTGAAATAAGCCAGCCATAGAATCATTCATACTGTGTAATTATATTTAAATAAACTGAATAAAAGACAAAGCTAATCTATGGCATTAGAAGACAGGATACAGTTACAAGGAAGTGAAGGAAGTGAACATTAGGTGACTCTGGTGTTCTGGTTATGTCCTATTTCTTGACTTTATTGCTGGTTTCTTAGGTGCATTTAGTTTGTAAAGAAAATCCTCAGTTCCTACAGTTTGATCTGTGTACCTTTCTAAATGCATGTTATACTTCAATACAATTTACAAAAATTTTCAAAAACCTACTTTCTCTTTGGGGTACAGGATTTGAAACATATTTAGCAGACACATGTATTTTTAAAATCTATTGCATAGAAGTTTTCCTGTTCCTCTTCACTTATCCATGTAACCCATCTCTCTGTCACTTGAATGTAAAAAGTAAAAAATGTTTATCTTGGTGTGTTACACTATATTTGATTTAGGTTGATCATGCAGCACATTCTCTCACCTCTGGTATGACTCCAAGGTCTGCAGACAAATGAAGAAACCATTTGTCTCTACAAACGTCTTCCCCATTTACTCAGTGTGAATTGGAATTCCATTCTGGGTGTTTGTTCTGTTGGAAGCTTTTATATTTTAATGTACATTCACCTAGTGGATTAATATTTTAAATTATTTACACTCCAAAGTATTTTCCATGAATAAAAATGAAATTCACTGAGATAGAAGGTAGGAAAAATACTCAGAAAGAGAAGTATGGAAAACTCATAGAATGGAAGTGTTGCTACTTCTCCATTTCACAGACTTATTGAGAGCCAGGCCCAAGGCTTACAATCTGACCCCTCCTGTAGGATGGAAGCAGAGAAGTCTTTTGAGTTAAATTAATATCATCCATATTATCAGATGTCAGCATCATGGTGGAGTGAGCTGCTTTCTTTCTCTCCCCTCTAAGTTACAACTAAACAGACATCCATTAACCAACAGAGGATTCCCTACACAGCACACCAGGACTTCTGAGAGATCTATGCAGCTATACATCTGAGCGTGGGTGAACTGGACCCCTGGGAAGCAGTGGAACCAGGGGAGTGGCCTCCTTCCCCTCCTCAGCAGCAGCAATCCAGGTTGTAGATCTTCACAGTGGACAGTGGGACTGTGATTGGAGGCAAGGGCAGCATGGCCTGTGTGTGAAGGCCTGCAGGGTGGCTGTGGCAGCACCACCTGTGTGACCACTCCCCATTGAGTGGCACTGGATCAGCCCTTGAGAATGCGCCCCACCCAAGTTGAGGCCCTGCCCAGATGAGCACTACCTGCCCACTGATCAGCAGCCTGGTCTGTGCAAAGGCACCCTGCCAAGTGGCTGTGGCCCAGGCCCACACAAACACAGGGCAGTCAACGAGCACAACTATGAGCAGACAAGGCGGGAACAGAAAACACAACCTCTGCCTGCTCCTCCAATGCTGGCAGGGGGAATCTGTGATCAGAAGCAACATAAACCACAACAGAGCTAGTGATTCAGCCCTCAGTTGTGGCAACCTCAACACTAGCTTCATGAGTAGCAGGGGCTATATACAAGTCCCTGGTCTCTAGGCCCCCGCCAGAAACATCTGTGAACCCAGCACGCCTGGCAGTGGTGCAACCAGCACCTCAAGACAACCTGGGAAGAGCAGTGCATGTGGTGCATGGGACAGCAGCACCCAAGCCCACAGAGAACCACTGGAGGAACAAGAGACCCAGGTGACCATAATCAAAGCAAAGAAGTACCTAAATAAGAAATAGTGATTACTACCACAAATGCACCAGCAGAGGATCAATTCATCAAACACCACGAAGAACTACAGCAATGTTACAGAACAGAAGGAAAATGGCACCACTCCAGAAACCAAATCTGAAGTCACAGGAGTGTACAGTCTAACTAACAGAGAATTCAAAATAGTTGTCAAAAAGAAACTCAATTAGTTACAAGAAAACTCAGAAAGATAGTCAATGAGCTCAGGCATAAAATTCATGAAGAGAAGGAATACTCCACCAATGAGATTGAAGCTCTAAAAATAAAAATACAGAAATTCGGGATATAAAGAGCACAATGAGATAAAAAGTAATGTAGAAAGCATAGAAAAAAAAATAGAGTAGACTCTAAGAAAGAGAGAATTAGTGACCTTGAAGATAGAAACCTAGAAATGCTTCAGATGGAGGAAGAGGGAGAATTAAGATCTTTTAAAAATGAAGAAATTCTTTGAGAAATATCCAGTTCAATTAGGAAAAATAACATAATTATTATAGATATCCCAGAAGGAGAATAAAGGGAGAAAAGAGCAGAGAGCTGGTTCAAAGAAATAATAGCAGAGAACTTCCCAAACCTGGGGAAAGAACTGGACATACAAGTACATGAAGTCAATAGAACTCCTAATAACCACGATGCAAAAAGAACTTCTCCAAGGCATATAATGTTAAAACTGTCTAAAGTCAATGAAAAAGAAAAACTATTAGGGACAGCAAGAGAGAAGGAAATAACCTACAAAGAGACTTCCATCAGGCTTTCAGCAGATTTCTTAGCAGAAGCTTTATAGGCTAAGAGGAAATGGAATCATATATTCAAAATACTGAAAGACAAAAATTGTCAGCCAAGAATACTCTCTCCAGTGAAATTATCCTTCAGATATAACAGAGAAATAAGAGCTATCCCAGATAAACAAAAGCTGAGGGAGTTCATTACCACTAGACCTGCCTCAAAAGAAATGGTGAAGAGAGCCCTCTTGCCTGAAACAAGAAGGCAAAGGTTTACAAAGCTTTGAGAAAACAGATAGACAGACAAAAACCAGAAAATTGCAGCTCTCTATCAGAATAGCTTAGCAAACATTTAATTATAACATAAAAGATAAAAGGAAAGAAAGCATTGAAAGAACTATAAATAGTCAATTTAGTCACACACTCACAGCACAAAAAAAGAATAATTTCTGACAACAAAAACATAGAAAGGCAAGAGGAAAGGCATGGGATCTGCCTAGGCTAATGGAGATAAGAGGCTATCAGAAAATGTACTGTCTCATCTGTGATATTTTTTATATAAGCCTCATGGTAACCACAACACAAAAAATCAGAGCAGAGTCACAAATCATAAACAAAGAGAAAACTGAGGAAACCGTTACAGAAACCACCAAATAAAATGTCAGTCAGAAATACAATGGAACAGAAACAATGGAAATATAGAACAACTAGAAAACAAGAGATAAAATGACAGCATTCAGCCCTCATATATAAATAAGTACTCTAAATGTAAATGGATTGAATTCATGAATCAAAAGACACAGAATTGCTGGAGGGATTAAAAAACAGGGCCCAACAATATGCTTCCTCCAGGAAATATATCTCAACTCCAAAGATAAACATAAAGATAAACATAGGCTCAGAGTGAAGGGATGGAAGATGATACTCCAAGCAAATGGCAAACAAAAGAAAGTGAGTATAGTGATACTTATATCAAACAAAGAAGACATCAAGATGAAAAAGATGAGAGACAAAAGTAGACATTATATAGTGATAAAAGGGGCATTCTACCAAGAAGACATAACACTTTTTTATATATATGCACCAAACAGGAGCATCAAAGTATATAAAGCAACTAACAACAGACCTAAAGGAGAAATTAACAGCAACACAGTAAGAGTAGGAAAGCTCACCAGTCCACTTACATCAATGGATAGATTATCCAGATGGACTTAATACATGTGTATATATATATATATATATATATATATATATATATATATATATATATGTGACATTCCATCCAAAAACAGCAGAATACACATTCTTTTCAAGTGCACATGGAACATTCTCAAAGACAGATCATATGTTGGGAAACAAGGCAAGCCTCAAGAAATTTAAGATTGAAATCAAATCAAGCATCTTTTCCAACTACAATGCTATGAAACCGGAAATAAAGTACAAGAAAAAAGTTGAGAAAGTCACAAATATGTGGAGACTAAAGAACATGCTACTCAACAACCATTGGATCATGGAAGAAATCGAAGGAGAAATCAAGTAATACCTGGAGGAGCCATCCCAGTGGCATATTGGTTAGGTTCTCACATTCTGCTTTGGTGGGCTGGGGTTCACCAGTTTGAATCTTTGGCGTGGACCTACATACTACTCATCAAGCCGTGCTGTGGAGGCATCCCACATACAAAATAGAGGAAGATTGCAACGGATGTTAGCTCAGGGCCAATCTTCCTCACACACGAAAAAACCAAGAGATGAATGAAAATGAAAACCCAGCAAACTCTTATGGGATGCAGCAAAATCAGTACTTAAAAGGAAAATTTAAAGTAATACAGGCGTACCTCAACAAATAAGATAAATCTCGAATAAGTAATCTTAAACTACACCTAACAGAACTAGAAAAAGAAGAACAAACAAAGCCCAACATCAGCAGAAGGAGGGAAATAATGAAGATCAGAGCAGAAATAAATGAATTAGAGACTAACAAAACATTAGAAAGAATCAATGAAACTAAGAGCTGGTTTTTTGAGAAGATAAATAAAACTGACAAAACTTTAGCTAGACTCACTAAGAAAAAAAGAAAGAAAACTCAAATAAATGAAATCAGAAATGAAAGAGGAGAAATTATAACAGATACCACAGAAATGCAAAGGACGATAAGAGAATACTGTGAGAAGCCATATGACAACTATTTGAATAACCTGGAAGAAATGGATACATTTTTAGAATCATACAACTTCCCAAAACTGAATCAAGAAGAAACAGAGAATCTGTTCTTCTCTGAGTGGGAGAAGTGAAGAGATTGAAACAGTAATCAAAATCTCCTGAAAAATCAAAAGTCCAGGATCAGACGGCCTCTCTGGTTAATTCTACCAAACATTCAAAGAAGATTCAATACCTATGCTTCTCAAGCTTTTCCGAAGTACTGAAGAAGACAGAATGCTTCCTAACTCATTCTTTGAGGCTGATATGACCCTGATATCAAAACAAGACAAGGATAACACAAAAAACAAAAATTACAGGCCAATATCACCGATGAACACAGATGCAAAAACCCTCAACAAAATATTGGCAAACCAATTACAATAATATATTAAAAGGATCATACACCCTGGTCAAATGGAATTTATTCCAGGGATGCAGGAATGGTTCAACATCCACAAATCAGTCAATGTTATACACCATGTTATCAAAATGAAGAATAAAAATCACGTGATCATCTCCATAGATGCAGAGAAAGCGTTTGACAAGATCTAATATCCATATGTTATAAAGCCTCTCAATAAAATGGGTATAGAAGGAAAATACCTCAATGTCATAAAAGCCATATATGACAAATTTACTGCCAACATCATACTTGATGGTTAAAAACTAAAAGCCTTTCCTCTGAGAACAGGAACAAGACAAGGAGGCCCATTCTTACCACTGTTATTCCACATAGTCCTGCAAGATTTGGCTAGAGCAATTAGGAAAGAAAAAGAAGTAAAAGGGATACAAATTGGAAAGGAAGAAGTAAAATTGTCACTAATTATGGATGACATGATTCTATATATAGAAAACCCTAAAGAATCCACAAGAAAGGCAGGCCTGGTGATGTAGTGGTTAAGTTCGCATGCTCCGTTTCAGCGGCTTGGGGTTTGCAGTTTTGGATCCTGGGTGCATACCACTTCATGAGAATATCCTTGGGGTTCTGATTGAGATTGCATTGAATCTGTAGATTGCTTTAGGTAATATGGACATTTTAACTATGTTAAATACCACTCATGAAGCTGGGCTGTGGTGGTGTCCCATATATAAAGTAGAGGAAGATTGGCACAGATGTTAGCTCAGTGCCAAACTTCCTCATAAAAAAAAAAAAGAATCCACAAGAAAGCTGTTAGAAATAACCAACAACTACAGCAAAGTTGCAGGGTACAAAATCAACATACAAAAAAGTCTGTTGCATTTCTATACACTAATAACAAGCTGCAGAAAAAGAAGTCAAGAATATAATTCCATTTACAATTGCAACAAAAAGAATAAAATGCCTAGTAATAAATTTGACCAAAGAGGTGAAAGACCTATACACTGAAAACTATAAAATATTATTTAAAGAAATTGAAGAGGACATGAAGAAATGGAAAGATATTCCATGCTCATGGACTAGAAAAATAAACATACTTAAAATGTCCATATTACCTAAAGCAATCTACAGATTCAATGCAATCTCAATCAGAACCCCAAGGATATTCTTCACAGAAACAGGAAAAAAACCTTAAAATTTATATGGAAGAACAAAAGATCCCAAATACCCAAAGCAATCCTGAGAAAAAAGAACAAAGCTGGAGGTATCACACTCCCTGACTTGAAAATATACTGCAAAGCTATAGTAATGTAAACAGTATGGCACTGGCACAAAAACAGACACACAGATCAATGGAACAAAACTGAAAGCCCAGAAACAAAACCACACATCTATGGAAAGCTAATCTTCAATGAAGGGACCAACAACATACAATGGAGAAAGGAATGTCTTTTCGATAAGTGGTGTTGGGAAAATTGGACAGCCAAATGCAAAAGAGTGAAAATAGGCCATCATCTTACACCATACACAAAAATTAACTCAAATGGATTAAAGACTTGAATGTAAGACCAGAAACCATAAAACTCTTAGAAGAACAAACAGGCAGTATACTCTTTGACATCTGTCTTAGCAGTATCTTTTTGAATACTGTGTCTACTTAGGCAAGGGAAACAAAAGAAAAAATTAACAAATGGGACTACATCAGACTAAAAAGCTTCTGCACGGGAAAGGAATTCAGGAAAAAAATGAAAAAGAACCCATCAACTGGGATTAAATATTTGTAAGTCATATATCCAAAAAGTGGTTAATTTCCAAAATATATAAAGAACTCACAACTCAACAACAGAAAAATAAATAACCCAATCAAATAATGGGCAGAGGATATGAACAGAAATTTTTTCAGAGAATATACACAGATGGCCAACAGACACATCAAAAGCTGTTCAACATCACTAATTATTAGGGAAATGCAAATTGAAACTACAATGAGATATTGCCTTACACCTGTCAGAATGGCTAAAATGAACAAGACAAGGAGTGATAAATATTGGAGAAGATGTGGAGAAAAGGGAACCCCCATATGCTGCTGGTGGGAATGCAAACTGGTGCAGCCATTATGGAAAACAGTATGGAGATTTCTCAAAAAATTAAAAATAGAAATACGATACACTCCAACTCTGCCCTACTGGGTATTTATGCAAGAACACCAAATAACAATTCGAACAGATTTATGCATCCCTATGTTCATCACAAAATTATTCACAATAGCAAAGATGTGGAAGCAACTCAAATACCCATCAACAGATGAATGGATAAAGAAAATGTGGTATACATACACAATGGAATACTACTCAGCCATTAAAAAGACAAAATCTTGCCATTTGCAATAACATGGATAGATCTTGTGGGTATTATGCTAAGTGAAACAAGCCAGACAGAGAAAGACAAACCCTGTATGGTTTTACTCATATGTGGAAGATAAACAAACACATAGATAAAGGAGAACAGGTTAGTGGTTATCAGAGGAGAAGGGGGTAGGGGGAGGGCAAAGGGGTAAAGGGGCACAAATGTATGGTGACACACAAAAACTAGACTATTGGTGGTGAACATGATGCAGTCTATAGAGAAACTGATATATAGTAATATACACCTGAAATTTACAAAATGTTATAAGCCAATATGACCTCAATAAAATAATTTTAAAAATATACTATTCATCTTATCTTTGAAGTGCATTTATGAATCTAGTAGGAACTTTAGGATAATGTTTAGATATACCACATTCATCAAAAGAACTGAAAAATAACAGTACTGTATGCAGCAACGCATTTTCCTCTTTTTCCCCCATACCTGGCCTTATTTCTTGAACAAAGGAACTAATAGGTAAGTTACATACTTTTCAAAACATTTTATATAACAGATTTGTTCTAGATTAAGAATTCACAAAACCTCCATGACTAAACTGCAAAAATAATTTTTATTGAAAAATGATAAAATTTTAGTGTCATATTCCTTTTTGCTCTTCTTCCCTATTCATATGTGTTTTCAGTGCATTCCCATACTTTTCTTTTAAAGGGAAATATTTTCTGTATACGTCAGCTTTCACAAATCTATAAGAAAAAGACCAACAGCCCAACAAAACAATGTGCAAATAGAAATTCCACAGAAAAAGGAATGTAAATGTTTATTAAACATATTAAAAGATAGCTTCATAATAAGAGAAATAGAAATTAAATTTATACAGACACATATTTAGATTGTCAATGATAAAAAAGTTACACTGTGTTGGTAAGTAGTCTGAGGAGACAAGTGCTCTGATATATGTTGGGAATGTTGGGAAAATAAATTGACACAACCATATGATGGGTTATTTGGACACATCCTTCAAAATTAGGACTATCTATACGCTTTGATGAGTCAATCCTCCTCTTTTTGCTGAGGAATACTGGCCTTGAGCTAACATCCATGCCCATCTTCCTCTACTTTATATGTGGGGCGCCTGCCACCGCGTGGTTTGCCAAGCGGTGCTGTGTCTGCACCTGGGATCTGAACCAGCGGCCTGGGGTCGCCGGAGCAGAATGTGCAAACTTAACTGCTGTGCCACCAGGCTGGCCCCTAGGAATTTATCCTATAGATTTATTCACACATATAGCTAATAAAAAGTGGTTCAAAAGTTAGACATTGAAGCATTGTTTGTAACAGTAAAAGATTGGAAACAATCCAAATAACCATCAATAAGTATATTCATACTTTTCAACAAGCTATGTGATACACAATACAGAAACATGCAGATAAATACTTAGGAGAAAAAAGTAAAAAGAAACTTCCATGAATCCAATGTAAGTAGGAAAAACCTCCTGCATCACCATTGCTTCCTCAAATACTTCTTGCCTTCTCCAGTGTCACTGCCCTAATTTTTAAATTACTTCGAATCACCAACCCTGCCTGGTCTGGAAACTTCTACTGCCATTCTGCGGACACATGTTTTTCAAAAAGCCCCGGTCGCGATTAGGGGCAGTGGGGAAGGAATGGTAATATGTTCAGCCCCTCTGACCTTCACTTACGTTTTAAGGATTAAGAGTGGCAGGATAAAAAATAGTTTAGTTGTTGTATATATATCCAGATCAATTTTTAAAACAAGCTTAAACTTCCTACCCATTTGATAAAAGATATGATTTCACTGTTTAGTAATCCTAAGGGATTCACATTACTACATCTCTGTGTCTGATTCTATTTTTATTCTTCGTTATTCTTTTTCTTTCTTTCTTTTTTTCTTACATAAAACACTGTATACATACGTGTGCAACCTGGAGAAACCCTCAACAAATAATCAGCCATGAGGATGCATACTAGAGGATTTCATAGCTGAACAGGCTATATGGTCATAAATGACAAAGCAGAGAAGAATCATGCAAAAGTCAAGCAGTAACTCTCATTTCCTTGGAAACTTGGACCTAAACTAGATTTAAGACTTCATGCATTTCACAAATAACAACTGTATACTCTTCCTTGAAGTGATATAAATAAGATAATAGTAAGAAATTTCAAAACAGTTAGAAGTCTATCATTTTTCCCCCTAAATTGAGCTTTTAAGTGGATGCACATCCCTTTTACAGTAACAGCCGGTAACCTACAGTTTGCAAAATTATTTGACGCAGCTTCATATACATACTGCCACCTGCTGGTAATTTTGTATATATCTGCCCCGTAAGTGGTCCTAAATGCTCTGATTGTTTCAGAACTCAATCATAAGGCTTTGGATTTTGAATGAATCTTTCTGTTCATTATTAGGAAAGCACATTTTATCAGCATCTAGATGTAAGGAACCACTGTTGATCATAATGGTGACTTTATACAGATTTTGTACTTCAAGGGAATCAATTTTTGAGACAAAAGCAAGCGGTATTAGTGAACTATATGGTTAGCTTTTCATAAATACATTGTGCATGATCAAGTTATTTCCAGTAGTCTTTGGTTACTTTTATCATTTTTGATTTTTAATTTAGAAATTAATTAAAGTTAGAATGATCTGATAGTTTTAATAGTAGCCGTCATTACTATAGAGAGAGTAGTGCAGCCTGGCTACATAGGTCTTTTGATTGTTACAGCAGTATTATGAGGCATTTACTGGAAATATTCCCAACTTAAAGATGAGTTCAAGGACACAGAAGGAGAGTAGTATAGAAATAGATCACTGAATATTATGAAATATTAAACAAAATCACTTCTAAATTAAAGCTAAGTCCTTTAAACTGGTTGACCTAGGCATTAATCAGTTATGATTATACAAAGACTGAAATCATTTTATTGTTTTGTAATAAACCTGATTATGATTCTACATTTAATTCTTTTTTTTTTTTTTTTTTTTTAGGAAGATGAGCCCTGAGCTAACATCCATACCCATCTTCCTCTACTTTATATGTGGGATGCCTGCCACAGCATGGCTTGCCAAGCGGTGCCATGTCTGCACCCAGGATCCAAACCGGCGAACCACGGGGCCGCTGAAGCAGAACGTGGGCACTTAACTGCTGCGCCACCAGGCCGGCCCCCTACATTTAATTCTGAAGAGCTTTGTGTGGAGGAAATACACATGAAGATCTGTGGCTGTTTAAAAACACAAAATTGAACAATTAAAATATGTAGGCATATAATAGTACATATAACCAGTATAGGACTAAAAACAAAATGCACACATTTCAAAGGAGGGTCGTGTACTATGGACGTAAATGTGGAAAACAAAAAATGTTGAAAACATGTCTATGATAATTATACCTATGATATTACCTAATTAAGGATGACATGTTATTTCCAAATAGATTCTGGTGATGTAATTATTAGAAAAACAGCAAGAAACTTCCTAAAACATATATTTATGGCAC
Organism: Equus quagga; assembly: GCF_021613505.1. Lineage (NCBI taxonomy): Eukaryota > Metazoa > Chordata > Mammalia > Perissodactyla > Equidae > Equus > Equus quagga. The sequence goes on from NC_060274.1 coordinate 54,897,085, forward strand.
TAGGTAGTTTCTGACAAAAATGTATTAATCCATTTTTTGAAAAGACTGTCATGAATACTGAATGTGGACTGCTACTGTGAATCCACTTACACAGATTTGGAAGACACATCCTCCAGCCTTGTTAGGACGATGAGAAACCAGTTTGCTTCACCATACTCCAGTGAAAGGCATGACTTTAGACTGAAGCGTATTAGGGTAACCACATGTTCTTCATTTTCTGGGACAGTCAAGACATCTTATAATTATATGCTTTCCAATAAAGATGGTCAATTAAATTTACAACTAATATAATTTCACTTTAGCATCCATCATTTAAATAAATATAAAGTATAGAACGAAATGTTTTGCTCCATCAGATGTGCTCAATTTATACTTCACCAGTATAGTTATTTTCTCTATTAGTAAGTTGTTTTAGGATAAAGGACTTTGGTTGTATCAAAAAGCAAGCATGACTTGGGACCTTGCATTTTTCAGTGTGTCTGTGAAATGACATAGAATGTGGCCATGTCTATGTAGTCAAAATTTAGAATCAATGGAAAGCCTATCCTGCCATTGCCCTTTTACCTAACTCATTAAGTTGTTACTCCACATTTAGGCATTTATTATTTTATTCAAATTAAACATAAGCTTTATCTTCTTAAAATGGGATCACTGTACTCATTCATATGTATTTTGAGTGTGTGTACAAAGGGCTTATTATTTCATATGATCACGTGTCACGATAGACTGGGAAGATACTGTGATCCTGAAAAGGGAAGCAGAGGCCAACTTTATCTACGTTACTATTACGCTTATCCACATGATATGATGCTACTTCTTTTCAAGTCGACCTAAGGTAAAGTCCATTTCTCATGCTTGCTAGATGATTCCATATACCACACACTTATAGATTTCAGTTCCAGATTTCTACAAGATAAAATAAATTCCATGTTTAAAAAAGTTTATTTTTTCTCCAGAATGTTGAAATTTAAGTTTAATAGCTGTACCAACTTTATAACTCATTCCACAAATGTGCTATTTTCTTCTTTTCTCAAACTTAACTGTCACGAAGCTCATACATAGCTTAAGCTATGCTCCCAAAGTGAAATCCGGATCACTTTTTAACTGTGTGCTGAGTGGTTTCTCTGATTGTCTGTTGATTAAACACACATTTCTTATGGAACTTCAATAAAATCACCACCCACCACCACCACCACTAAATGCCACACTCCACCACATAGAGGACACACATATGGATGAGGCACAGTCTGTGACTTGGAAAGCTTATAGTCTGAAAAGGACAGAGTTATACATACGAATGCGATGATAGATGTTTACCAACTAGCTCTCAAGGGAAATAGAGAGCCTGGTGGGAAGAATTTGCCAGTATTTATGGTGTCGATGCTCTCACCATGCTGGTTTCTAGCTCCCAACTTGAAGTCACTAACCTAAAGGTTGGGAAGAAATGTGCGTATTTAACTCTTGCAAACTGGTAAAAGCTGGCTATAGTACACCATTGATTAGGCAGATACAATTTCTAACACCCTTGACAAATGATTTGATTGAGGCATGTCATGGTGCTGAGGAAGCACAGGAGAGTAGGGGAGGTGTTTTGTCAACCAGAATCAGAGAGGGCTTCCATAGGGCAGTCATTAGCCCAAACTCCGCATCTGCTCAATGCTTCCACTTGGTTCTCATCTTGTTCTGCTTGCTTGTATTAACACGTAACAGTATTTTTCCAGTTACTTGGAAGGCAAGAAATCTTAGACTTACCATTATTTCCTGTTAATCTTTTTCCCACCACCACATCATTCAGTTTTGAAGTCTCATTACTTTTACCTGCCTTAAAACTTTGATATGAGTCCCCCAACTTTGATTCCCACTGACTCAATCCTTCCACCCTGGTTTCAGATCCTTTTTCTGATCAAGATCAAGCATATACTTTCAAGCTATTGAAAGAGATTACCTGTAAGCATTTTCTACCTCCTTCTTTGCATCTATAATATCTATATTTTCATTGCAATTATTTATGTGTCTTTATGAATCCTCCTTCAATCACTTACACTTCGCTCAAGGACAAACATTGTGCTTATTCATCAAGGCATCCTTAGGGCTTAGTGCAGTGTCTCACATTAGGTTATTCCCAATAGATACTAGTTGAATAAATGTATTTCTAAATAAGTAAGCTTATTTAGGAACTGAATAAATGAGTTTATGTCTTTATTTGTTCTTTAATTATTCTTCCATCCATTTCTACTTCCGTCACTTTTTATTTCCTGCAGTAGAAAATACTGTTTTACCTACCACAACATTCATTCTCTCCCTCCTTCTAACTAACAAAGGTACTCAAGGTGGCGACACGGGCAGGTAAAGGAACATATTTGTTGGCTTCTTTGTGGCTAGGAGTCCCATGCAATGAATGATATGCAATTAGAAGTGTTCTGGGATAGTTCCAGGGAACTATCAAGGAAGTCTCCTTAAAAAGATGGTGTACTTTCTTCCCACTTCCTGTTTTATTTTGCTGGAATACAAATGTAGTGGCTCAAGTTCCAACAGCCATGTTAGGACATAAAATGATTTTGAGAATGGAAGCCATGAACAAGGATGGTGGCGTAACAAGATAGAAGGATAGAAAATATGTATGTGTTCATGACATAATTGGACCATCGTATTAGCTCTCAATTAAATTTCTCAGGAATTATTTTATTGGAGAGAGAAAAAAATGCTGATTTTCCCTATAAACTACTTTTCTCATATAAACTACTTTTAATTTCTGTTACATATAGCAGAATCTAATACTAATCAATAGTGTTTCCAACATTTCTTGTTCCAACTTTTTGTTTTAAAGATTAGCACCTAAGCTAACATCTGTTGCCAATCTTCTTCTTTTTTTCTTTTCCTTATTCTCCCCAAAGCCTCCCAGTACACAGCTGCATATTCTAGTTGTAGGTCCTTCTGGTTGTGCTATGTGGGATGCCAGCTCAGCATGGCCTGATGAGCAGTGCCATGTCCACCCTCAGGATCCGAACAGGTGAAACCCTGGGCCACTAAAGCTGAGCATACGAACTTAACCACTCAGCAACTGGGCTGGTGCCCCAACTTCATTTTCTAAATTCTTTTTATTTTCTTTGATAATCACCACTTGTATCCATCATGCACTGTATCTTCAGCTTGAATTTCTAAATCACTTACTGCTTAAAGACTTCTCAGGGCCCTATACAGTTTAACTGGGGACTTGCATAAGTTTTGAGGCCCCTCCAAATATCGAAGTCTTAGTAGATCTGTATGTGATTACTGTTTGTCCCTGATTTTTGAAGCATCTCTTGGCCATTCTTCAGAAATAGCTCAGGTTTTCTAAGCTAAAAAAAGATCATCCGTTATCTTGGAGATGAGGAATCATTGTGAGGAGGCCATTTAGCAGAATTTATCTATTGAATATTTCTATTTTCTGAGTTTAGCTTTCCTCTGATATATGTCACTGGGATTCATGACTACATGGAAATATCAGGAATCTGCATTATTCACTGTAGAAAGGTTGGAAATTTTGGTTCACCTTATGAGAGACTTGCCCCAAAATATTATGGTATAAGTAGTTTCCTGTCATCACAGATGTGGAATGGAAATCAATTATACATATACAAGTCTATACAGTTTTCAGAGTCTTTGCCATCAATTATCCTATTGGAGCCTTACAAAATCTGGTGAGGAAAAAAACCAGCATTACTGTTTATATGTTTCAGGAGAAAGAATTGAGACTCAGGAGACTTTCTCAAAGAAATTAGAAGTAACTGAATCCAATATAGGTGTTTTTGATTTCAAATCTCATGACCCTCCCTCTTTAATACCTCTTTGGACCTTTACTGAGCCATATTTGAACTTACAACAAACATATTAAAGGAGAATTAGTAAAATTTTGCATTTGAACATCCAAAGGGAATTACTAATCCCCAAATATCTACTGACTGCTTTAACCATGAGTTTGGGCTAAGATGTTGTGGTAACTAACTGGCCAAATATTTCAATGGCTTAAAACCACAAAAGTTTATTTATTTATTGCTTGTAATCACATCCAGAGCAGATCAGCCAGACTAATCTTCTCATTAAGTCAGCCAGAGACACAGGTTGATGTAGGCAGTATCTTGATTCATGCTTCCATAATCACTGAGGCAAGGAAAAGAAAGTGCTATAGCGTCCTGCAGTGGAAATTTAGGGTTTCCACTTAAAAGTGGCTGTCATCATTAATGCTCACATTTTACTGGCCAACACAAGTCACACGGCCCCAAGGGAAATATATTGGTTTTCTAGGGATGCTGTAATATATTACCACAAACTTGGGGGCTTAAAACAACCAAAAAAATTTATTCTCTCTCAGTTTTTGAAGCCAGAAGTCTGAAATCAAAGTGTAGACAGGGTCGTATACCTGCTGAAGGCACTAAGGGGAGAATCTTTCCTTGCTTCGTCCAGATTCTAGTGGCTCCAGGTGTTTCCTAGCTTGTGGCTATATCCAATGTAGCCAATACCTACATATTTACATATCTACATATATATATATATATATATATATATATACATATATATGTATATATATGTATGTTCACATATGTCCAGTATCTAAATATGCCTTTACATGGTCTTCTCCTCTGTGACTGTGTGTCTTCTCTTCTTGTCATTGGACTTAAGGTCCAACTGGATAACCCAGGGTGATCTTGTCTCAAGATGCTCAACTTAATTGCATCTGCAAAAATACTTTTTATGAATAAGATCACAATCACAGGTTCTAAGTGTTAGTACGTGGGTATATCTTTTGGGGGGCCACCATTCAATTACCACAGTAGGCATGTTTTCCAAACCTTATTTCAAATATTCTTAAGGACAATTATGGCAATAGAGAAATCTCCCATAAGGCTGAGTCAGAAGTTGTGGAGAATTGTGGCCAAGGAAGATACATCCAGGCAGTAGAAATAGGGCAAGGATGCCCCTGAAATATTTGCTCAGAGAGATTTCAGTACTGCTATGGATCAGAAACTGCCAATTATCTCACATTCTACCACTCTCTGAATGAGAATATTTATGCCATTATTGTGATCTTATCGTGCCCCTGAAAAATGGATGTGTGTGGGACAGATAATTTATCTTATGTTCATAGACCTCCAGATCTAAGGAAGTCACATGTGGGTCATATAGAGAGACTACTGTGCATCACCTCTAATGTAGAGAGTCTCACATGCCACTCAAAAATTCTGCACTGTGTGCTTGTGCCCTGACTCTGTGGTATTTCAGGGTTTCCTCCCTTCGTGGAGAGAATGGGTTTATATTGCATGCTGAAAGGGAATTAAGATTTTTGGGACCACAAGGGTATACTCGGATAGACATTACGTATGTTCCAAATGTCTTTTCTGCACATGGTAGAAATGTACTCATTCACCCACTTGAAGTTAGTCATGACCACATGTCTTGTTTGGTTAATGAAATGTGAGCAGAATTGCCATGTGAGACTTTAAAGAATTCTGTAAGGGATGTATATCTTTCTCCTTTTATAGCAGCTGATAATATTCCATATGGCAGAGATTTTATTAGCCTTGGTTGCAAAATGAAGAGGTGTGAAATAGAGCTCCCATAATAGGTATTTGTAGGAGCAAGAAATAAACTGTTGTTGTCACATGCCACTTGAATTTTGAGGTTCTCAGCTACTGAATAATAACCTAGTTCTTTTTGACTGATATAACTCTTTATGACACAAAATTATAAGGATGATATGAGATGAATAATGAAAAAATGAACACTGACTATTTAGTCAAAATGTCTCAAGAGCAATTGAGTTACAGGTAAATATGTTTGAAATACTTTTAAGTATTTATGTCAATTATTTTTCATTAGTAAGTGTACCTTTGTTTGTAGGGAAGTTCTATCTTGTGTACATAACTCTCTAACCAAAAATATTGGCTTTGATTCTTCTTTATCACTAATGAACGCAAGAAAGATGTTACAAAAGGCTCCAATGCAAATCTAAGTCTGTCTATCTATTGCTCCTCAAAAATAACTTACAGAAAAGATAACTCAGCATGGTAGGTGACACCAAGCCCAAGCATACTCATGAGACTATCTCTAATTAAATAATCTGCAGGGCCAAATTATGGCACCGTTTGCATTTTCCCTATACGTGAGATATTTTTTGGTGGATATATGAATTAATGTATCTGTTTGTCTCTTCATGGAGTAATAAAGTGAGAAGTACTAGAATGGAGAAAATTATTTAAATTATAGAGTTTTGTTTCATGCCAGCAAAAGCAATTCAAATTTTCCATTATTGACTATGATTTCATTAAACAATATTTTAAAAATAATTCATAATGCTAGTGGATGCATTGTGTTTAAAAATTATAATAACTTCATATTTATAAAGAAGGTTATCTCTTCCTGGATTTTGCTTTTGCATTAACTTAAGATGGTCAGTTAACAATTTATCATTAGTGTCAATTAACACTCCAAGCACTTTGTCTGACCAGTGTCAGACACACTCCACTTCTTTATTTTCACTTAACTTCAGACACAGACAGAGGATCAGTCTCACTCAATTCCTGAGCCAACAAAGGGAAGGAAACTAATATACCTTCAATATCCTCAGTGCTGTGCTCAAAATTTTATGAAGTGTCATTATTCTCAATTCATGTTTGAAGTAGCTTGCCCAATGTCTGTAGCCAGGCAATGACAGAGCTAGCATTTTAATTCTAGTCTGTCTGATTTGAAAGCCCGAGTGCATTCCCATCTATCAGGTAATCCCATTTCCACAATGGATTAGGGCTAATATTATTCTTTCTTCCCTAAGCTTGGTATTTATTTGGTTGGGATGAACCCTAAATACTCATCTATACTTCGAGTTTCACACCTGCTGCTTTCTCAGAGCTCCTAAAATTTGGCTTCTATTTGAATGACTGATTGCACCCTAGTTACCTTTTGGATGGGCATCTCAACATTTTTCCAGCTCTGCCTACTTAAGGCCAACGCATATATTTTAAGATCCCCTCTATATATGGAATGTGGTGGGCAGAATTCTAATATGGCCCCCAAGATTACTGCCACCTCAGTTTACATGCCCTGTATAATCTCATTCCCTTGAGTGTAAGCAATATCTATGAAAATGATGGGATATTACTCCCATGATTATGTTATGTTATGTGGCAAAAGTGATTTTGAAGATTTAATTAAAGTCTTTAATCACTTGACTTTGAGTTCTTTAGAAGAGGTATATCCTGGGTGGATCTGACCTAATCATACGAGCCCTTAAAAGAAGTTAGCAATTTGGAGCCATAAACCCTCACCTACTAGTTTTGAAGAAGCAAATTGTCATGCTTTTGAGAATGCTGAGTGTCAGGGAATCATGGGCATTCTCTAGGGGCTGGGAACCTCATTTCTACAACCCCAAGAAACTAAAATTTGCCAACAACCTGAATGTGCTTGGAAGTGGACTCTGAGCTCCAAAAGGAGAACACAGCCCAGCTGATACTTGGATTTTAGTCTTCTGGGACCCTTAGTGGGGAATCCAGTTATGCCAAACCTGCACTTCTGGCCTACAAAACTGTGAGATAATAAATGAGTGTTGTTTTAAGCTGCTAAGTTGATGGTAATTTGTTACACAGGAATAGAAAGTTAGTACATAGGGCATTACACTTTCTATGCTTACTAATGTTTGGCTTTTGCTGCAAACAAATTAGCTACCCTAAATGATGACACTGTCACACATCTAACTCTTCATCTTGATGTTGTATAAAAATGACAGTTTATAATTCCAATCCACCAAGTTATAATGCTCTATAAGTATTGAAGCTGGGCCAGGATAAACTTAAACATGCCACATCCCTCTGAAGCTGGCTTTGTATTCCGCCATTTTTCATGAAGGCTTTGGTGCCACATTAAATCATTTATTCTCCACCCTCTGATTTCTGGCTTCCTCATCTTTCCCAGTATCCACTGATGAGATTCCTGCCTATTTAGCCCAAAGGCAGGATAGGTTGCATCAACATATTGTTAAACTGATTAAAATATCTAGAATTTAAAAAGAGGTTAATGAAGCTGCTTCTCTTAGTTGGTTATTACCATCAATGAGATTTCTAATAATATATTCCTTTGAGTGGAAAAAAGAGATGGTTATACTGTATGTGAATGCAATTACACTAGCAGCAGGACTGTATATTTTCTAGCATTTTCTTTATTATTTAAAGCCATGTTTAGCTTTCACTGAGTTTTGTATTTCTCATTAGATATGTATTCCTCCCTTTGATTTCACTGTGGTAACTTCTAAATATTGCCTGTCAGAATCTTGGCTACTTTTAAGTGTATTAATATATAATCCTTTCATTTTGTTCTTTAAAATATATACAGTTTTTGAATTCCTTTAAACGCATCTGTACTGCACACCTCTGTATATCATGTCAGTAGTGGAAAGTTCATCCCAAGAACAGAGATGATGAACAGGACACCACAACAGCGAAATTTAAAATAAAAGAAAACCATATTTATTGGCATGAAAGATGTATACAATGTAGAGAACTTTCTGCCAACTCCTCAATTTTAACTCCCAACAGCCTCATCCAAAATAGAAAGAATTCCTCCCCATTTGATGCAAATTCCTTTGCACTTGAGGAATCTGCACTGGACACAAGGGAAGAGATAGGCATGCTTTCAAGAATCCATAGAGGTTAGGAGGAAATCAGGAAAGATAAATGGCAGCCAAAGAGTAGAGTAACTTGGCACCTTAGAAACCTGTGGAACAAATCCAGAACAAGAAAGGACACTTTAAAAGCTGGGGCAGTCAAACCAGTGATAAATTTGATTTAAATTAAAACTACATGTCTCTTCCACTTTTTAAGTGTGAATCTCGCTTTGTAACCAATTACAAACAACACAGTGGAAACCTGGCAGCCCAGCTGCTAAACTGGAGTTTGGCCCTGTCTTCAATTTAATCTGTAGCTGTAAGTCACTAAACTGTCAAAGCCATTGGATTGCAGATGTTTAAATGACTGAAATAATATTTACCTAACTCATAGGGGCACTTTGAGAGTTTCATTAATTCTTATTTGCAAATGTCTTTCTCTCTTTAAGACCTCTAAGTGAAAAGTTCTGAGATATATAAAGTAGTATTATCATTTTCTTTCTAATTGATTGATGGCAAGAATACAGTATTATGCCAGTTTTCACCAATAGGAGTTAAGTCAAAATCTTAAACTGATTACGGCTTAAATTTTGCCTTTTTTTTTTCTTGATGATAAATGTCCTAAGCTAAATGTACAATATATCTTAAATACATGACAAGAAAAGGGGTAAGGACAACTCCATATGCACTTTATCTTACTATAGTCAGTAGATAGGCATTGGTCTCAAGGTAATGGATAGTCATTATCTCAAATATTTGAGATTAAAATGACACTTAGTAAAAAAATAACTTATATGCCCTGTGGTTTAGTATATCTTTAAAAGTAGAGCAATTTGGACATCTCACTTTAGGAGTCTTTTATAGTTTTTCTATTTAATAACTTCCAAACTATTCTCACCAAACTATATACGGCTTATATTTTAGCAGCTATTTTACACCGTGAGCGTTACACATATTACCACAACTTGTATTTAGTTGTCTGCTTCCAGGTAAACTGCAGGGGCTCCTACTAGGCAAATTACTACTAAATATTGTGGGAATCACAAACAGCATAACCACTCATCCTCAAATGAAACCAGATTTTTCATGGGTAGGTAAAATCTGTAAACATAAAAACTTATTGAAATATAACTAAAATACAAAACATCTTAAGTTTCAAACAAGCACTAGAAACATTAAGTACAAAAACAATAATTCCTCTTAAATGCTTTTCTTTTTAAAACAACATTAAAATCAAGATTTTTTTTTTCGAGATTGGTATTTTATTTCCATGTAGAAAGTGAAACTCAGGTTAAGAAACCTGAGCTGGAGTCAGAGGGAAAAGCTTCTGTAACTTGGAGACACGGGACTGCCAATGGCAAATGTAGGGCAAGGAGTCTAGTCAGGCTACAGCAAGGGGTTCAGACAGGGAACAGGAAAAATGAGACTAGAGAGAAAGGGTAAGTTTGCATCTGGAAGGTTGTTTTTCTAACAACTCAGGTTCATTATTACATGAGCACACAAATTGTCATCCATGACAATAGAGTTTGGCTTTTCAGTTTTTCAGCATTGCCTTCTTGTGTCACATGGACACATTTCACATCTTCTACTTGGTTCATGTGAGTGTAATGTAGACTGGTGCAGTAGCTGATGCTTTTTTATTTTACTTTTTTTTTTTCCACATAGCATCCATTAACCCTACTTCTGACATTAGCCACCAGTTCCTACCTGAGGTTCCAAACCTTGTTCAATCTCAGTTCATGAGTGTCTGCTGACAGTATTCCTGATGCCAAAGTTGGCACACGACTTAAGCCTTATTATCTCCTGGAGCAGTGATTAGACCAACAGTAGAAACAGGACTGAGGCCAGGCCAATCAAAGCCAAAGATACTAACTTGAGACTTTTATTTTAGTTGAGTGAAATGGACACATTCTTTACTACAGCACTGAAGAGGATGTGGGATAGAGCTGCCACTGCATCCACGGGGGCAAACTGAAGGCAATAGAACTGAGGGGAATCCAGAGATTAAGAGGGAAACACCCTCCTCATGACACCATTTAAGTAAATATTCTGGATAGAGCTGTGCCTCGAACAAATTCTATTCACTAGACTTTTTAGTAATATGAATGTGGTAGGCAGAATAATACCCCCAGAGATGCCCAGGTCGTAGTCCCGGGAACCTAGGTATTTATTAGATAACACAGTAAATTAAAGTTGCAGATCAAATTAAGGCTGTTAATCTGCTGACCTTAAAACAGAGAGATTATTTTGGATTATCTAGTGGGCCTAATGTCATTGCAAGTGTCCTAAAAAGTAGAAGAGGGAGACAGAAGTGGAGAATCAGAGGGAAATGTGACTATGGAATAACGCTCAGAAGGTAGTAACATTGCTAGCTTTGAAGATGGAGGAATGGGACCATGATCCAAGAAATGTGGGCAGCCTTTAGAATCTGGAGAAGGCAAAAGAAGAGCTTCTTCCCTGGAGACTTCAGAAAAGAATGCAGCCTGGTAATACGTTGATGTTAGCCCAATGAGTTATATGTCCTATGGCTAACCTACAGAATTGTAAGTTAATAAATCTTGTGCTTTTCTGTCTTTTTTTTTTTTTTTTGAGGAAGATTAGCCCTGAGCTAACATCTGCCGCCAATCTTCCTCTTTTTTGCTGAGGAAGATTGACCCCAGGCTAACATCCGTGCCCATCTTCCTCTACTTTATATGTGGGACACCTGCCGCAGCACAGCTTGATAAATGGTACATATGTCTGCACTGGGATCTGAACCTGAGAACCCCAGGCTTCTGAAGCAGAGCGTGCAAACTTAACTGCTATGCCACTGAAGGGGACCCAAATCTGTGCTTTTGTAAGCCAACAAGTTTGTGGCAATTTGTTACAGCAGCAATAGAAACTAAAATGAGTAAATAAAAGCCCCACCCCCATCTTTTTTTTAAAAGTCAGTTGGGGTGAAGTTTTCTTTTACTTGCAGCAAAGTGATTTACTTAGTTGAGTTGACAAGCTATATGAAAGGCCTTAAGATAATTTAAATAAGTTCAGGACTTTGTGGCATGACCCAGAAACGATATTCAAGGTCCACAGTTTGGCAGCAATGTCATTAGTTTGAGAAGTTTTAAAAAAATCTTGCTTATTTCTGGATGCACTGATTCTTTGGAAAACTGCTATGGAACACGCTTATGTTCAGAGTGACAAAGTGAGGAATTAGGAAAAATTTTGTTGTTACCTATTTTGCTTTAATGCTTTTTAATATTATATATCAATAATTATCATTTTTTTCAAGGTAATGCCTTTCATAAGAATCCTTATCAGATATATTATTAAAGGTAAGCACAGAGTTAATAGATTTAACACAATATCACAATTTAAGTGAGTATTCTATACATAATCAAGAAAAAGTTGTATCAATTTAAAGAAAGAGAAATTCAGTATTGCATTTCATGATTATTTCTGTGAAGTATTTGTTTCATTTATTACTTATAAAACTGTATCGCTCATGAAATGTGGTTAATCATTCTCTTATGTCCTAGGAAAGACAAAACAAAATGTTACCCTACATAGAAACGATGCAGCCACCTCATGAAAAATACCAGCCACATAGCTTTCTAACTGTTTTCCAAAACTCATAATGTGCCTAAGAGTGTTAGTGGATTCTAGAATCCCAACATACGTTTTTTATTCAGTTGTGGCTTGGCACTTTGGAGGAGCTTTGCAATTGAGTCAAGTAATTTTTTGTTGAAACATGTGTGTCTCTTCATTCGCTTTTAAAAGCTGCACAGTTTGTGTATGTACACTGGTACTTACAATAGCAGTCCTGCAAATTATTAACAATTATGAATTAAACTTCATATGTATACCCAAAATGAATTTATCTATGACAGTAATTTTATAGTTGTAACTAAAAACTAAAGTGAAAAAAATGAAATGAAAAAGAATTTGTAGTGGACAGAAAACCAGGCTCATAGCCAAGTTGGACAAATCCAAGTACACTTTGTGGTCCTAACCCAGAGGACCACCAAGAAAGTTATGTGACTGTCTTGAAGGCTTCTAATCCATGAGGTCTGCAGGAAAACGATGAGAAAGTAATTATTCCAGAAGGTCTATTTGGCTTAATTTTGACCTGTTGGTAATGGATGCAAAGAAACCATAGAAAAACTTGTCTAGACAAGTTTCCAGTTCCTGAATAAATCCATAAATACCATCCACTTATTCTCTGGAACTTGGCAAAACAATCTTTATTGAAGTGTTAAGAGTTGACAAGTCAGTATCATAAAAGTAGAACTTGGATTCTAATTTTGGGCCAAATAATTAAGTTCTGTATTACGTCAAACACTTAAGTGAAGAAATACTTTCTTCACTTAAATATTCTTTTTTTCCTCTTCCTAAGAGACTGCTAACCCCCTTAATGTTAGGGAATAATGGGCTCCCAGTATAGCATTTTGAAAACACTTGTAAGATTTTACTATGGGTGTACATTCTGAGAATATTTTATATCATTAGAAAATTTTGAGAAACTTACATAAAGAGATGAATTACTCATGGCCAAATCTTTGCTCCATTACAAGTTCTTCAGGGATGTATATTTGGACAGGACAAATCTCCACAGGGTTGTCTGCATAGGTAAGAGAATCTTACTTGGTTGTCTGCATGGAGGATTGTTGTTTGTGTAGAAACCATCATGTCTCCTGTGTTCCTGTGGATGTTGCATAAGATCAGGATGATGTGCCTGCAGACATTTGCTGGTCTAGACACGTAAAATGGAATTTAAGTATAAAAGCCATCACAGGGAGAGAAATGCTATTTTATTGCTGGAATAAACCTTAACAAGATGCTGAATCATTTATATTTTTGGAAACCATTCTGGTATTATTGTGTTGCCCAAAATATATTGGCATATTACATTTCTGGCTTACTATTTAGAAAAAAATATGTGAATGTTTACTGATTTCAGCATTCCTTTTGGTGTAAAGATGAGTGAAGCAATTATGTTTGGCTCTAGCCAAGTCCAAAAAGAAATAATAATAAGGAATATTCCATTTGTCATGATAAACAGATCAGATGAACAGTACAAGGTCAGCAATAAATATGAGAGAAAAACCAGGCTTTTGGATCCACTAGCACTTACTAAATTTTTATAAGAAAAAAATCTCAAGGAAATAATTTTCTGTAGAAAAAACATAGTAGAATAAACATTACTGAATATACAATTTCTCTAATCTGTCAATTCCTTTCCATTCTTACTCTGTTGCCTGAATTTAGGTCTTTACTTTTTCCCCCTAGATTGTTGATTTCCCTCCTAATGTAGCTAGAACATTCTAACCAAAACATAAATCAAAACACATAATCTCCTTGCTAAAAATTTTTCAGTGGCTCTCTAATCCCCAAATCTGTTATTTGTCCATTATTTACTTGTAGTTTCACCTTCTGCCACTCCTCCTTTTACGATTTAGTAAAACAAATTTTATTCAGTAGAGTTCCACACATACATTCTGACATGCTTTGTTGCCTTATTCATTTCCTCTGCCTGAGTGGCTTGCCTATGTATTTTCCACCTGGACAATTTTAATTTATCCTTTACAAATTGGCTTAACTGGAACCAAGTCAAGGTTGCTATTCTGTTTGAGCTAAATACTCTTATGCTCCCTTAGCACCTCTTTCCCTTACATATCTCTATATTTATCATCTTATTTTGACATTATTTATTGTCTTTCTCTCTCTTTTAGACTCTAAATTCCCTGAGACCATTTTTGTATCCTCAACAGCTAGCATAATGCCTGACTCATAATAAATTTTTGTTAGCATGAATTAAATTGAGTTCACAGAGCCTGCTGCATTACTACTTGAATAATTCTCATGCAAATATTAAAGACAGTCATGATTGATACTATTATTCACATTTTTTGTATGAGAAAACTGAGGCGTAAAGAGTTCTAGTGATTGACTCCGAACCACATATTGAGTCAGAGGAGATGCTGGAGCTAAAATCCAGGTCTTCTGATACCAGATTTCATTCTCTTTTCATAATACTTCACTGATTTTCTAGAACATGGACTCCAACTAATTAAAGCTCTGGTCTCAGCTTTTACACAAAACTTGCTACATGACATTAGGCTTATCAAGTGAGTACATTTGGTTTCAGTTTCCTTTGTATAATTTGAGCCCTAAACTAGCTTCCAGAGTCCTGCCCTTTTGCTTTATGGTCTACAGGAGCCAAAGTAAACACTTTGTTTTTACCCAGCACTACATTATTCTGCTTTTACACTTCTACTTAGTCTTTTCCATAATATTAACATTTTTATGGACCTAAATTTTTGCTCAAATTCAAATAGTTCTTTTGTGTTAGCTGTTGGGATATTGAGTGAGTCAACTCCAAATTTCTAGTCTTTCTTCCCTTGGGTTTAGACCAAATGAGACATAAAACAAGAGTTAGCAGGTGGAGAAAGAAAACATTATTATTGAAACAGGCTAAACTGGAAGATGTAGTTTAGTGTGACTATGAAAATGAGCTTCCTAAGCCCAGTCTCTCAGTTTAGACCTTGGAATAACCCCAGAACACAGGCTTCCACTACTCTGAGTGAATAAGCAAGAAGAAAAGAGACTAAATCTTTGAAGATAAGAAGCTCTGCTGATTGGCTTCCTTCAGTCAACAAACATAACTAACAGCGATCATCACCAACCAGATAATTTACTTTCCTCCCATGATGTATCAATTATCTATTGCCATAATAACTACTGTGTAACAAACCACCCCAAAACCCAGTGGATAAAAACAATAAGCATTTATTTAGCTCATCATATGTTGGAAATATATATGGGGCTCAGCTAAGGGATTCTTTTAGTCACAACTGGATTGCTGTAAATGTCTGGGATTTGATTGTCTATTGATTCATATAAGATGATGTTATCAAGGACTGCTAGGATGACTGGGACAATACACATGGTTTGCCCCTGCTCCATGAGACTCTTACATTTCTTAAGCAGATTAGCCTGAGCATGGTCTCATGATGTCACACAGGTATAAGAACAAGCAAGCCAAATTGTTCAAGAAATAAGCAGAAATGAACAAGTGTTTTTGAGACCCTGACTGCATTGTGTTTGCTCATATCCCATTGACAAAGAAAGTCACATGGCCAAACTCAGAGTAAGTGTGAGAAGATGTAGCTACAGAGAAACACAAAGAAATGGGGCCATTAATCAGTCAAACATGGGATGAAACAAGGGATAGGGTAAAAGATCAGAAATATTTAAAGAATAATCATCCTCATGGAAATGAAGACTGAGATAAAAGATTATCTTAATATACATATAGATTAGAATAGCTTCATGCCAAGGAACTAGTTGGAGCATTGTCTTAAGGAAGGACAAAGTCATGAATTTAGTAAGTTTACGGACCAGTGAGTTTTTCACAGAATATATATCATGGTTTCAAAGACATGGCTGAATCTCTAATACCAGTTTGTAATCCTAAAATAGACCAGGTGAGAGACTGGAATCAGCTCAAACTCAACACATCTATTAGGAAAACAAACAAAAAATCTCTACCATCATATCATTCATATCATGAAGTAGTGATTACATGTAAAACTATACATAAATGCAGTTATGTATACAGAAATGGCTGTGTAATCTTTTATCAGAAAAACCTTCTAACAGATAAGAATCATGAAATGTGGACAAAAATATTAGAAAAAATACTAATTGAAGGCATTGGAGATGTCAGCAATAAAAAGGTAAAAACTCTACTACCACACACAACATTAGGTTGAGTGAACAGTTTTTCACAAAAGGGCACACACAACGTGATTCCCTTTGTGTGGAGTTTGGGAATAGTAAAAACTAATCTTTGGTGGAAAACAATTAGAAGAGTTGTTGCCTTTGTGGGAATGGGAGTTTAGATTTACTGGGAAGAGGCATGAAGGCACTTCCTAGAGTCGTTAATACCTCATATCTTGACAGGAGTTGGAGTTTCACAAGCGTATGTATTTGTCAAAATGTATTAAATGATACCTTTACAATCTGTGCATTTAATTTATGTAAAATTTACACAAAAATAAAAGAAAAATTATTGAACTCTAGTAATATGCATGCTGAATATATGTAATATATATGAAGTATTTGTAAAATGGAATATGAAAGCTGAAGTGAATTGATGCCTACAACTTTGAAATAAAGCAAAAATTACTGGATTAATAGAAGAATTGATAGATGGATAGGTATTTAATAAGGCAAGTATAGTAAAATGTTTGTTACAAAATTTAGGTAGGATGTATATAGGTGTTCAGTGTAAAATTATTTCCACTTTTCTGTATTTTTAAAAATATTTATAATAAAACTATAGCTAAATGGAAACACGTGTATATAATAAAAATTACATATATTTGTAAAATATTATAAATAAGTGTAAAATATTTGGCCATGATACATCAGATGGCAGTTAAGAATTGAACTCACCTGTGCTTCATTGGGTCTTGCTCCTAATTACTAATGCAATCTCCAGCCTCTTAAAAAGAATTACTGCCCAAGTGTTTGTGGGAGTATCATGCCTTGTAGATATGTGGTTTCCTCTGACGTCCATTGGGTTGTCTTGACCTCATCTCCAGATCCAGGATAAATTCTATATTATTACCCTCTCCTCACAGCAATGGGTAGATGATCTAAGAAGGTCCAACCTAGAATCAGTCTCAGTATTTTTGCTGAAAAATTGTGGAAGAGGTTTCTCACTCACCCAGATGAGGATCAGAACGCATGCACAAGTAGGGCTAACCTAAGAAGAAAACTCTGCCATGGAGTGGGGCAGAGCAAAGAGAGCCACAGGGAATTGGAGTTGCAGTCCTGAGACTATAGTGACCTCTGGATCAAAGCAACCTGAAGCCAATCTTATCTCTAGTTATTCTACTTACATAAATTTTCTGATTATTTTAATATATATTGAATTATAATTTTAAATAATCTTCAACCAAAAGAGCACTACTATTGCACAAGCATATGCCTTGTATATATTCAAAAAGTATTCTGTCATCTAAAAAGTAACATCTTTCTTTTGTATCTTCTCATCTCTTGCTGTGTTTGCCATTTTCTACCATGTCTGCTGGGTATTATACAGCAAGCTCTGCTGAACAGAACTCATACTTATATCTGGCATTTTTATTCCCATGTGTATCATCACCCTCTCTTCTGAGTTCCACTTCTGTCTCTTACTTTCTGCATATTTCTTTGGCTATTCCAGTGTACTTTTTTTCATTTTCATGAATATATGTGCTTGGGCATCATTGCAGCTGGACTCCTAAGGCTCAGGAAGATGCCTCATGCAGGCTCAAACAAAAAGCAAAGCACAGACATTGCTAACTAGTAATGGCGCACTCCTGTGCAGGCTCTTAAAACAGAGTAAGCTATGCTCAAAGTCACGCCCCATCCCTATCATTTATGAACTGTGTCTTTGGACCAGTTACATCTAAGTTCTCAGTTTTCTCATCTATAAAACAACGCCTATGTCATGGATTTTTTCTAATGATTAAATGAAAGAGTTCATTAAAAATCGACTTCTATGGTTCCCAGAAGATAGTGCATACTCTCTATACATTTTAGTTGGCCTTATTATCATAAGTTGTTATTATTAACAAATAAGGTGAAAACCTCAGATTCAGTGCTTTCTGTATGTTAAATAGTTGAATTATAAGTCAATCTAATTGGAAGACAATAGAAGTCAGTTTAAAAAAGGAGGGATGAGTTGAGTTCACTCAATTTATTAACAGTTGATCTTTTGCAAATTATTTAATCTCTGAGAATTGTAAACAAGGGCTAACAATACCTGTCTCCTATCAATAAACGAAAAATATAGTGGCACTTAGGATAACAATCGATACATAATAGAAACTCTGAATGGTAACCTGTCTCATTTTAAATTTTATTCATTTTAATGCCTGAAAAAGAGATTTTATTCCTTACAGAAAGGCCTTTATGCAATAACTGTAGGGCAAAATTTGGTCTCGTGAACTTGAACCACTAAACATCATTTTGGAAAAAATAATTAGGAATAATAGAGAACCTCATGAATATTTTTAAAATTCTACTACAGATATGGTTTGCTAACAAGAAAATTATAAAGCTTGTATAGAAATACTAACTATGTTATAGGCATGTTGTCGAAATTTTTCTCAAATTCACAGTGAGATTGAAACTTGATAAGTGCCTGAGGTTCCCAAATTCTATTTCATTATTTTATTCAAACAATTTTTGGGCAATAACAATATTCATCAGTGATTCTGCTTAATGACATTCACATTTATAACCTTAATTAGTTGGTTCTTATTTAAAAGTTAAAATTGCTGGATATTGATTTTTAGGTTAAGGAAGATTTTTACAACTCAAATTACCCCCTTCAAGTATTTTTTTTAGGTTTTTGGCTGGGTTTGGATGGACTAGGGTAAAGTTGTCACAAAGAGTGTGTTTCACCCATGGTCAAACACAAGGAGACTTTACTTTGGAATTTAGAGGATAAAACATTGATTTCTCTTTTTAAACAAATGAAGATTTGGTGCAGTCTTGGAGAATTCATTGGTTTATATTCAGGTTGGAAAATAAAAGTTGCAATTCGTAAAATTACATTTCAATTTACACACTGTAAAATATGATATATCTAAATATATACAGGAGATATTCTTTTTGCTTATCTCTTTTGCAAATCCATTAAGCTCAGAAACCTTTCCAAATAATCTCACCTATAATTTATAATATCCATGCTCTAATTATGAGATACCTGGGCAGATAAAAAGCAAAAGAAAATAAATTACTCATGCTGAACCATCTTAAACACAGATATAGTGCCTTTATCCTACAGTACTTTAAGCATGATAATAACTATAATGCAACTAATTATAGACTATTTCAAATATTTTATATTATTTCCTATTTTTCAAAAGGTATTGGTTGAGTTTGCATTGTGAATTTTTATACTTGAAGAGTTTGGTTTTCAAAGTGTGTAACTAAAATGAAAACAATGTTTAAACAAAATAACCTTTGACAGATTTTTTAAAGTTCCATAAAGCATATCAGAATATACATGTTTTCTTGCCAAAAAATTACATAATATTGAGGTGGGCTTGGAGTATATTTAGAATTCCTCACATCCTCATTAAAGTTACGTGGTTGTTGAGGGTATGATTTTTATACTTCCATAGAAATAGCAATAGTGTTGTGGGGTTTTTTGTGCTATTGTAGTCAATATCTGAAAGGTTTGAGTCAGAATTTATACTAAATTTTAGAAAGCAAGATAAAATTTAAATTTGACTTAAAAAATATACAGCTCCCTGCTTTTCTCCAAGATCTTAGCCCTGATTTTCACAGTCTTGATGGTGTGTAGGAAGCTGAAAGTACAATCTCCAGTGATAAGATTTGCATTCTTAGTGTTATAAATGTCTCTGCTTTCTTGAAAATTTTATTTTATTGATATCAACATTTGTGCCACATTATGCTTCACAATGCATTTGTATAAAAAACGTAACTCAATCATTCAGACACTATGCAGCTTTACCAATTATTCCTGTTCATATAAAATATCATAAATTATTTGAGACATTTGCCACACATAAAAAGTGTGTTTTGAATATTTCTCAAATAAGCCACTCAATTAATATGACAATAGAATGTGTATTTACATGATTTTGAAACTACCAGATGTGTCTGATCATTCAGATAAAATAGTAAGAGTTTGGTTTTTTGCATTATATAGTTGAATAGGCACTTTATAAATATTTTATGTTCTCAGTCAGTAGTGATGGTGTCAGAGAGAAAATAGCTAAGATAATAAAATCAAATGCAGGTGTGTGTGTGTCTAGTCCTTTAAAGGGAGACTGATCTGTTACAATTGGTGGTTCCATTCTCAGCTTCTTACCTATTCTAAGCAAAGAAATAGTAAAGTTCAATTTACAAATATTTTTCTGATGTCTCTTATGTGCCAGGCACCACAGATGCTGGAAATTTAGCAGTGAAAAAAATAAGTAGAGGAGAACAATGAGCAAAGTAATTGCACATGTAAAAATGGACCTTGATTATCTAAAATTATATTCTTGACTTAATTGTCTACACAATAATGGAGATTTGGAGGAAATTCATAATCGTTGAATGTAATAATTCATTTTATTTGGCATTTATCTATGCAAAACTCTAATTTAGAGGTAAGGAAAGAACAAGAAAAAATGA